>NW_016690220.1:1639098-1700096 GCF_001604755.1 Lepidothrix coronata | reverse complement strand
CTCCTTATATAACCTAAGCCTCCAGAAGCACAAAGACATTCTGGATCAATTGCCAAATCCTTCTTGACTGGGAACATACAGAAAACTCTGGCTGGGAAATCCTCAGCAGTGAAAGCATTCAGGGGTCTTGAATATTACTACTTTCTTCACTTTAGTTTGTCTGATTCACCAAGGAAGTTCCCTGTATTCAAAATGTTAATATTTCTGGTTTGTCAGCAAAGACAGTAACCTATTTCCTGGATTTCTAGAAACATATTTTCTTCTTCTTAAAGCAGTTGAATCAAACAAGGGATTTAAAAGCTTGAATCACGCTTTATTCTTAATTTTTGTTTGTTTGTTGGTTTGGTGGGGTTTTTTTGGTACTTGTTGGGAAGGAACAGTAATCAGTCAGCTAATAGGTAACTGATACACTTAAATTTCATTGTCCTCTCTCACTGTCCTCTGTATTTATAAATCTACTGTGAATTTACGTCTTATTTTAGTAGAGCCTTGTCTAGCAGAAAGATGATGACATAGCAACTGTTTGTCATCAGGCTGTTACAGATGGGGAGAGCCAACTCTGATGACATATCTCTGTTCTCCTTTTTCACTTTCTCTCATTCAGCTTGTGGGTGTTTGGTTTTCACTCAAAGCCTGACAGTCTGATTCACCAATTATTTGAGCTTTAGCTTACTAGTACTATGTAATATCAACCTCTATGCAACACATAGGGTCACACCTGCACATCTAACTAGCCAGGTCCTGTGTCCACATATCTTCCTTCAGCAGTCAAAGATATAAAGAATTCATGATCAATACTAGCATAACATAGTTTTAATAGTTTCATTCCAAAATGAAAGCTCCATCATTCAATGATCTATGACTAATTGCTGATGCCTCAGGTGATTGCTTCCCTCCACAAACTCTGGTTACCTCCTAGAGTCTAACTCTTGATAGTCATTGACAATATTAACAATCATTGATAGTCATCTAAGATTGCTGTCTGTGTTCACCCTGTCCAGGTAATATATCCAATTAAGAAACTCATATGTTTCCTCCTTGTATGATCTGAAGAGGGTGTAATTGAGATGTCAGTACTGTGTGACTGTTTGAAATTATGTTAGTGTTCAAAACAGCTTTTGGGTCACTAGCATTCCCTGTGATCTGTGTAGTTACAAACAGGCATGGTATCATCTTAACAAAATCATAGTAATACTCAGAACCTTACAGTAAAATAAGTCTTGTTTTTACACTAATCTACACTATTAATATCTTCAAATTTCCCTTGACTTTGGTATCAATTTTCTGGATTAGAGAATAACAGGCTATTGATGATATACTTCAACTTGCATGTCACTGCAAGCTGCTTTCTCCTTTTTTTACTAATTGGTGGCTTACTATTAAACAATATTGTGTCAAGTATGGTGCATCTAGAGAAAGCTGCAAGATAAATACTTTCTAGTAATAACATTTAAGGGAAATCATAGGTCCACAGAGTTACAGCATCTCTCCTATACAATCTGGAAATCTGCTATTCTCACCATCGTGTGCTTAACCCTTTTGCTATAGTCTCATCTGCAGCAGCAGTGTTTGAAAGTCACAGTTTACATTTCATCTAACAATGAAATAAAAGGTAAATAAAGACACAAAGCTTTGTATACTTACAGATAAAGATGAAAGATTTTGCTTGCACTCATTGCCATGTAGATTTCCTGAACTAATCATGTTGCTGTAAGAGAAAAAGGATTTCCCTGAAGAATTTGATAAAGAGTTATCCTTGTTTTCAGAACGCATGAGTCTTAAAAGGAGAGAAGGCAGTTCAAGCAACATTTTAACCTGGCAATAAAAATCAATAGACAGGAGGACTAGTTGCTCCGAGTAATTTTAGCAAGTGTTGGACACACACCTTCCATATAATGGAAGTACTATACCTGGCAGGAAAGGCAATGCAGCTAAACTGAGACCTTTGATAATATGCCAATCCATTCAGATAAGGGAGATGTAAAAGACTTCTTGAAAACTATTAATTCTTTGAGGAAACATGCTTGTGCTTTCTGTGCCACAGCTGGAAAGTGAAACCGTTGTACTACTGAGTAAGGCCAACCAAAATGAAACAGGGTGAAGCTATTTGCTGTCTGGGAGGTGTGATATGTAGGGTCAGGCCAGAGCATGTGCACAATTGCTTCTCTGTCATATGTCCCAGTGCACATGTGGACATCTCAGCTAGGTTTCTGCAGTGCCTTCAGTGGATAGTAAACTGGTTCTACCTGAATGTACGTCTGCATTCTACATTCTGCCTGCATTTAAGTTGCAATTTAATAGCATGAATTATAGTTTAATCTTCCAAAGTATTTTTTATCATTTTGCGTGAATGACAGCCATGTGAAACACAGACAATAAAATATTGACGGTGTTCATGCAGCAGCTGGGAGCAACACTCCTTTCACTCGAGAAGCTGCAGGGTGAAGTTCTGTGTCTGGTGTTATACAAAGAGATCCAAACACATGGGCCCTTTTGGCCTGAAAAACCTATGAATCACCTCAATAAAAGTAGCACCTGGTACACTAAAAAGACAAATCTCATAACCAGACATTAAACTTTTTTTCTTTGTTTAACAGTGTACAGGCATAAAGAAATGAGAACAAGAATGACAGAAGTAATGACACTTTGAAAGTAGAACATATAAGAAAAAGAGACAATAAAAAGTTATGAGAACATATTAATCACACACAGTCTTACCATCTGTTGACTCCGTATATATACCCCATCCTACTGCTCCATATGGTACTTGAAGATAAATACATATAATGATGGATAACAAGTGAAAAATAGCACACAAAAGGCCTAACATACACATAGTAAATAAGCATATGGCATAATGACCCCATTTTGGTGTATCTGGTATGACCTCCCAGAATACACATGCAAGGAAAGGAACTGATCAGCAATTGAGCTAATGTGGCATTAAAAAGATCTAGTGACTTCTGTCATTGAAAACTCAAAAAACCTCAGCTATGGAAGGAACCTAAACTGAATAAACTGTCTAGGAACATTAAACCCTGAAAATAATGGGACATAATACAAACAAAGAACTCAGCCCGATTCCTGTCACTCCTCTTCCATCACCCTCTCTTTCTCTTCCATAAACATCCAAATATCAGTGACTCTCTTCTATCACGAATTTTGCTCTGTCTGTGGGTGTTTTCAGTGATGGAGTTTCACATTTAAGGAATTGGAAATCATTGAAGACACTCTTCTATGGACTGTGGAGCAGTGGAGAGTCTGTGCTTTTTTTCCCTGCTGGCTGTTCCCTGTGCAAGGTAGAACATTGCTCAGCTCAGAATCAGGTCTTCTTGCATCCAAAACCAAGGTTGGCCTGTAGGGCAAGTGGAAATGATATTTCTTAGAAGTTGGATGGTGCTCCAGAGGAGCTGGTAACTCATTTTTTTGCTTCCCTCCTCTTACTTCTCCAGACTGCTGAATTCTGGTTAGGAAAGACATTGAACTCTGTGCAAAATGAAAGTTAGTCATTCATCCAAGTGGGGCATTTTCTTTACAACTGTGAACTCTGGGCACCAAACATCAGCATCTTCAGCTCTTCATTTTGGTCAAAGAAGCAGGATTGACAAACATTCATGGTCATTGTCAGATATTACTTTTATGTCTTCTAGTCCCATCACAGCTGGTTTGGTCAAATATGTAGTCCTACAGCCTTTCATAATTTGTTGTATGTGTAATTAATGGTTGGATAGACTGTTTAGCATTGTCTGCATTTCCTCTCAAAAATGTAGAACCAAGGATGGAGTTTGTCTTGCTATAAGTGGTAGCACTTCCTGTATCAATTTTCAGTGTTGGATCACCTTGCACATCAAGGACCTGGACTGTGCAAAAGAGATGCACTTTGCCTTTGATAGAAGCTATCAATTCCCAATTCACAATAGACTTTCTGATTTGTAAGGAAGCAGGCAGCAGCCTGATGTGAAAATCCTTCTGGTATAGAGGGACTTCCTTTCATTTGCACCCTCTTCCTCCCACCTGTGTTTGTGGACTTCCATGTCATGCAGAAGAGACGAGCCTTTGGCCATTGGTTACTGTGGTTTTCCTGGCAGCTACAAAGATTATTTTGGAAAGCAGTTGACTCTAGCTGTCAACTTTGATCTTTATTTCTTAATAAGCTGTGCTCAATGTACAAGTGTTTTTATATTTCTCCTCCTATTACAAACTCAGAGGTTTCCTTTTACTTTTTTAATAGGAGTATTTTCAACCCAGCAAGAAAGTTATTCCAGTGCCTGAATGAAAGTCACCACAAACTGCTAATCTGTTGGCTGTGCTGTAGGGTTGCTGTCTTGATGTTACCGTGAGCAGAAGTCAGCATGTCAAAAAGTGACCTTTCTCCATTCACTTTCCTAGTCCTGTGCAAATGATAAACTTGGTGTGTGCTGAGGTTCTTCTTCTGGAATGTGGAAGAAGAAAAGTTGTACTGTACTGTGCTATCTGCCTCTGCATGTAGCTCCAACATTAAGAGCAAGTGACATTGCTACCTATATACAAAAGAAGGGAGGAGATTAAACCTGGTCCAGTTGCTAACTATTTTTGTGATTAAAAACACAGAGCTCTAGTTAAGCTCTGTTTACTGTTCTTAGCTATGTTTTGTTTTCTTCCAGCTATGTGATCCTGATGGATACTTACAGTTGCGGAATCTCTTGTTTATCACTTCTGTTGTCAGAGCAGTAATATGTCTTCTGCCAGGTAAAATTTAGGGGCACAGGTCTTTTTGTGGCAGAACAGTGAGCTAAGAGAATTTTATGAGGGAGGTTTTATAAGAATTTTCTAGTTGTTGACCACAGATGAAAGATCTGGTAAGAGCCTTCATTTCTCTCTGGAAAAGTGATCTTTCTGAAGGTTCACCTTTTTAATACTTTTTCTTTAATTTCTGGTCATCTGTCTACCTTCTGGTTTTGTCCATTAGTGAAAATATTGGCCTGCCACAAGAAATACTTTTTCTAGAGTATTTCTGATTCACTGAAGCAGTGAAGTGCTAAAAATCTTTGTGAGAAATTTTATTCTCATGAAATTTGGAACTGTGTTTGCAGTGGTGTTTCCTCAACAGCATGTGTTTATTGGGAAGAAAGAGGTTGCTCAGCAGTGCAGCATTGCATCTGTCTTTTGCTGAGAGGAGGGTAGGGAGTGCATAGCACATTAGAAGAGAAATCAGTGTGGTAAAGGTTATAAGTAGGCAGCGACAAATCATGACATCTTACTGTGTCATCTCTCCCACTTGGACAGAGGATAGTCTGTTGACTAAAATGCTTTGATTTATTTTCTGTACTTAACAGTGCCTCATATTAGTCTTTGTTGACAGAGCTTTATGGTTTTGGAAACCAAAGGCAAGCTCTAACCTTACTCCCAATCAAATAGAGCCGATATGAGGCTCTACTTTTTTATCTCGTAGCGTAAGCCTACATACTAATCTGCAAAGAGGAAAAGGTTAAAGGATGAATTGAACCAGCTCAAAGATCAACTTATTCCTATCACTGCATCGTAAAAAAATTATTTCTTCCTTGCAGCAGTAACAGACTATGAAGGCGAGAGGTGGAAACTATCTGTGCAGATAGCATGCTTGACTCATACAATTGGTACCCATCTTTTATGGAGGAAACTATGGGGCTAGACCTCACTGACCTCCTTTGGACTGGAACTTTTTCCTTATTGCTTCCCATGGAGCATGGACTACAACCATGTGGATTTTTTTTTTTTTTGGCACAGTAGACTAAATTTTCACTGTTTTGGTTTTAACTCTATCCCAGATGTTTCTCTGGAAAACCAGGTTGTCCAGAATGGCTCATTATTCTGGATGAGTGCTTGGCTGCCATCACGGACAACCAAATTCTCTGCCTTTGCCTCAGGCTGGGTCTGGCTAGGAAGGTTCATTTCTCTTTGATATGCTACCTGTAGAGTCTGAGAGGCTCTGACCTTGGCAGAGTCAGGGACAAGGAGATCACTAGAGACAAAGAAAAGACTCCCTCAAGAAACCATTTGCCATTGTGTACTATATCTATTCCAGAAGGTGCCTATCTAGAGTAACACTCACATAGTCTTAAGAAAATAAGATTGACTTTTTCCCTGAGATATTTTTATTTTACTTTGTCATGTTTTTTCTCTTAATGTATAAATAAAACTGTCTCACAACTTACATGTCCTCTAGATATTGGGATTTTAGGAGACACCAGTTAGGGATGACACCCTTTTCATCTGTCAGATCAGAAAGACCACACACCTGACATCTAAGCTGCCCACAATGTGCTGGCACAGGGTATAGTCTCTGGACCATTCTCCTACACGATAAATTATGCACAGACCTAGGTTATGCAAAATGAGTTAATGTAAATGCATGTTGTTATCACCTCTCCTAAGATCCACACCCCAGTCTTTCCCCGACCAATACTCAACCTGAATGCTGGATTGAATGTAAGTTTTCCAGAAAAGAATCTACTTATGACAGTAGTGTGCATACTGTGTAGCACGATGGCCTAGTTCTCCTGTTAGACCTTTAGATTCCAAATAAAATATATTAACAAAAGCAATAAGTAAACATCCTGTGATTACAAGTAAATTTTTTCAAATATACTTAAAGTGACATTTATTAACCAAAACCTTTGAATGACAGAAGAAGCTGGCATCACTTCCTGATTCCTTTTTAGTTAGGAAATGTCTATGGTCAGAGCATTTTCATCTATCATGAACCTAAGATTATAGTTTAGGAGAAGTGGCTAAAATGGATTTTTATAAATGCAGCGCAAATGCCATTATTTTGAGGAAGTGAATTTCTACTACAAGATGCACTCTGAACTTGCTGGTTACTATCCAGGTTTCATGATCTAAACAATTTACTGTTTGTTGCCTCCTGAGAGCTGAGAAATTTCATTCTTAAAATGAAAATTACTGGGGAGATGCACTCTTTTGTAGAGTGCTTCAGTTCAGGTGAACTATATAAGTGTGTGCATAATAATACCAATGATAAACTTCCTTGGTTGATTTTTTTTTCAATGTACACTTGTGTACTTTTTCCTTTTTTTTTTTTTATTTTTTATTTTTGGGGCATAGTGTCTGGGGATTATAATCTTGATTGGGACTTCCAGTTTAAAAAGGGAGCTGTAATTCTTTCCTTTGTTTGACTGGGGTTTATCAGAATGGTGCTTATTTAACCTTGTGGGCGTTGTCGTGTGATACCACTTTTGGGTCTGACAGGCTCGGGAGATTTCCTCCTCTACCACCTATGACGTAGCTGTGTGAATGAAAAGGGGAACTTAGTTTACTTCAGGGAACAACTTGCTTCTACTCTGATAAGATTTGCTGTCTTTCACCTCTAAACTTACCCAGAGTTCCCAGAGATTAAACAGTGAGGGTAAATTTTGTTCAGATTAGCTGAGTTTTTAATCCTGCCATTTTAAAAGTAATACTGAACACTTTAGTTTTTTTTTTTTTTCTTTTTTTTACAAGTCATTTAGTAATCAAGGAAACTTTTGATACAAAGTGGAAATATTTCAGGCCTGAAATCCCTGCTTGGGTGAGCAATTGCAGGTGTTTTCAAAACAATTTCCATGAGAGGCATGGTAGGCTCCCATCAGGCCAACAGCAACCTTGTGCTGGCATGGGATGTGCTCACATGAGAGGGCTGCTGTAGGAGGAAGCAGAATAGGAGCTGCTGCTGAGATGGCATTGGGTGAGTTGGCCTGAGATATAACTGCTTCCAGCCTCAGCCCATAACAGAATACAACTGAGACCTTGGAGGACCATTTTCCACTTCTGATTAATCATGCAGTGCCCCTCACAAGTCCTTCCTTTCCACTGGGGCTTTGAACTGTATGTAGTAAATGTCTTGGTCACTTAAAGACTTGGGTGTGAAACCTGTGAGGTTGAGAAAATTAACATTCTGGAGTCCTGCCATTTCTCATTCATCCCATAGCCAGTGGTTCACAGCTGGGAGTCATGTTCTGGCTAGGTGTTAGTTGCACAACACTGCAACCTGTGGTGGTGCTGCATTTATAGATTTGGGGGTGTGTTCTGTGCTCAGAGTCATGTTTGTACTCTCTGTATTAATTTCTGCAGGGTTTCTACTTTACTGGTCCTTTAGATTGGTTTTTTACAGGAATTCTGGTTGTGCAGTCATAGAGGGAGCTTGCCCCCTTTCTCCATCCCTTTTTCTCCTTGGATAGATTCTCAGACAACCAAAAGACTGAGGTCCTAAAGAGATGTGTTCCCTACAGAAATCATGAAGTTGAATAAAACAGAACAAGCTTATCTCTGCCTTTTGTGACTTTGGTGAGCTGGTTTCCTTCTGGACACCAGAAAGTCAAAGAGAGGAATGTTATAAAAGCCTCAACCATGAGAAAAACTTCATCTGAATCTCTTGCTTAACTGGATTCCAAGTATAAAATCAGACAAGTATAAATCTGGGGAAAATGTGAGTCCTTAGTTCTGGGTTGATGGAATGGCATCATAGCCTAATGCTTTCTCAAGGCCCAGTCTCAGCTGAAGACTTTCCCTTTACTAAATCCGTGGCTGTCCCCTTCTCTGAGTCCAAAAGCCCAGTGAGGAATTCCATTTCCAACCTTCCAGATCAAAGAGTAAAAATGAATAAAGGAAAAGCCCACAAGGGAGCTGAAAAGAGAAACCCGTTGCCTCATCACCTTGGCTGCTGTCTGGTACAGCATTCTGGATGAATACCTTGGACTTCTTTAGGAAGCCTTGTGCTTGCATGTGTGCTGCTAGTGCTCCCTGTGTTTCTGTTGTGGAACATTTACTTGCACGAGAGGTGTAAGAGCTCTGAGATGGGGATGCCTTGGACCTCAGAGTGTCCCTGGGACACGGACCACATCTGTTCCTCTCTAAAAGATCTTGCATGCTTTCTGGAGTTATATCAAAAATTAATTGAAAAGTGTTTAATAAATGCATCTCTACGCAGTGTCCTGTGTGGAAAAGAAGCATTATATCTCAGCTAAGGGACAGTAATGAATGTAATTTTGAGACCGTATGTGACAGTCATATCTGCCTCTCCAGGCAGATCAAGAGCACATATCAGCTATTCTGTGTAATATGCTAGAACCTATATATAGGTGTTTATAGAAAGACATTCCTGCCTCCTCACTTCAAAAACGTTGCAGATTAAGCCCAAATTTCTATTAACAGAAACAATACGTTTATAACCTTGGAAAGCTCTCTGAAGTGTCTGCTATGAATGCAAGATATCTTCTATTTCAGTGAAGTTTCAGCGCAGAACCTCTACAGCAAAGTAAAAGCTGGAAGTTACTGGCACTCTGTTGAAAATAAAATACAAGTCACCAAAAAAATCCATGGTGCATTGCTTGAATTTTTGGTGGCTGAGACCATGTCCATAATTGCAGTTTGTGCTAGTGAATTTTCAGAAAGGGGACACAATAACATTTCCTGTCATGGTTTAATTTCATATTCCATAAGCAATTTGAAAACCTGGAGCTCTCTGAGTGTTTCACCTTTATACACAAAAATTGAAAAACTTGTTTGAAAGTGATGGCACATAACAGTTGCTTCTGTTCAAGATAGAGTTTCAATTTTCTCTGATTTGTGACATAAACTAATGGCAAGTGGCTTTGGAATGTGCATCTTGAATAGATCAGCCAGGGAATAGAGATGCTCACTCTTTCTGCAACATTTTCTTAGCTTTTGCAAGTTTCCTACAGTAGAGAAGGCAGGACTTCTGCTGAGGCAAGCAGTGCTAGCTCCACTAATGAATGGAAAGTGACCATGTGATACGAGAACAGCACTTTCCATGTTTGCCCGATTATCGAAGAGCTGGAATCAGCATTGACGAAGATAATGTGATGTCACTCTTTTATCTGGCAAGCCTGCAAAACCACTTCCTCCTCGTGTAGGCTGGAGGTCTCATGATTGCCATTTCGCTCTAAAGCATTCATTGAAAGTGATGTAAGACAGAAGAGCTTTGACTCTCTCCTTTTTTCAAATGAATGAATGTGATTGTGAAACCCCTTGCAGCTATATTAGGAAATACATGGTTATTCAACAAAATATAGTGATAAACAAAAAAGAAAAAATGGAAAAGATTAGCTTCCCCACAAAGTTGAGATTTTTTTCTTTTGGGCTTTAGCTTTGATTTTATTTAACATAGATTAGTAGGCGAGCCATCAAGTTAAAATTTGTGTTCTGAAACATCAAAGCCAGGGCATTGCCAGGATTTGAAGAAGCTCGTCATCTTAAATATGGGGGAGAGGTGGGTATTTTCTACCGTGGGGATCCTGTCTGTAACTTTATCTTAATATGGTTTTAATAGGTTCCCTGAAATAGAATATTTTGAGATTCACTTTTCTTGAGATTTCTAAAGGGCTAGGAGAGCCTTATGGGAGGTTACTCTCATTGGGGTTTTGTACTGCTGTGACTTGTGGAGTACGGTACATGCTTTTGCAAGGAGTAGTCTGTAAACTGTTAATAGTCAGAGGTCAGCTAGGGATGGCAGTGAGGTCTCTTAAGCCCTTTTGCATTGCACAGTGCCACAGCTGTTGTTGAAGTAATGTATGCTGCTGCTGCAGGCAGGGGATTGTCCAGTAAAAATATATTATAAATGTTTTCACATACATTTCACTCTTAGTGGAATGCACTCAGAATAGGAGCCAGCAGAAAATCATCTTTCCTTCTCATACTGTTCTCATTCTGTAGTCCTGCTTTTTCCTGCCAGTGAGGTCTGTGGACTCCTTAGCTAGGATGGCAGGTTCTCCTGGCAGCTTTACTATAACATATAGAAAGTGAAACTGTGATTTTTTTTCGGGAGGATGTCTGGAACGTTATGCACCACGGATATTAATTACTGTTTCCTTACTAAAATGGCTTAGTTTGCTAATTAGGGCTGCAAGTGTAAAGCAAAACAATTAAGCTAAATCCTGAGGTTTTGTTTGGAAAACAAATAAAAAGCATGGAAAAAACTCCAAAATATTTTTCTCAACATGTGTTTGAACTAGATTCTTAAAAGACTCGTTAAAGAGCAGAGCAAACATTGGATGCTGTTTGAACCAAAAGATGAGACGAAAGATGCCGTAGTATTAGATCATCAAATTATTAATTAATTTTTCTGTTAATGGATTTTGAGGAATGTGGCTTTGAAATAGTGATTTACATTCTTCAGGACCTTCTGGCACATCATGTACTAAAACAAAAAATATAGTGGCTCTTTAAAGGATACCTGGAAAATATAACATCTGTTGAAGTCTGTTCTTTTAGGCATATCTTTTGGGGAAAGGATTGTGATAGCTACTGAGTGTGATAGATACTTAAAAGCTGCACTTGATGATCCTTGTAGGTCCCTTCCAACTCAAAATATTCTGTGATTCTGTAATTCTGTGATACTTTTTGTTATTGAAGGGAGCAGGGGAATTGAAGAAGAAAAAATTATATCCTGGTTAAAAAGACTATAATTTAATCTTTCTTTTTGTTGCTTAGATTGCTGAACTAAAAAAATAATCAATTGTTGGCATAGCCCTGTTCAATACAGACTTCTGTAAAAGCAGGCAGAAAGAGCTTCTGTTACCTGTATGTATGTGGCAACTGTTTACACAATAGGACAATCCTTCTTAAAATCATTCTTTATTATGTGTGACATGAAACGCAAGCATGCCTGCACACAGACTGGGACAAAATGTGACACCGAGTCTGATGGCAAGGTGGATGCTGGATGCAAACACCAAAGCCGTAGGGCACAGATGAGCCTTGCTCAATCACATTGTATGTGCTGCTCTTACTCTGCCTGGGCTTCACACTGGCTGAAGGGTGACTTGGAAGGCCACTGGTTAGAAGAGTGGACAGTGATGAGGTGTTCTCCTGATAGCTCAGAGAGAAAAAGCAAACATGAACACATCTAGAAGGCAAGGATTTGTAGCAGTGGTTTGTTTCAAAGCTTCACCCTATGGCCTGTGTTCAGAGAGGCTGCCCATCAATTTCATAATCTTCAATGTCACTGGCTTCTGTAACATCGAGATGAACCTGAGACTTGCTTTCTTAAAAAGAAAAGTGAGGAGTCTGAGAAGTTTGTAAATCCTGTTCAAATTCCTGGCCAACACCTGTCAGGTATTTAAATTTGGATCCTTTCCCTATCTTTAGTGTCAGCAGTGGCACAGCTGAAATTGCCAGCAAAAAAAACTTTTGAACCCCTGCCCAAGCCATTACTTGGCAATTCATCTTGATAAGTTACGCAATATCTGTGATGTTGAACACCTGCCAGCACGTTCCTGGGATACTGCTGCTGATGCCATTGAGAAAAGCTTATTCTTCTGTTAAGTTGATGCTAAACCCACAGCAACAGAATGTCTGTTCAGGACATTTCATGGTGGAGGTATCAGGGTCTAGGAGAAGTGGTGTACAGCAGTGTGCCTGGCTGGTGCAAAGAAACAGTAGTGGCCTAGACAACTTTTTACTAAATAAGGCATGTAAAGGCCTTCTTGGCTTCATTTATAGTACTGGGATTGTAGGAAAGAAGAATGCCTTGAGAGATAGGATAGCTATAATATGATGCCTTTAAAGATCTAAAAGCTTTAAGCAAAGGTTATTTAATAAATAAGCACCTTTTTCCAAGTTTGTCTGATGACACAGCTTTCTTCTGCCATTCATACCTTGTTCAATCTGTGTCAAAGTGCCTTTGTAAAAGATATCTGTGTACCATGCAGACTCCTAAAATTAGGGATTAATGTACAAGTATACTTCCTTTTCTTCCTAAATAGCTGAAAATCTCTTCTTTTTGTGTCCTTCAGTGATTATTACCGAATCGTTGCTTAGTCCATGGAACTTCTAGCTCTGCACATACAAACCAGGCAAACTTCTAATTCCACAGAATGTGAGATGCCCATGTATGACCAAGTGAATGTAATTGGCGAAGATCATAGAAACCAGTCTTTGTGAGCACAAAAGGAAGTCTATCTTCCTCACTCTTTGAAAAAGCTGAAGAATCAATTCAGACCACGCAAGAACTCTAAAATCAGCGTGTGAGGGAGCTTCAGGTGCAGCTGACTGGCCCTTATTTTCCTTTTCCTCCCCTGTTCCCCCAACAACGACAGCACCACCAAGTGGACCATTGAAAACGAAACAGCAACACGCACCACATGACGTGGTCCTCCAACGGACTATAGCTGCAAATTCAGGAGTTTGGCAGTTTCTGCAGGAGAATCTTCTCCCATCCTGCCTATGGAAGTCTTGAAACTCCTCATCTTGTGCTGTTGTAATTGCAGGGAAATTTTCCTTCAACATGCTGGAAAAACAAAGAGCATTGCAATTAGTGATCAAAATTGATTTATAAATCTGTTCCTTCCCGCTCCTGGCCTTATCCTTCTTCAGCCTTTTATGTATTGTCATTCACTACCATGGGACGCATCACAGTATGTTCTGAGTATATTTAAACCTATTGTTTTGCATCTCTTTTTGTATATTTAAACCAGATCACTAGCATGCTGTAGTTAAAAGTTTTGTATCACTGGAGTTTTAGAGGAAGGAGGCTAAAAATGTGAATGGTTTGAGATTTGCCCTTCTAGCACATGTCTAGATGACTCATTAAGGCTAATTTTAAATGCTGGTGGTATACCCTGTCAGGTTGGCTTAATTTGCCATTATTCTTTATCCCTGATCCCAAGGCCAGTTGTAAGGTCTATGTCCTGCTCTAGTCTCATTGTTCGTGTTAAAAGTTCACATTACTGTGCTCCACACCAATTGTTTTGCTGCAAAGTGCTCTAATAAAAGTCTTCAGAGTCCAAGATAATACTGAAGATCAGGAAGAGGTCCAATGGCCAGCTTGTACATGCCAATATTGTGGTTGACAGAGTTACGTTGATTTTTACAAGGGAACAGAATATCCAGCAGCAATGGAAGCAGTAGGTGTTTTAATTCTTGACCTTTCTATTGATTTTACTTGTTGTGCTCCTCTTCTTTCAGAGAAATCTGAAAGATATCTACCCCACAACTGTTCCCAGTTTTGATTTGTTTTTGAGAAAACCATTAGAAAATGCTCCTTCTTTCGATTACTTATTTTCTTTAACTCTCTTTTCGGTTTTTACTAGGGCTTCTATATGGTGGTTGTCTTACAAACATTAATGGAATAATCTTGACAATTTCCTGTGAGAAGGTTTCAGCAGCTATTCAGATATCTGCCCCAGAAATTTGATTCTTTGAGTCATTTGAGTTGTTCTGAATTTTTTCACTGATGGAGAGAGCAGAATTTTTTTAATGTTTAGTATATATCCCAAAGCAGAGATTTTTGCATTGCAGCAGGAACCAGAATGCAGAGAGGCATAGTGTCTTGTTCATCATGACACAGGAAGCCAGTGGAAGCATGTAATTTGAAGCCAGATCTCTGTTCTCCCCTAGGACCTTTTTCCTGGCTTTTTAATACCTTGTGTCTGAAGGCCAGATGTCAGGACTTTAGAAAATAGAAAGCTGTCATAATTTATTACTATAGAACATATTTGATTAGCTGACTGACCAGTGTTCCCTTCAGTCCAGAAATGGTCATCATCTTCTACTGTCATCTGACATATGTCAGTTGTAGTAGGTTAACTTGCAAGACAGGAAAAGTGAGCTACAAGGCTTTCCTAAGGAGAAATAAGCTAGAAGCCTGCATAGCACTACTCTTCCAGACACTGCCTGGTTTTAACTGGCAGTGGGGAGTGAAGTCTGTCCTGTCTAGCATCTGTCACTAGCTGGGGTATGGGTCCGCACTCTGTAGCAGAGACGTTAAGTGTGAGAGCCGTGTCTCCCTAGGAAGTATTGGGGGACACTGCCATCTACTGTCTCCCTCACCTGAAATAACAGTTTGGTTATCGACTTCGGAGAAGAGTTCTCCTGCTGATAATATTTTTTTTAAGAACTATTTTCAAGTTTTTGAATTTACCACTTGCACATCTCTCCTAAATGTGGACGGATCCTGGCTGAGGTGCAGTAGAGAGAACACAATGCTGGGATTCAGACAGAAAACCTTCTATTTCCTTCTCCACCACCTGGTGTATTGGAGGACGTTGGGCAAGTTCCTCTGCCCCCATTTCCACCCTGCTAAATGAAAAGAATGGTATTGATCTGCCTTATGAAGTGCATTAGTGTTTTAGCAGCAGATCACTGTCATTGTTGTGTTTAATAGCTACAGATCGGGAATAGTCCAAAGGAGGAGTAACTCTAGTCTGGGAAATCCATGCACAGGTGTGAGGGAAATCATTGCCACAATGTTTTGTTTTTGAGAAAGGTAGCCAGTGTACTCTCTTTCCCTCTGATGATGAGGTCTGTTATCAGACTTCTTTCTTGTTTATCCCTGCATTGGTCTCTGTACAAGGGTGAGCTCTTGCCCTTGGACAAGGCACAGCAGAATCACCATCCTCACTAGTGGGAGGAGCATGCGTCCAGCAGCTGAGGGCAGCACGTGATTCCACATTCATGATGTCAAAATGTGTTTGCAAGACAGCACAAGCATCCCAATAGCCTTAGATTAGTCATACTGCTCGGTACAAAACCAATACAAAGAACGCTGGGTTCAGTTCTAATTATCCACTCATGATTTATTCATAATTAACAGCAACAATCAACACTGTTGTCCCACTCATTTAATGTCTTCAATATTGAAGGCTCTGAATCAAATTTTTTTTAATGTGTTTGTCTCAAAATACACTTGTGTGAAAGAACTATAACTCAGAAACATACTCATCTTGTGGAATTGATTGTTTTGGGTAGTAAAGCTAGGCATTCATGACAGGAAATAAATAATATTGTAACTTGTTGTAGAGGGTTTATTAATTTTTGTGGGTCTAGCTTCTGGGCAATAGTTATCACTGGGCAGTAAATTCCTTTGATCAAGCCCCAAGCACCAAAAGGCAGCAAAACCGAGAGCAACCATTCCAAGATGTTCCTTCTATTCTCTCTCCACAGCCACAGCCAGCTGGTGAGAGCTGGATGCGTTGCTCCTCCCAGTTGATCATGCTAGATTTGCAAACCTTAGTATTTCTAGGCAGTTAGTGCTGCAGGAAGGCTTCAGGCATGTGCCATTTTCCTACAAAGTCTTCATATGTCTGGGAGTTAAGTTTTATATCTTATCTGTAGCAAATAATATGTACGAGCCACAAGGTCAAAAGTGCTTTCTGGTGTTCACATGAAAAATTATGTGTTTCAGTGTGTGTCCACTATCTCTTGTCCTGTCCCTGGGCAATGCTGAGAGCTGCCTGGCTCCTTCATCATCCCTCTGAACAGATATTTATACACTTGATAAGATTCTCTCTGAGCCTTCTCTTCTCTAGGCTTAACAGTCATGACTGTCTCAGCTTTTCCTCCAGTCCCATAATCACCTTTTCTACTTTTTTCTGGACTTGCTTTTGTAAGTCTGTATCGTTTTTGTACTGTGAAGCCCAGAGCTGGACACAATAGTTCAAATGCGGCCTCACCAGTGCTGAGCAGAGAGGAAGGATCATCTTCCGTGACCTGCTGACAATGCTGACAATGTTGTTCCTAATGCAGACAATTCTGTTGTACAGTCCTGGGAGAGATCCCTCCAGCTGACAGTGATTAATAACTCTGGTTGAGTGCCATCGTGCTGGACATGCTTGATTGGACTGCATGTGTTTGGAAAAGGCAACCATGCAATCTCTTACCTCAGTCATTGTGGTCTAACTCTCTGGCTATCACTTTTGCATGGAACTGATAATTCATAGACAAAGATTTCTTAGAACTTAAAGACAAAATTCTCATTTTTCTTATTTCTTATTTTTTTCTGTCTCTCTTTTGAGGGTTACATTTCTGTCTTCATATGTGTTATGGAAGAAGCAGGCAAGCAATGAGAACTGTAAAGGGTTCTAAATCCAATTATTTTTCAGTGTAACAAGCATAAAAGATTTATAGAACTGGGGAAAAAAATAATGTTGTGCATATATTTCTCAGCTTTCTCATCAGATTATACCATCTTAATGAGTCCTATAGGACAACTGGAATCCTCTTGTTTTGCATCTCAGGACTTCTTCTCAAACTACAATGGTGTCTCTTTCTCTTGCTTTCCCCCTGCCTCTTTTCTCTCTCCCTTCTCTCCTTTGTCTTCTGTAAGCAACTTCTTTTGACCATGTCTAGCCTACAGATCAATTCCATATGCTCCTTATGTTACCCTTGTTTGCTCTTTCTTTAGTTTCTAATGCCATAATTCTTTCTGTGGTCTTTCTGTGGTTCTAAGAACTAAAAAGCTCAAGGGAGTTAAAAAAAAAGTTCCCTCAGAGTTAAGTCATCCTGTTTTTCTGCCTATGCTAGTGAATGGTGTCTCTTCTAAAGAAAGACTTGTAGGTATAATTCTCTCGTCTCCTTAACACAGACTATGAGAATCATTTGTACAGCTGTCTTCTCACCATGAACACCACTTCCCGCAACACCAAGATTTGCTGTCTGTCCCCACAGAACTACTACTGTGACCTTTGTCTCATGTCTAGTGCAATATAATGCATCAAAGAAAGTCTGCGCGGAAGCTAATAACTGATGATCAGATACATGTAGCCAAGTTGTGAACTTAAGAATCAAGGCAATTATTATGGCTGGCCTTCACCTGTAGAGCTTGGAACAGGGAAAAAAGGGACAGATTTTATCTACGATAGATTAACATGTGGCCATGGATATCAACAAAGTAATTTTCAACTTCTGTCAGTAAACACTGCTTTTCTGTTTACTGTATGTTTAAGGAGAGCAACAAATGAAGATAAAACACAAAGTAGCTTTACCTATCTGAGACGAAACCTTTAATTTTCTGTTAGGACTGCAGAATTTATAATAAATAAAATAACAGGGTGCATTTATTCCTAGGTATTGTCACATTTGGGGTCAGAAGTGGATAAGGGATGTGGTTCAGAATTCAGTTACTGAACTGGGCAGCTGTAATAGCTGCTTGAGGGTCTTCCTGTATCTTATGGAATTATCTGTACAACCAGGGAAGAAAAGCTCTTCACCTCTTAAACCTGCTGCTATAAAACTGACCTGACTCCCTAGGAGCTTCCCTGTTTTGGTGACATAGTTAGATCTCCAAGCGTTGGCCAGATAGCGACAGCTACTGAGAGTATCTTATAGGATCCAGACTATTTTAAGTTGGCTGCTTTTTAGTCAGATTAAGTCTGTTACTACTTTTGTAAAAGAACTACAAAGTATTACAAAACTCAACTGTGCTATCATCTGTGTTGCCAAATGGAAAACACTTGATAGCATACATAAGAAATCCTGTGATATTTTCATCACTGTGCAAGATTATTTGAGTAAATACTCCTCATCCCTTGAAGTGGTTTGAGGCATCTACCGCTGTGATGTAGGAAGTTGTTTAACCAATGAGCTGGTTATGTCCTTAGGCATTTGAATCTGAATGAACAGAGGGCAAAATCCTCTGTGTTGAATCTGGACAATCCACACAAGTAAAGGGCCTCAGCTGTGGAGCATGACATATTCTGATCTTGAGGACTTGGCTACGACAAAGTCAAGAGATGATATATTTGATTCAGAATTTATTATCACTCAGCACAAAGTGTGAAAATGAAGTAGCACTCACTAAGGTACCAAGAAAGGATTGCGCATAATGCAGCTTGGACAACTAGGTACAAGGCAGAAGAGGAAGAGATCATAAAGAATAAGCCAGTCAAAACGCAAAAAAAAATTGTAAATAAAGCCTGAGGCGTGGTGAAGATGCAATCTAGAAGACAATACTGCTCCTTACAGCAGTTAGCACAGATGAGCTTAGCAAGTCAGTATCTACGAAGAAAGCACTGATTGTCTTAATTAAAAAAAAAAATCTTGATTTTAAGTCATCAAAGAAGTACTTGAGGCAGTCTTGGCATTGCTCAACAGCCTGTGTAACCGCACATGAAGTGCACGGCCAAACATTAGCAGTTTCTACACAGCCTTACTCATGGTTGCCCACGCAAATGTTCTCCGATTTGCTTTTAATGGAGGATGTCCTACTGTTCAGTGAAGCATTGCACAGCTCAATATAGATAAATATTCTCCCTTTCCATTTTAGAGGTAAATTGACCTATTAAATTGAAAAATGCAACTACTGAAGACTGAAGTTTGTTTTCACTGTAGAGTTTGCAAAAGTACGTGGATTGTGCTGGCTATCAAGAGTTGTCACTTTTTATCCCCTGAGTATGAATCCTTCTCCAAAATTGGCTGTCACTCATGATTCAGGACAAAAAACTTGAGTAGCTGCAATGTAACTATGATCACCTGGATGTCAACAGTGATACTTGTTTTCAGTCTGTGCTAGAAATGTTAATTTATAACTGGATCGAGTAATCCTTCATGACAGTGATTTGCTCTGCAAATAAATATCCAGTATGCTGACATTTTTATTAGGTAGCAAGTAGTTATTCCAAAATACTGACTGCTCACTACTTAGCCAAAGGATCTATAACTGCTTCTGCTAGGGATTATGTAATTGTTGTAGTGCAAGGCAGCAAAGGACTCTCAAGGTTAGTCTTGGGATAGCCTTAGTAACAACTATCTGTGTTAAACGCAACTTCTGAGTTGTTTATTGCCTGCTTTTCCACAAACCACACTGTACCATAGCTAAGAAAGAAATGTCTTGGAATTTAAATACCTTTCTGTAGCCACAGCTTTGCTGTTTCCTACCATAATTGGGCTCTTCTGGTTGAAGGTAAAGCTTAGTGCCTGTGACTTCAACTCGACTGTGAACAGCAGCTATCATTGCATTTTTCTTTTGCTTTGACTTCACATACAAGCAGCATGCTCCTCACATTGACATAGATCATAGAGTCTCTGTCAGAACTGATAAGCTCAGCATCCAAACTCCTCCTGAGCCATAAGGAATGACATACGAGCCTGTTGGTCCTGTTGGCTGATCTCTAAGAATAGCTGCACCAATGTCCCTCTTTTGCAGATAGACTCTTAATAAAGACATGCTCAATCATAGGAAAGATGAGTCTTTCTGAAGGGTGGATGATAGCATTTCCCTTGACAGGTCTTATTCTCTAATCGCATTTTTGATTTAATGGTTGTTCTCTACCAAACTCTGAAATGTGGTATTCTGAGTTTATCTGGTATTCTGACATGGACTTTAGAGAGGGATGCTGTAACAGACAGATAACATAGAAATGCCAAAAATAATGTTTCACCATTGTTTCTGCCTGTCAAAAAACTTCCTACCAAAAATTCTCTGTCAACCTTCTGCCAGAAGTTCTCACCAGAGCTTCCTGCTGGAGTTTTCCTGCCAAAAGATCCTGTGATTATTTAGGGTTATCATATTTCTTTGAACATCTGAATAGGGCTACATGCCAAGAAATCACATACAACCTCCTTTGAACACTATAAAAGTTGAGGAAAAATTTGGGTAAAGTAGGAAGAGAGGAGTGTGAAAGAGAATTGGCTACTGCAGCTGAGAGTCTCTCCCCACCTTGCCCTCACCTTTCTTCTGCTGCCTATGCTGCCTGCCTGTCACCTGAGACTGTAACCCTGCCAGCCTGGAGAGAACTGAGACCCACTGTGCCACCTGTGTGAGTTATATCTTATCCTTCTACCCCTACCATATTTCTGAGGGCCGAAAAATTGTGGCTGAAATTGCGACCCTGCACAGCCTGGGACACGACTCCGCAACTTGGCAGTGTGAGCGATGAAACAACCCACATCCTGGCTGCATTCTAGAGAACTAAAGCTGCTAAGACCCCCCCGGAGCTAAAAAAATAACATTGAAAAAGCAGCAGAGATGGACAAAAAAAAGAGGCAGAAATGGCTTCCCTGCCCCCCCCCCAACACTAGCTCAGCGGAGAGGTAACTTTTGGTGATATCTTTTCTCTGCTTCTAGAAATAATCTTAGCATTTTCCAACCTTTTCTTATTTTTTCCTCTTTCTCTTTGCATCTCTTAGCAATTAATAAAATCAGTTTTGTTATCAACAGATAACTTGTATGAGTTTTAATTTAGCTTCAAAGCGACAAAGGGAATATTCGAATCTGAAGTTTTCTGCACATTTAACTAGATCATAACAGATGCGTAGGAATGTGACTGTATGTTGATTTTCACTGGGGGAAAAAGGGAGGAAAAGTGTGTGCAGGCAACTTTGTCTGCCCTGAAGCTTTTCTACATTTAGTTATAACCCTTCTGACAAGTCCTGATTGGCCACAATAGGGATCAGGCTTATATTTGAGAAAATGCTAAAGAAATATCAGCTTGAGCCTCTGTCCCCACCCCACCAATCAAAAAACACCCTGAGAAAATGAAATTCAACTTTCTGTTGTTCAGTGTGCTAATTTCCTCTTGACATGCATGATTCAACTGACATAACAAAGGCCAGTTTATCAAAAGAATGAAGGAAATAATCAGGAAGGCAGATTGACAGAGTAACGTGCAGTGACATTTTTCCTGAAGTCTAGCTGTTTGCACTGTTCCTCTGCTTTTTTACCTGGACTGCTTAATAGGTCACCTCATGGCTTCTCACTCCCGCTGCTGGTACTTAATTTTCAGTGTGGGATGGACAAGTGCCAGATGCAGATGGGTAAGTTGGCTTAGTTGAAGCTGCCAGTGATCTTTCAGTCAGAGCTGCTTTTGCCCTGCACTAGCTACTCACCATTTCCATTCTCCTTGCTCCGATATTACTTTAAGCCAGCCACCACAGCTTTGCTAGCAGTTCAGCTTCTCAGTAAGGGTAAAGGAGCAGCACATGGTGTTATTGCTCAGACCTCTAATATATGTGGGACAGATACTGCTACCTCTCAGTTTAGAAGAGATTTAAGTAGATTCTCCCACCACCGCTTTCCTTCCTATTGCCCTGCACACACCACACTGACTTTGTGGTCAGAATCTGCAAGGTGTTTACACAAATTGGGGTGACCACTGACTCCAGGTATACCTAGGCGTAATTCACTGCTCCAGATACCTATTTTTCCACCTGTAAACTTGTCCCAGCTTTTTTTTCTCCTCTTACCTTTTCTTTTGATTTATAACAACATAAAATGTGTAAAATAAATGTTTTGGAGCTGCCCGGTGTGTTTTTTCATTTGTCTCTCCTAAACTCTAGATGTAGTCTCAGCATTATAGCACCAGAGAGAGGGCAACAGTGAAGAGGAACAACTGAGAAAAAGTTATATGTTAACTGCTCTCTATGGTCAGTCTCATGTATAGATCAATAAATGGGAAAATACTGGACTCATAAAAATTATGAAGACATCAGATCAAATCCTAGCCTCGTTCACAAAGGGTTGTGGGTTATGAAGACCAAAGATAGAGAGAAATTAGATCCTTCTCCTGAAGTTCTTAGAAGATCAGGGAATGACTGTTTTGTCTTTGGTATACCTGGTTTCCTAATCAATGACTGGCATCACCACTGGACTGCCTTCTCCTGAACTTGACATGTCACGGACAATACAGCACCTACAGAGTCACCACAGGAACAAAGTCCCCATGTGTTTGTCCCTCTTGCTCTCTCTACACAGACTGTATGGGTGTATCTGTCACATCCCTGTACATTAACAGAATATCAGGATTGTTTCTGAGTTCAAATTGATAAGATTCTCTATGAAGCCATTTGTAAACCAATCTCTTCCAAAAAATTAGTCTGCAAATATCTTATAAATCCTTCCTTTAGGGTGATGCAACCTTATGATATCAGCCACACCGGAGCACCCATAGAAACCAGATTTGCAATATTATTATTAAAAATTCCTGCAGAGCATCCAAAGGCTAAAGGAATTTGCTTAGATCTGCAGTAGGAGAGGTAAACTAGCACAGCTCAGCAGAAAGCCCACCTTAATGCTGTTTATGCTTTGGTCCTTTCTAAAGACTTCAAAATATTGTTTGCATTTCCTTACTGACCATTAAAGAATAGCTAGGTAGTTAGCAGAGCTCACTGTTATTCAGGAATTGGAATTATTAATGATTTATTAACACTGCAACATTATGTCCTGCTGGCCACTGGCAGTAACAGCATCAATTCTTCGACCTGTCAGATACCACTAGATCCTGCCCCTTTTCTCTGCATTTCAAGAACACACTAGGGGTGTATTCCCTTGAATTCACAAAGAAAACAAAATATTCCCCAAGAAATACCCTCTCTTTCTTCATATCTACATAGTGCTTTAATGGTGTAGCAGTGAAAAGGAGGTAAATGGTTTTTGTTGTTTCTGTTTTGGGGGTTTTTGGCTATTCGTTCAGACCATCTTTTCTTTCATCTTGAAATAGAGGAGAGGAAAGAAATAAGATTTATTTTTATCTAACTTCTTCAAATACAATAATTGGTGTCTGTGACGAGCTCCCTGGGGAGCCTCGAGTATGAGCGTCTGCTCCGCACAATCTTTTCCCAGAGACAGTCAGAGAGCCTCCTTGCTTTCTGCTGTCTGCCAGAAGACATCTACGCATCTCCAGACTCACGTGGTCTGTAACTAAGATTTCTGATTGTTTCCTTCAAGAGAAAGCCTTCAAAATGGCCCAAAGTACTATGCTTTAAATACTCTAGCAGAACTGCTGGAGAATTGGGATGCCTGTGTACTAAAGCTTAGCTTATATTCTATATACTTGAGTGATAAATGTGTTGTCATTACTTACTTAGCTTGAAAATACTCTTAACTCATTATATTAAGGCAAATGCAAATAAAAACTTTTATTTGCAACTTGTGGAATAGATGAGGTAATTACAAACATTGGTGGCTCTTGTTTGAGACCTTCAAGATCACAAAATAACAACCTCAGGATGATAAAAGGCATGATAAAAGGGTGTTTAATACTTACTGCTTTTTTTCTAGACACACTTGAGCAGTGATTAAAAAAAAATCTGCAATACTTCCATAGTTTTCTTCATATCTTAGGCAAAATTTAAAAATCAAAAGCTTTCTCGAGTGTTATTTTGACATTGCATTTATTCTGTTTCATTTATTGGGACTGATACTGTTCAGAGCTGG
This sequence comes from Lepidothrix coronata, assembly GCF_001604755.1. Taxonomy (NCBI): domain Eukaryota; kingdom Metazoa; phylum Chordata; class Aves; order Passeriformes; family Pipridae; genus Lepidothrix; species Lepidothrix coronata. The sequence continues at coordinate 1,676,191 of NW_016690220.1, read as the reverse complement.
GAGATGCATGTTTTGGTCTCAGAGTGACAGGTCATATTTTGAGTGGATGGTGAAATTACACAATTGTTTTAGAGAGAACATAAATGTAGAGGTATAATAAAAGGGCCAAATTCTGCACAGACTAACACCTGTTTGCCTTAGAGATTTAAATTAAGACAAAATTTCCTTCTTGTGCTAAATTCATCTCTCTTATGTGCAAGAAATTTTCACTTAAGCAGTTCTGAGTTATGCAGATCTAGCAAAACAAAATATGGCTTTTTGAGAAGCATTGCCAAGTTTTATTTAATTTGAAACCCCACTGACTTCATTTGTGCTACACAAGTAAATGGAGGCATTTTTAAACCCAGCACCTTATTGGTGCATGTATTATGATTTGGAATACTTACTGTCTTAGTTTCATTTCTTACATGCATTATGATTTGGAATACTTACGCTGTCATGAGTTCTTCCAAAGGAAAATGTTCTTAACCACTTCCCCAGAAAGTAATTCAATGGGTTAAGACTATAAATGGCTCAGCTTTAAATCCTTCCTGCTGCTGCAAAGAATTAAGTCAGAAGAGGAAACTCTATCTAAACCAGAAGTGATGGTGGACTGAGTTTTACTTGAAAAAATGCAAAGGATGAATTCACTTCCCTAGTTCAGAGAGTTCTCTGAACTAAAATATTTGAATGGTGCCACTTTTCAGACATCCTTTCAAACTGAACTAAGTCAAGTAATTTCAAACAAAAGCTGCAATGAAATATGAAATGAGTGATATTTTTAAAAATCTGATCAGCGCTCAGTATCCGTGAAGTCTAGTCTCTAATCATTTAACATTGGTCCTCTGCAACCTGGGCTTTTGCAGGAAAACTGGATTCCCACATTTGACCCTTAAAAGTTGCTGTCATCTTAAAAACTATCATAAAAGTTGTCTTTGTGTGCTAAAAAAACTAATGATCTCCTCTTTCTAAAGGCTGATCGAACTTCCAGGTACTTGAGTAACACAGGTGTTCAGGTAAAGTGCTGGTAACAAACATGCACATATGCTAGGTGTACTCTTATGGAATTTATTTGGCTTGATTAAAGAGTTTTTACAACAGCTACTGAAAGTCCAGAAAGGAAATATGAGTTTCTAAGTGGACTAAATGAAGCTAGGGATTAGGTTGTGAAGATGTGCCCATCTCCTGGAGACAGACAATAAGGTAGAATGGGTGTGAAAATTATATTTTATTATTATTTTTATTTATTTATTAACTATATTAAACCTTCTCCCTAACTTCCATCTGTTATAGGAGCTATGAGCAGATGTTGAGTTCAGTACATACTTTGGCAGCAAGTGATTGGTGTCCTGTAACTGCTTTGGATAAATACAGTATCTCTAGTAAGCTTTGCCTAGTTGCATGTTCCTGGGACTTTTTCTAAAGCAGAAGCACTGTGAAGCAGAATTCTATAANCCCAATATCCTAGTGGGCAACCTTTTTGATCCAGGGCTCTGAACTGCTGTGTGTACCACATCAGACTGTGATTTGCTCCATAAACATGACTGTCTTATTGCCCAAATCAGAACTAGCAAGAAAGGAGGGAGTGGATGTGACGTTTACAGCCTTGATTGCGACATGCCTTCTGAAAAGGAATGATGTATGCACAGTTAAGCTATGCTTTCACTTCTGCAAATTCTAAACTTTCCCCAAAGACTTAGTCATTGCTTGAGGGACCAGCTAGGCCATTGGGCTGCAAGCAAGTGGCAGGTAAATTGGCAAGATCTCCAACAAAAAAGGGCAACATTCACAATGCCTGTGATAATGTGACTGAACCGAATCATCCAATCCTTTGTCTGAGATTCTTAAATTAGTTTGTAGAACTTGTACTGAAAGAGAATTTAGCCCTGAAAGCTCAATGGAAGAGAAGTTGCTTTGCTGTAGTTTTTCCTTTGCAGATAAGTTCTGAGAAAAAAAAAGCCTCATAGTTGAACAACATTGCTAAAATTATTTTCTATTTTGAGCATGTGTTTAAGCTAATCCTTTTGTTCCATTCAGAGCTCATCCTGTGATGCAGTGTTCCCTTTTTTAATTCTCAGAATTGTTGCCCATAGCTAATCTATGCTCATATCTAAGCCTTTAGACTTTATACCCCTTTACGTGGACACCTCTGATTTCAACCATCTGGATTGGACTTTGTGAGACTCTAAATAAAAGCAATGAACAAGGCTCTGATGGAAAGGCATCTCACAGAATATGCAGCTAACAGGAAAGCATTAAGCATTCACAAAGAGCATACAAGTTCATGTCTGTTCTAATTTATGCTAGAGCCCTGCAGTGGTTTGGGCATCTGCATAAGGGCAGACAAACTCTCAGATCCCTCTAAATTTTCCTTATACCCCTTAAAAGAACATTCTGCTCCTTTCACAGTGAGTAACTAGCATCATCTACAAATTGCTCTGATCCAGTCTAGATTGTTATGCCTAAAACATAAAAAGTCATTCAAGAAAAATTTTTTTTTGTTGTTTTAGACTAGATTCTTTTCTTAGATGACTACAACACCTACTCTCATTCTATCTATTGTGGAAGGCTAGTGCTTAAAATTACCTCTCCAACGGACACTTTAATTTCTCATCTGCTTCATACAACCCCACTGTTCCAGCCTGTGTGGCCTTAGCTCCCAGCTGCATCCTACAGCATTTCACTATTTGTCTCTCTTAATATATTGTTGTCTAAAAACAAAACATGAAGTAACTTCTGGATTATGACTCCTTTGCTGTTATCTCCAGGTACTGACTTGCTTCCTACCCAAACCACGTGGCACCTTACAGCGACACTATCTCAGATTTTAGGAACAAGCACAATAACCCTATGCTTCCAAGAAATAAAATCTCTGTGTTTTGGAAGCACTGAAAAGCTCAACAGTGATGAAACAGTGTTTTTTATTGCCCTTATGATTTTGCTGCATGAATGTAATACTAAAGTAATCTGTAAAAGTGCGTATAATGTTATATCAGCTGTCCCTTATCTCAAGTATTACAAATTCCCTATAATTTTGGGATTTCCCAGGTAATTTTTAAGTCATCTGGAGCTGTTTCCTAAGTACAGAAGTCTTTCCCTTAATCAGTCCCTATAAGTCTTGAAGACTTTCATATTTCTCCAGTTTCCAATGTTTTTAATACATCATTGCAGTGCCTTTGTAGCACCACGAAACATCCAAGCCCTGGTGGCCCAGGCAAGTGACTTGGAGTGTACTCAGGATCAACCATAGGTAGGAAGATACACTCTGTTTTAGCAGTACTGCCAGTTTCAAACCTTTTATCTCAGAGACTATGTGCAACTCAGATAATTGAATGTACAATCCTAGTACATACCTGATCTGTTTTGGGCCGAGACAGGTGATAGGAGCAATGTTAGCGATTCCCATGGGTGCTCTTTTGTTAGCAAAGGGCATGCTGACATTCCTTTTATTCTGTGATGTCTTCTTATAATACCCTAAGATGCTCTAAAGAAGTTGAAGTTCCCTCTGGATGGGCTTCCAAAGAGCTTTTGTGGGATAGCTTACCTTGCTCTTGCCATTATATCTCTTGCCAATTGAGACTCACCTCAGTAATTTCTCTTACTGGTTCTGTCAAATGTTACATATTTGTAACAATAGTCTTGGAAAAATGTAAAACTACTCAGTGGTTAAGGTAAGCCCTTTGGAAATGAATGGGGTTCTTATGGTAAACATAAGAGTAAAAAGGAGGGATCGACCCATCCTTCCTGTCTAAAGATTTTGGTATTAACACCAGTGTGATTTACCAAGGGGTGCCTTAAGGAACATTGTGCTCATACTGTGAAAAGCTAGAGCTTATGCTAGATACAGCACTTCATATGCTCATTATGATACATTGTTCTGTTACTAAAAGTTGTTAAAAATAAGCAAACAAATTAAGACTACACATCTCTAAGGTCACAAAGGATTCAGAGGAAATACTGAAGATCTAGATGAAGTTTCATAATTGATATCTGTGCAAAAAAGACATTTTTTCTTTAATGCATGGTGACTAAATGTATTCATATAATAAATGCATGATTAAAAGGCTAAAAATGGATATATTCAAAATCCCATGCTTTGCAAATATGTGAACTCAGGAATTTTTAAAAACTCCATGAGAAATTTTAACAGTACCAATGTTAAGTAGGAATACTTGGAGAAGCAGAAATGATAGTTAAGTGCCTGAAAAGGATCTCTACATCACATCTAAGCACAATATTTTACAACTGGCATCTATTTGTATGCATGTAATTAGATATCTGTATATCAAACTAAAAGAATAGGTACCTATATGATTAAGAAGTGACCCTTTTCTTTCCCCCTTACAGGTTTTAGACTGCAGTTGCATCGAATGTATTGTAAGTTACTCTGAATTATTATTTAACACTCACTGACACCACCCATTCATCTACTCTATCTGCTCTGGCCGATGCTATCAGCTATCATTGCCATTGCTTCTATGCCTGTTGTAGATACTATAAAGATTTTTAACTCTCTGAAAAATAACCGTGTTTTAGATCTCTAAGAAGCAAAAAAAGGCTTTTACAACAGTTACTGACATCTGTTTCAGAATGTGCGTAATATCTAGCCTCATAGAATTTCTTCTTTTACCAGGGCAGACACTGGTTTAGAATTTCCTCCTTTACTAGTGAAGACACTGTCTAAAAATATAGATAAATTGGATGAGAATACATCAACTCATTTTTCCTGCCATAGAGTAAATGTTCTGCATGTTTTCATCTTTTTATAAAGCTTGATAAATTGAAGATTAATATAATTTCTAATTTTTACCCCAAGAAAGATTCCCTCCTGTTTCAAACAAAGCCAAATCAGAGTATTTTAAAAACAATAATATTCAGTGCACATATTGACAAACCCAGAAATTCATATAAGGCAAAAGCAGTGCTTGGAGAACTCACAGAGATGTTAAAACAGGATCATAAAGTATTTGAATTTAAAAATGTATGAGATGATTCCTCCTCATAGTGCTTGTTGTTTTTTGGTTGGTTGGTTGGTTGGTTGTTGCTCTTGCTTGGTTTTTTTCTTTTTGTCCTTTTTTTTTTCAGAAAAAATAGACACCTCCATTTGCATTCATTTTTTTCCCCCTGGTAGAATCTGGAGGTAGAAAAAACATATTCTGCATCACGATATTTATTTCCACATCTTCTTGTCTCCTTCCTCCTCCTCAACATGACACATGAATTTTTGATAATTTTCTGCTGTACTGCCCAACACTGATAATTTTGTCATAATAATGAGCATGTGCAATTTGCTCTTCTCAGGTGTGTCTGTTTCAGTCACGTGCCCCTTAGAATGCATTTTAAATAACCACCTATTTTGATGTGTATCAATATCTTTTGTGGGGACAAACATATAGTCTAAGCAAACCCCAAAGGCCAGTCCTATTGTTGCACAATCAATGGGAAGACTCCAGACATCTCCAGTGGAAGGGAATGAAACATCACTTTAGCAAACTTCTAGGATCTAAATAGTTCAGATAACTCTGTTCCTTCAGATATGTCACTGCTGAGCCCATCTCTGGATACACCAGGATGCCTTGCAGGCCTACAAGTGGCTGTTCTTTGGCCATGCTCAGGTTTTGCATGAGGCACTTCAGAAATATGTTACTGGGACACACAGAAAAATCTCCCAACACCTGAAGACTAAGGAAAAAGAAAATTGTGGTTTTGCAGAAACTTAGTGTCTGAGGAAACAAATGTATGCAATTCCTAATGATGTTCTTTCCCTGAAGCCAACAGATTTTTTGTCATTTTACTTCAAGAGGTACAGGACCAAAAAGGTGGGCTGTGAGCTGGAGTTTGGTCCTTGTCCTGATCCATTGGTTTCTAAGAATTATATTATGACTGACTGGGAATTCCTCTCATAGGGGGACAGTGCAACATTGCTCATACGTGCTCTCACAGCACCCCTTTGTCTGTTTGTCCCTCTTTGCTCTATCTCTTTCCAACTGCAGTGTAGTCTCCCTGTAGTGGGTGTTCACATTTTTCTTCCAAGGCTGGTCATAACCAACACCTGTCCACAAGCCCACAGGTGCAGTGAGAATATGCAGAGCTCGTGGGATAACTGCAAGAGCAGTGTGATGCTGCTGTGGATGAGCGATGCATAGCAAGTGGAGCATGCTGACAGCCTCTCCAGGACCTGCTCTTTTGCAGTTGTGTGCCACAGCTTCACTAGTTCCTGTGTACATGCAATTTTTCCTCTTTTTAATTTGTGACTGTTCTGAGCAGTAGGGCTATGAAAAGGCCTACTGATGGTATCTTCTAACAGAATAGATTAGCATGTCTTCCAGATGTAAAAGTGGTCATATTTAATAACTATTTTTTATTTTCAGACTCATCCTTTAGCTTAGAAAAACATTACTGGGGTTTCTGACAACATCCAGCACAATTTAGAAGAATAAGGCAATATAAACACACAAATATGAAGAGGCAAACAGTTATGGTTTGTTCTGCCCTGCAGAAAACATTACAGATAAATGATCACAGCAGCAAAATGGGAGTGACTGAGTCTAGCAGCCCCTCTGTGAGTTTAGCGAGATCTGTTTAGGAAGAGGTTTCACATACTTTTTTCCTCTTAGCTTGTTTAGGGTTGGGGTTTTTTTGTCCGATGACGAAGATCTCAGCCACACGCTCAGCTTTCTCTTGGTGCTGGCGGTACCACTGCTTATTTCAGGCTCTAGCATGGTAACGTCACTTCTCCATGGTTCCAGGAGAGTTGAAGTAAACACTCCCATGCAGTGCTCTGAGAGCCCACATACAGTGGCTCATGCTTGTTCTGCCAACAGAGCTGTTTCATCCCAGACACTATATTGTCTGCATAAATAAACTGTAACAGGAATTCATACACCAGCCATTCGTCAGAGATTTTATTTCTATTTTTGCAGCTTGCAGTAATTATTTCCTCATAGGGAAGCTGATTCCGCTTATATGGACTTTTCTTGAGATGGAGCATCTTTTCTGTACTTTTCTTATACATGTTATAAAGAAAGATTATTCATCTCTAAATTTATAGCATCTAGACATGTTCCCACTTACAGCACCCAGACAGACAGTTATTCACTTAGCTCTTCTGAACACCCATTTTGAAAAAAAAGAACTAATATTTTCTTTTTGAAAATGACCTAAGTCTTTCTTTTTCATCATACTTAGCAACAGCTTTCTAATCTTATGACATTAAAACCCCCTGTTTTTCTTGCCAAATTCTGGGTTCCTTCCGGGACTTGTTTGTTGCTTTGTGTAAAGGCTATAACTGACATGTTTGTGACCAAAATGTAATAAACTCCTATGAAACAAAATACCCATTTAAGTAGTCAAATTAATAGGTAGAAAGCTTATAACAGGAACATGCATAATATGCTTGTATCTTTTCACTTTGTAAAACTTATGTGATCAAACTTGTTTCTGGGCTTTACTTTCAAACTTCATGAAATTAATCAGTGCTGATAATTTCTTGAAGCTAAATTGTTCCTCATTGACAAGCTGATGCTGCAGAGCTTTCAGGCTTTCTCTGTGTGGGGAAGATGAAATTTTTGAGTTGAAGAGGAAATGTGCCAATGTCTTGTTTTCTGGGCACTACGATTTTCTAGCTCACTATTCTGGTGAAAGGCATAAAAGATGGCTGGGAATACACATGGGTGTGAAAAGGCTCGCTACAGAGGGAGGAAGTAAGTGAAGTGGGAGGCTCTCATTGCATCAGGTCTGACCAGGTCTAAATCAGCCCTCTCATTTGTCTGCATGTTCAGCATGTAGTACTTGAACTCATGTTTGTGACTGTCATTAGAGAAGGAGTAATGGCCCTCAGCTCTACTGCCCACAGTTGCCACAGAGCCTCCCTTGGACTCCGACACGTGGTCAGCCCAGGGTTAATTTCAGATGGCTCCATGGTGTGACATGAGCCTTTCTGTCCCCCAGCTGACCTGGAGGTGGGCAGCATAAAGGCAGGAACAGTGACATCACTGAGGACAGACAGTGACCTTCACACTGAGGAGGAACAGTCAGTAGGCCAGGGTCAGAAGGGCAGCTAAGGACAAGCCTACTAAGTGTCATAGCTCGGGCTGCAGCAAAGGGGACATGGAGCCCCTCAGCCATGAAGGAAGGGCCAGTGGAGGTCAGTCAGGGCCCTATGGCCTGTAGGTGTGCCCAGGGCCCCAGTATCTGTGAGCAGTGCTCAGTCAGGAACATGAGCTTGAGTCCTGAACCGTGAAGGAGGAGCTTGTGAGATGGAAGAGGCAAGACAGGTTCTGAGTTTGTGATCTCTCATACTATTGACTGAAGTTTATTTTTTGGGTCATTTGATCTCAAGCCCTTGTTAAGCCAATGGGTCAGTGAGGGGAAATGAAAGCTTTGTAAAACCAGACACTTTTCCCTTGCTCAAGTCCACCAGCTCACTGGCATATGTCAGACTCTGCCTTCTGGTCAGCAAATCCTCCTCTCCCAGGGGGCTGGTGCTGCCTTCACAGGCTAGCTCAGTCATCCATGGCTTTGTCAGACCCCTGGCTCCCATAACTGGCTTGCTATCATCTTGGCTTTCATCTTCTTCCTGCAATGACCAATCTACTAAAACACATTTGAAAATAAGGTGGAGACACAGAAAAAGAAAAAAGAGATTAAAGGGGAAATATAAAAAAGGGATGAGAAGAAAATTATCAGGGAAACTAGGTTCTCAGTTTCCTTCTGCTAGACACTAACAAAAAGCTTTTGAAGTGTTAGACCACATCTTTTCAGATTTGCCTGGGATCCCTTTGCTGAAGCTGCTGATCACCTGCTTTTAGCTGTGAGGTCGACTCTTATGCTGAATGCCTGCTCTGCCAAATTCATTGTCAGGGCAAAATACTTCACCTGCTGTAGTTAAATCTTATGATTTTTTTAAGCCTGTCTCCTGATTTTGGAGCCTGACTCATGGTTTCTGTGGAAAACTTAGGCTTGGCAAATGCTGAAAGCAGTGGGAGTATTTGCAGCTTGAAGGCACTGTTCAGCGAGAGGAAGGGTGGAGGAATCTGCCCCTCAGCAATTAGTAGACTCGCTTTCTACGAAAGGACGTGTCATTTGGTAGGTTATTTTAGCATGCTGTACAGATGCAGATTATTTTTTAGAATTTTTAATTGGTGATACCATAGCAACTTTATACAATGAAAAACAGTCCAGGCCAGATTGTGCCTGACAACCACCCGCCTGTTTGGGGGTGGCAGAAAGCTGCACCAACCCAGGAGGACTTTGAGAAGCTCTTGATGCTCTGAGTCTTGCTGTGGAAGGCTGTCAGAAAAGTGAAATGGGCTCCTAACCCCACAGCTAGAGGAGACTGATCCACTGCCTTGTCTCTGTACAGGTTTTTCCACATCATTTGAGATTGAACAAGATGTTGCTGCTAAACCCCTGAGATACCAGAAAATGACTTAAATTCCAGGGTTCTGATAGATTTTTACCCTCTGTGAATCAGAGGTGGGGGAGAGTCTGAAGAAGTAGTGCAGGGCAGAAATACGTAAAACAGACAGTTTTGTTCCTAGGCCTTCTGATGCTGCAGCAATCAATAGTTTCTTTCAGTGATCAGTGAGAACTGAACTTTTACTCTGTGCATTCATCTTCAACATTTCTTACCTTTTGGTGATAAAAATCTAGATGGGATATGTTCAGTGCTGGCCCTGCTTCCCTTGGTATCGGTCTAACAGTAAGGGGCAGGGAAGACTGTCACTTCACTATCTTGATGTAGGCCCTTTGGTGTTCTCTCCTTGGCCAAAGGACTGCTTTTCATACGTGAACATCATCTCGGGTGCAAGCAGATCTCAATAAAGAGATAAAGAGGCCATATTCAACTCTGTGTTGTATTATGCTCTCATGCATGAAATCTTTGCCTTTCTGTCATGTCTAAGACATGTATGTATGTCTGTGTACGACTCTGAGGCATTTTAAAGTCACTGATAGAAATGGAAATGGACTGTGCCTGGCTGGGTGAGTAGGCTATGGATCAGCATGAAGAGGCTAAATGTGTGATGTGGACAGTATGGATGTGAGGCATTTTATGAAAGGGAATAATATTGAATAAAAGATGGAGAATGGATGAATCATGAGAGCATTGTGGTTCCCAGCCCACTGAGGGAAGCTGGAGAGCAGACAATGACTTTAACTGAGAAACCAACTACATAGTAGTGGGATAAAAGAGACTTAGTGAGGTAGGTGGGCTTTCAGAGGAAAGTGAGATGCAACGTTCAAGGCCAGGTTGGATGGGACTATGAGCAACCCAGTCTAGTGGAAGGTGTCTGTGTCCATGTTAGGGAAGGTGGAGTAGATGGCCTGGAGTAGATGGCCTTTAAAGATCCCTTCCAATTCAAAACAATCTATGATTCTATGATCCTTACACTGTGATATGTAGTTAGGATAAAAGAAGATCAAAGCAGTCCTGTGTATATACCATTTATTGTGGACACATAAAGCAAAACCAACCTCTTAGTGAATATAAAATCTTTACCTAGAGACAAAATTCAACACATGATTAAATTGCACCAAATGTGTGGAGAATGGTGACTACTGGGAAGGAATACAGTAATGAGAGAGACAGATATTTTACAAATTGTACAGAAGCTTGAATGCAAAGAACCTAGACTGATCTAGGTAGTGAAGACATGAGGAAAGTCTCCTGAAAAAGACTTTTAAAAACTTAACAAACACAGATTTTCCACTTTCTGTATGGAAGAAAAATGAGAGGCACGGAAAGAAAGACACTTACCTTGATAACATCAGACTTCCTTCTGCAAGGCCTCCAGCAGCCCCTCTGTTGTACATAAATAGGTGTGTGGGAAAGGGGTTTGAAGGAAGAGCAAGTCCAACATTTGGGAGCTGTCTGCTTCATTGTAAATGTAAATTCATAGAAGAGCTAACATGGAATATCACTGTGCTAAATACTCGTGCTCAAATGTTTTCCCATTTGGAATAGCCCTATGTGGATAGCCCTATATCCTTGGTCATTCCCTAGAGTTATGCACAAATTGGCTTGAAAAATACAGCAGTGGAGGAATGTTGCTGAATATCCCTTTATTCAAACTGGTTCCCATCAGGTTGTCAATGGAAGAAAGCAATCTGACTGTGGGAAATTAAGCATTTTTGAAGCCATAAACAGAATTTATCACAGTAGAAAAAACCCTGAAAATGTCCACAGGAGTTTCTCAATAACAATTACTCAATAGACATTTTCTTTGAAGATGGAAGAATATATTATTTTAATAATATACATATTTTTATATATATATTATTAAAGAATATATATATTTTACTTTATTATCCAACTATAAGAATTTAGCATTAATTAACAATTTAAAGAAGTCTACCAAAGTCTAATTTGATGTATTTTTATTAGTTTATGCTGCCTATGAAGATGAAGTTCTACATTTTGAATCATGGAAGTGTTTCTTTTTTAATTAGGGAGATACTAAATACTGATCCTTATTTTGCCAGTGTGATCAATGAATACACCACTGCTAGAATGTCACAAATTACAAGATTGGTGGTGGCCACCTATTTTTCAGAACGCATTCATAATAAGGAGCTGAGTTTTTATCTCAAAATTATTTTTTTTAATGAAAAGCTAAATATGAAATAAATACCATGAAGCCAAAGCTTATGTATTTACTTCTTCATGATGCTGTGCTCCCAAAATCCCTTCTCTGCTTTTTTAAATTGTACGTAAATGTTCCCCTTCCCAAGTAATCTTAGTTTGGTTGAAATCTTTATATCAGTTTATGATAACAGATTATGATAACAGAATGTTACCATTTTTTGAAGAACGGTATCACTTCATCTTTCATAAATACTAATTAAACAACTCAGGCTTACGTCAGTGCCAAGATTCATGTCAGCAGTTAGTGCAACTTGTTATTGTAAGATTAGTTCTGACACATTCCTCCCAGCACAGCAAGCAGTGGGATCCTGTGCAGCACTGGGAAGAAGTCATCTCTCTAGAGACTGCCTGTAGGTATCCAATAGGAAGGAAGACTGCTTTCTTTAACAAGATGAAAAACTCTCTGCTGACATACTCCCTAACTGAATCATCTCGAACTGTAAGTCTCACCACGCAGAAGGAACAAGCATATCACTCATCACCCAGTCTTCTCCCTTTATGACACTGTTAGGCCATTGGTGTTATAACCTCTACGCACTGCACCCGATACGTGCCTGTGGGACTGGCTGCAGGAGCCTTCTCCAGTCTGGTCTGGGATCATTCACAGCTGCAATAATTGGCAGCGATTTCTTGACTACAAGAACATCGAATGAGGCTTGCTCCTTTGAGCAATTACTTGCTGTGAAAGAGATGTAAGGGAGAGAAATGACCTTATTCTGTCCAGCTGGCACGTACACTGCTGATTCAGGAGCATTCACTGGGCTCTGCTTAAAGGGGTGCTGGTAGTATTGTCAGTGTCTAAATGTTACCATTTGAGTTAGCGGAGATAACATGACTTCAGTGCTTAGTAGCAACCTAAGTAGAAAAGATGAGCTAAAAAGCTAAAAATATGCTTTAAACTAAGCTCACATAGATTGTGCAAATACAATGAAGATTTGGGAAGTAATGCCCATCTCATGCACCTTGCAAATTTCAATGCATAGTCTTTGTCCAACACAGAAAATGCTATGCCATCATGCAAACACTGGAATTTTAAGAACTCTGTAAATTGTGGCATCTCCTCAGTAGAGCTCATCCTCAAAAGAATTGCTTTAATTGTTCAGATTCACAGGGGTTCTGTTACAATGCCTTTTGGGTATCATTTCCTTTTACTCTGAATGCTTGTGAAGTTGTAGAGTATGGTGACAGGGAGATAGGGGTAGACAATGCTTCAACGCAATACAGAGACTGCTTGCCCAGCAGCACACAGTGGGCTCACAGAATACTGGATAATATCCTGTCTTGTTTCACAACATGTTAAGATCCAGATTTTTCAGAATGGTGTAAGCATTTGTGTGTCCAGCTGGCATGTGCAGTTGCCATGAGTGCACGCACAACTGTGGTAAAATGTAAATGTAAGGGACAGAATATATATCTATTGACCTGTGTGCCTAAAGGGAATCCGTGAGTAGTGCACTCACCCAAAATTGGATTTTAATCACATTGCAGTTCTGAAAACCAATCTAGCCTGAAAACTTGGATCCTCACATGCACTGTGGCATAACCTAGCATTATTGTGTACGCTACATATTATTCTCTCTTTTTCTCTTTTTAATTTTAATTTTTCCCAATCAGGGTGCCTTTTTTTTTTCCAAAAAGGTGCTACATATCCACATCAGAAAGTTATTAAATAGGTAAGCCTTCTTTATCCTCCTGTTTGCTGCACTGACTTGAAGTGAGTACATGAAACTTTACTCTCGATTTGGGTAGCTAATGACGAGTTTGGACCTCAGCACTAATCTGAAGAATTATGATCCAAAGTGGGCTGACTGATCCAGCAGCTGTGTCAGATTATACCATGCCAGAAGATGCATTTGCACCCTGTAATCTGTAATCAAGTGCTACTTGGAATCAAGTGTATCATTCAGATACTGTCTTTGGCAATGTGTCTAAACCCATACTGGAAAACAAGCATTTAAGATCAAATGGCAAGATATGTGTTTTTCAGGTGGTGTGTATGTGGTGTTGTTCTGAGCATGCTAGTGCATGGAAAAGTGGCATATATGTGAAAGGCAGCAGAACAATTTTTAATTTATCTCTTCATCATATACTGAACTTCGAGGAGGAAACCGAAGCATCTTTATAGAAAGCGAAGCTGTGAAGTGTGATGGTACTTTTTGGCTTTGTCACATGTGCTGCTGAGGCTGAGCAAGACTTGGCCTCATAGATAGATGCACGAAAGATTTGAGTTCTCTAAACATCCCAGACTGCAGGGTGCTTCTTAGCAACAGCTCATGAAGTGAGCAGAGATGCAGTGGTCCTTGCTGGGTGCATCAATCATCATCTTTGTCATTATCCATCTGAAATGGAGGAATGCTGTGATATTCTTTGCTGATGTTAAATCTGCAAGTGTGGGACAAAGTTATACCACAAACAAGTCTTGATTTTTTTTTTCCTATTCTGAAAAAATGTTGAATTCCTGCTCTAAAAAGAACTTTGCATTATTAAATAGAGCAGAAATTAGGTTCTTTATGAACTTCAGGGGAACAATAGCTTAAATTAATTTAAATTAATTTAGGAAGGGTCTCAAGTATTATCACAAAGGACAACTGGACATTTATTTTTCCCAAGGTAGAGAGAAATCATTTTAGTCTATTTTAAGCTGATACTAAGACTCCAGTCAAGAACTCATACTCAACATTGGCACATGTGCTGCAACTGGAGACAAAGTCAATTTGGGGCACATTTTTCAACTCTTTAAGAATTACTCAGTGATTTTAATTTGTTTGTTGCTTTGATTTATTTACTCTGAGGTCTGCATATTATAGCTTAGACAGCATTTTTTTACATGTGGAATGATATCCCAAGGATATGGAAGGAAGGGTGCTAAAAAAGGCTCTTATATAAAAAGAAAAGGGAATAAAAATGGGAAATTAGTCTCATTAATGTATAGAAAAGAGGTGGGAAAATTAAGGATGACTTGGAAATTGCTGAGATGAAGTTTGAAGTTTCTTCCTTCAGGCATTTTTGAGTTATGAATGTATAAACATTTTGTGTAGAACATATGGAAGAAACAAAGCTTTATTTCTACTTGATTTTATAGGAAAGGGAAGGGAAGGTTTGGGAAGGGAAGGTTTGGGAAGGGAAGGGAAGGTTTGGGAAGGTTTGGGAAGGGAAGGGAAGGGAAGGTTTGGGAAGGGAAGGTTTGGGAAGGGAAGGTTTGGGAAGGGAAGGTTTGGGAAGGGAAGGTTTGGGAAGGGAAGAGAAGGGAAGGGAAGAGAAGGGAAGGGAAGAAAAAAAGGAAAAAAGGAAAAAAGCGAGGAAAGCAAATTTGGCTGAGATCAAACATGCAACATTTACATTCAAAAGAAATACTTCTGTTTTGTTTTGGTAGAGTATATTAGAAGGAGTAACTGCAAAGGGGAATCTGAATGGGAATCAGAATGCCACATTCACAGATAAGCAACTACACATACACCCAGATATTTTTGATGCATGTGAGTTCCTTAAGTGAAACTTAAGAAGTATGATTTATTCTCTCCTTATGTTTAAATTAACTGCATTTTCAAATGCAGTAATACTGTTATGCTGGGGGTGGTAAATCAGAGTGCTTTTTATAGTGGGTACCACTGTTTAGTCCGTTCGCTATATTGATACATGACAGGTGTGCAGGCTGTTGAGTATTATTGAAAGCTGACAAAATAACTGGACTTCCACTGGAAAGGAAGAATTATTTCTTTCCCCAAAGCAGAGATTGTTGTTAACTATTCCAGAACAGTAACTGTTAAAGCATTCAGTCTCAGAGATACTCTAATGAAGACAGAAGGTTTATATAGGCTTGGCTAGTCCCCATGGAAACAGCCTTTCTACTGGGTTACCATAGGAATCGTCAAAGCCTTTGTAAGCCTCCCTTAATAGCGCATATACGCTTTCCAGGCAGGCTGGAATATCTGCTAGAGGATACACCTCCTGTTTTCAAATATAAATACAAACAGATTTTGTTTTGGAGTGGTACTTTTCTCTGTTTGACTAGCTATGCTACTCTTTACGTTAGAGTTATATTAAACATTGGAGTCACCTGTGGTATAGGAAAGTGTGTGCAGGCCAAATGATTTTTAAGAACAAGATAAGCCATATACATTTGTACCTAACCTGCAGGGAGTTGCAAGCAAAAATATTGTTCCAAACATCACAGTACATTGCCTTTCCACTTTCCTGTGGACACTGCAGAGCTTTAGTCAGTCTGAAGCTTTGCTGGGCAAAAGTTATACAACAGGAAACAAACAAGCAAGAAATTAAGCCAAAGGAAACAAACAGAACACGCAGCTGAACGAAACTACCAAAAAGCAAACCAGAGAGTGACTTCAGCTAAGTCTTTCAAGACAATTGCTGTTTTGAACTCCTAGTGTTCCTTGAAACCATTACCTATGCACAGTAGTAGTAGTTGCTTGGACAACTAATCGGGAACTGCAGTTTTACATCCTTGATCCTGAGGCTTTGTAAGAACAGGGAAGTATGGTGGGGAATTGCAGGTTGTGAGAGAACCATGCACCTATTTCCTGGTCTTGTCATTGCAAGCTTAATTTTAATTCGGAAGACCTTTACAAACAAACAAAAAAATATAATTTTGGTTCTGTTTAAACTCCCAGGACTAACACAGTGTTGTCCATACAGAGGACTGACATTAATAAGACGACTTGTTAAGGAAATCTAGCCAACATCTTCAGGGCTTGTTATTTTTCCAAACAAATGCTAGTACAAGGCTTTCTACTGTAAAGCCTGACAACATCATAATGCTTTTATATTCCACTTTCCAGTTGGCTAAATTTCATTATGCAGTTTGGGCATATAAATCAGTGGAGCTGAATTGAAGGACATGGTTCTTACAGGACAACACTAGCAGAGAATTTGGCCCTTGAGTTCCAGTTACCAAGATACCAGCTTCCACACATGTAAAGATCACTGAAAAGCAGTGGGGCTGCTTACATGCTTTGGTTAGGCATCTGCTTCCTTGCCTTACCAGAAAAAGAATTCTGATTGGAAAAAACAATGGTTTGGGAATTAACTGAAAATGTATTTGTTTTAAAATGGATAATTGGAACTACAGATGTGAAAACTGCTATATATTGTGGTAAGTTAGCACAGATGGTATGGCAAGGCATACATCATATATTACTCCTTTCCAGAGCTGGTAAAAAGGCAATATATTTTTCTAGGAAAGTATGTGAATGAAACCAGAAATGGCATTGATTTCACAAGTAACTGAGGTGCCACTATTAAGGACATTTTTGGACATGCTAGCCCAAACATGATCCCGCTAGTTATCCAAATGTAGGCAGTGAAAATCTGATGATAATGCTCATCCAGAAGCAATCACTGAGATAGAGATCTATTTACTGGGAAAAGGGATTAGAAAAAAAAAGAAAAGATTTGTAGAGGAGTTAATAAGGGATTCTCCTGTGCATTGATAATTTAAAGGCTGCTTTAACTGTCCTCTGCCAATTATGAGTTGCTCTTGTACAGAAGTTGATCCCACAGTTTTGGTTCCATTTTAGGAGCTGACAGAAGTCTCAAAGATGGTATTTGGAGCAGCAAGAGAGGCAGGATTATAGAGGGTACGACAGTATGAGTGCTCTCCAATGTGCTCTCCCACTAAAACTGTAGAATGCTTACTATTTTTGGAGGTCTGACTTCCTTAGCAGATAGTTGCAGGACTACCTGAAATGAAGGTCTAAAAATAAAGCCATGACTAATTCATTGTATGATGGTTCAACTAGTTATGTGTCCACCATATGGAACAATGCAGCTGCAATTTCAGTGATTCTGTTCTTTGACCATGAGAACAAAGAGGATGATGCAGCCCAGATGACATTCTTAACTCATTATTATTACACATCCCCTAGAAAGTATTGAAAAAATTACTCTACCTGTAGGTTTTCTGTAAGAATGCATTCAGTATATAAACAGCATGTTCGCCCTGTTCTTTCCCCCTGAAAAGTCCTTACTGGCTCGCTCAGAGAAATTGTGGATGCCTCATCTCTGGAAATGTTCAAGGCCAGGTTGGATGGGGCACTGAGCAACCTGGTCTAGTGGAAGGTGTCCCTGCCCATGGCAGAAGTGGGGTAGATGAGATGGTCTTTAATATCCCCTCCAACCCAAATCATTCTATGGGTCCTGTTGCAGAAACCACCACTGAAGATTTTGCAGGTGAGAAATCCACCTGTTTTGTGATTCATGTTTTGAGATAGTGTGGCTTCAATTTTTCACAAGTGTGTCATGTTGTGAAGAAACTGCTGCACTCACTGCAGCCTCCCAACAAAATAACCATTATGTTTTGTATGTTTTAACATTTGCGTAAGAAATCACTGATGATCAAATCACTGATCACTGATGATCATTGTATCCTTGCGCAAAACATGACGTGAATAATTTACCTGGCCTGCGGGGCATGCACCACATCTGCTCCGTTACTGAAGGTGCTAAGAGGGTGGAGTAGAGTGAGGATATTTAGCAATTTTATCATATCAGGAGCTCACTCTAAATTCCACTAGTAGACTCTCTGCTGACAGATACACTGTCTTTCTCAGTGGGCAAGAAATTGGTCAGAGCATTTCTGTTGAAGTGTCTGTGCCTGTCTGCCCCTGGTTCCACTTGTATTCCCACTCCTTTTTTTCTTCCCCATCTTATGTTTCCTGTCTTATCCCACAGAACCAAAGGGTCTGGAAGAGACCTTGCAAAGGGTTGGAACACGCATCCTTCTGTAGTTCACTCCCTGGTGTGCTAGTTTTTTTGCAGCAGATGTTTCCGTCTGTGGACCTTGCCTTCATTTCTTCATGATTATGAGTATACATATGCATCATATTGCATTATCTTCGTCTTTCTGATCTGGAGAACCACTTCTCCCTCTGGCCATTCCCAGGAACATATAGGCATGCTTACAAACACAGAAATGTTTGCTGTAAGTCTAGACCAGTGGAATCACCTAACCTAGGCACCAGAAGTAAAGGGAATGCAAAGGAACTGGAGTCTTTTTGGCTTCTGTTGCTGTCTGTTCTGCTCAGGCTTAGGGATGAGGTAAGGGAGTGGTGCCGTGACTTGATACTGGCTGCAAGGACAGGCTGAGAAAGCGAGGATGGGAAGTGTACCCTTCACGTGAGAGAGCAGTGGGAATGCTTGGGCTCTGCCATGGAATGGATCATGAGCCAGTCAAGAGTGTAGGGGTTAGGATTCGAGGGCAGAGATATAGAGCAGTGTTGCAGAGTGTGTCTGCTATAGATCACCTCTGAGGAAGAAGGAGATGATGACTTCTTAACAGGAAGAAGCCTCATGTTCGCAGGTCCTGGTGCTCACAGGGGAACTATATCCACCACAATATCTGCTGGAGGGATGACAGAGAAGGACACAAATGATCCAGTGATCCAGGAAGTTTCTGGAGTGCACTAATGATAGCTTTCTAACTCAAGTGATTAAGGAGTTGACAAGGGGAGGCATTCCTCTATACTTTGTACTTACAAATAAGAAAGAACTGTGTAGTGGGTTGGTTTTTTGGGTTTTTTAGGCCTTCTTTAGTAATGGGGTCAGAAATCTAAGGAAGTATTCCATATCATCCCTTTCCGTAACACAACATATAAAAGGCACAGATAAGAGAGTTCACTCTCTTCTCTCTTCTGGTGGCTGAAGGCGACAGGTCTCTCCGTAGACGGGGTTTGCTTGTATAGGCCAGGGCCTGCTGCTCAGACCTGTCGTTATCTCCGTTCCATTCGGGAGGCATGGGGAGTTAGTTCTGCTGTCTTGTTCAGGGAAGTATTTAATTCAGGTTTTTTTTGTATTTATTCGCTAGCTCTCTATTAATGGGTATATTTGGAGGATATTTGTTTTTAGTTTTTTTATCCCTGTTTCCCCCTCCCTTTTTCCTTTTTCCCCCTCGGGAGCTCTCTATTGTGTATAATATACTCAAATTGTATATGTAATTGTAAATGTATGCAATATATATATATATTTTATATAATCCCGTTTCATTCGGACTTCTTTCAGGTTTTTTTCTGTGGTTTGGGTTTTTTTCCCTCACTTGGGGAGAGCGGGAGGGGGAAGGAGACAACTTGGACTTGACAGGAGAGCCAGGCCAAACTGATACAAACTGGTTGAGGATGTAAAGTTCAGGGCAGCTTCTTAGTGGTTCCCAGTGGAAGGACAAGAGACAATGGACACAAATCATAATACAAGATATTCCACTTAAATTTGTTTTATTTTTTTACTGTGAGGATGGTCAAACACTGAGTAGTTGTCCAGAAAGTTTGTGGAGTCTCCATCTTGGGAGGTATACAAAATCTTACTGGACAGAGCTGTGAGAAACCTTCTATAACTGACTCTACTTTTAGCAGGGGGGAGAGGCAGTAGGAAGACTCAGATGAGAGTGGAGGAGAAAATGAGAAATGGGGATTGTATTGGATCCAGCATAGCAGTAGAAGGAAGCACCTATCACTTTCAAAGTAAAGCAGAAAGTCAGTAAAGTAGGGAAAAGCAAGAATGTCCTAGCCTATTGCCCATCCTTTCTAAGCAATAAAACATTAGATAACAGCTCTTTTCCAAAGGGAAATGTGGCATACCTGGGTTGGAAGGAGGTAGTGAGAAGGGACCAGCCCAGAGACAGTACTGTTCTGCAGTCTGTGTTGTATGCTGTCAGCTGTAGATTCCTACCTTTTTTACCATGTAGTTCACCACATGCCATATGTTCTGTATGGACTGGTAGGACTTCATGTTTCTTCCCTGCTCCTCACCACCTCTCTTTTGCTTTTGAACTACTGTGAACTTAGGGTCCTGTGCTAACACCTCTCCCCATCATGACCTGACAGCATTGTCCAGCTGACCCCAGTATCTGCTGGACTGTAGAGGCATTAAGCAGTCACATGAGCAGCACTAGAGGAACTTACTCCCTTTGCTTCTGTGCCTGCACTTATGACTTCAAAGCTGTATGATAGTTCCTTTTTGCCGTCTTAAAATCTTTGTACTTTGCTGATGTTTGCTGGGTATGTCAGGCCTGAGCTGGTTTACTGTTCATGGATACTTTTTAACTTGAGGGAGAACATGTCTTAAACAAAGAAAACCAAAAACCAGCTGAACATGATTATATCCCTGTTTGGAAAAGCCTGGGCAACCATCCCTAGGGTAACAAGGAAAAGAGGTCACTGAAGAAATACTGCAATCTACAGCAAGAATGGGAGGAGAGTTGAGGTATCTGAAGCGTAGGAGCTGTTGACAAGGAAAACTGAAGGGTTTTTAAAGGAAAGAGAAATTGTGTCAAGGAATATTTCATCACAGGTACCTTTCTGAAAAAGCTAAAGCACTGGCACAGGAAAGGGCTCAGGGGGACACCAGCAGTGGCAACTTGCATGCCTGGGGGAAGTGATCAGCAGTAAATGCATTTAAAGAAACTGCATAATGTTTTTCGTGCTGAAGGTGAAAAGTTAATGCCAACAAAAAGGTAGTAGAAAGGCAGTGAAGTAGCTTGTTTGTAAGTATGAAGAGTGAAAAGATTTAAAATGAAGAGCAAGGTGAAGACTCTCTAACCATCAAGACAGCAGCCCAGAACTGACAGTCGAAAGGAAGGGAGGTCAAAGATGTTGTGAGTTCATTCAGTTTTGTTTATCTAAAGTATTTCAGCAGCTCAACAGCCTGTAGAGCAGCCCTAAGTGCAAATGTGCATAAGTTGGTTTTGATTTTTGTGGAAATGTTCATGTCAATACACTCTCCCAGGATGCATGCTTGAAATCATCATTGCTTTGTTCAGTTATTGTCTATTTTTTAAAGTATTAAGAAATTACATATCAAAAATACCAAGAAAATAAAATGGATGTATCTGGTAGGAGAGAAAGGGCAGTTGAAGTGTAGGTCAAGCTCTAGTGTAAAGAGGCAGAGCACTGTGTGTGCCAAAGGAGCTGTTGAATGGAACTGTGCCAGGAAAGACAGTGTACCTTGTACAAAGATGGTATTTCTTTCTACCCACAGTAGAAAGCTCTTAACAGCTTGCAGGATCACAGTAGTCACGAGGAAGAAACAATTTCTAAAGATTCCAGAAACACTGAGTTGAAAGCAAGGAAATGAATGTTTATGAGAAACATATATGGAAATATTAACTTTTAAGCTGAATGAGAGGGGTAGGGTTTAAAATTATAAGGAACTCCTTAAAAATCATGCCAAGATACAGCCTAATGGGACCAACAGGGTACTGAAAAATACTCCTGAGAATACTGGTTGCATCCTTGTTTCACATGTATAGGGCAAATTCAAAAGGTATTTAGTAGGAACCATAAAGAAGACATCAGCTGAAAAATACACTCACCCAATTCTGTCAGTAGTCATTTATTTATTATTAGTTGGTCAAATAATGAAGATCTATTGAAATATTTTCTCATTTTTTTCTTTTATTCTGGAAATATTGACTGAGTAAGGAAAATTAAAATAAGAAATAGTGACTTAAGGAGAAGAATCTGCAGACCCTGTCTGTATGGACCTTATATTGCCTGTATGGACATTATATATGAATTGCATATGGTGATCAGAAAATTTCTTTTCCAGAAAGGGAAAATATTGCTAAGAACTATAGAAGATTCTGATATTGTCGTTTCAAACTTCTTCTTGATTTTTCTAATACTGATATGTAGTAGTGATGTTGCAGAACAGAGGTTTAAGAGACAATGTTGGACAAAACAAGAACACTATAGGTTATTCATTGTAAAGACCATATGAAAAAGCTAAAATTATTTTGGTCCCATACTTTACAAAACAGGAAGAAACAGGTCATGCTCTTTAAAAGGACTTTGTAACTTTACATATACAAATGTGTATTATTTTCCAGATGCCTGTTTTTTTTCCATCAGCAGAGTTGCCTCATGTCTGACTCTATGAGGCTGAGGAGAGGCAGCAAGAACCTCACCAAAGGCTACATCTTGTAGCAATCACTTTGTGTTGTAACTTGTTCTGGGTTGTAAAAGACTTTCTGTAAATGCTTACTTTTGTAACATATTTAAATTAACCGTTTAATTTAAATGTTTCAAGTTTCTTGTGCATTCAGGTATATCATCTTGATACTTCATAGCCTGTCCTATTCATGTTCTGTATCAAATTGCTCTGCTAAACATCATTTGTGTGCACACACCTGTGCCCTCATTGCAAAGGATTCTGTTGAGATCCACACCACCTAGGAAACATTTAAAACTGCTTTTTAATTTTAATAGATGGTTTCACTATATGTTGTAGTCCCTGAGCATTTTGAATGATTCACCCAGAAACTGAGTTTGAAGAATGGGAAATCTGAGACTATTTTGGTGTCTATAATCAATTTCTTCCAAATCTTTTGTGTGCAAATTATGCGTATGGGCTTTGAGACTGAAATTATTATCTTCTACCTCCTGAGCAAATATTAATAAAATGGATTTTAATTTGTGATTTTGAAACCTTCTAGGTAGAAAAATGTGAGCAAATGGAAGAAAATTATATAGAACTGAATTTTCTAAATTAGATTGATACCAATTGTTGCAAATACAAACATTCACTTCTTCAGTTTTTATTTTACTAGCATTAAAGAAAAGCATTAAAAAGTCACATGCATTTCAGCATCTGGTAGCCTATGTTCTTGTGTTTTTATGTTTCAGAACAATATTCCTGACATACAATCATAATAAAGCTACATCTCATATAACTGGGAGACATTTTGCATCTTTACTGGTCTTGGATATGCAATTTTGCATCCAATCCTATTATTTAGCACTAAAATATTATGGGCTGACTCTCGTTTATATTTTTGTTCCTTTCTAAGTGTCTGGTTGTGTAAAAGAGCTGCAGATTTGGCAGAGGCTTTCATAGACATGGCAGCCTTGATGAGTTCATAATGACTTATAGTGCCCAATATGTGAATGATGCTGAAAAGAAGACAGTAGTTCATTTACTGTCATTTCCTATGCTTGCCTCTGCTCATGCAATGTGGCTGTGAAACATTTTCATATTGACAATATTGTGTTTTGCTTGCATTTTGCAGTCATCTTCCACATGTGTAAATGGAGCAACAGGTGCTAGATTCCTGCATTTTCAAACTTCAATCCTTCCCACAGATGAAACTGTAAAACATAATAGAAAGAAGATGAGGGTACATATGCAGAAAAGAAAATGTTTGTGCTTATGTTTTTTTTATTATATTATGCATTAAAAATACACACTTTTGTTTGATTGGTTTTGGTTTTTTTTTGTTTTTTTTCCAATAATCCCAGTCCTTTTGAAGTAAAGAGGACTTTAGACAGAGAAAATTTTAGAAGTAAAAGTAAAAATACTATAGCATGCACTCAAAAGCAGGCTTGGCATAGCACCACATAATAAATTCGTGAAAACTATTCATAATGCTTGTTGCAATTAGAGATTGGATTTAACTGTGGTGAGTGACATGACCAGATGACATCAAGGGAAATTAGCTCTTTTGTCAATACTCTTTTTCTATCTTGCTACTTGTCATTATAATGTTAATATTAAGTTAGAAGTTTCCATTTAATAGGAGAAAAGTTAGTATGCCCAGTACCCCTGCATTTTCTGAAACCTGTATCTCAGATATAATTCTGTGTTCATTGTATTCAACATATTTATGTGTAGTAGTCACCACTGTATATTCCGTTCTTCCTTTCATATCTGTTGAGATCTTTAAAGGCTCTTCTGCTTGAATAAACTGTTGGAGTTTATGTAAAATTATATATAACTGAGCCTAAACAACCCGTTTTGCTTTAGTTTCCTGTTTGGGTTCAGTTATGACTAAAGTTTTCTGCTTGTGCCAGTTACAGTTCACTATGGGTAAATGATATATACGATGTATATGCATCTTCAGCCTTACACCTCCTGTGAGACTCTGCTTTCTGATATGATCATACAATAATCTAAAATTTACTATCAGCAAAGCATTTAAGACCTTAGACAGCTATGAAGTGAGCCTGCTAAAGAGATTCCCTGTGAACATTTACCATTCAGTTTTCAACAGTGCTCTGCATGAACCTTTGTGTCTAAGGGTAAAGGCAGAGAGATCTTTACAGCAGGTCACCCTACAAAAGGAAGTGGAGAGAAAAAAAGAAAATTTCTGGCCTTACAAATTCTCTGATCAGTTGGATGAAGAGGAATGGAGGGCATTACTTTCTTGTCTATTTTTTAAACTTTATTACCTGAAATTAATAAAACAAACCCAACACAATAAGTCTCAACAGTAGATCACCTTTCAAATGCTAATGTAATTATGAAAATCAATAGCAGCAAATAATGTAAATCATGGTAAAATATATGCGATGCCTTAACATGGTTAAGTGAAGCCTGGTGTGCATCAGCAGCTTTCACGGTTAATTCATATCCCTCTGGTAGCATGCTTTGGGACTGTTTTTAAACATTTTCAAAGATAATTGTTTAAAAGCACCCCATTAACTCCATTATGATTTTTTCCTCCAGAGGTTAGCATTATTAAGCAATAAATATCCAAATTCTTCCTCATAATTATGCAATAATATTAAACAACCTAAAGAAGGGCTAGATGCTACTTCTAGGTATGGTCTGGAGCAAAACCAATGGATAAAAGACTGTCTGAAGAGATTCATAAAGAGAAATTATACATTTGAGACACCTTTCTGGGAACAGTTCCTCTGTTTTTCCTCCTTATTCTACCTTTGTGATAGAGATATAGCAACGCAATTCCACCTTAAAAAGGACACAATGCTCGATAGATATCTTGTCAGCTCAACAGGATGTGTGCATGTGTGGTGGGTTGCCTGGGACAGAGCAGTGATTCTATACACTTGTCAGCGGAGGGGCTCAGAAATTTTGAGCAGAATGTTTTTCAGAAAATGCCAATTAATTCAGTTGTAAATGTTCTGTGGGAAAGTGTGAGGATTGACTATACTTTGTTTGTTTTGCTTTCAATCAAAACAAAGCTTTTCGATAACTTCTTTATAATCTTGTCATGACAGAATATTTCAGTGTTTCATTTTGGAACACATTTCATTCAGGATTGTGTTTGACATTATAAATTAGGAAAGCAAAAGTCAGAATAAAAACTTTTCATATAAGTTTATCTTAGATGAATTAAAACAAAATGTCCTAGGGGAAACATTTGATTTGCTTCAATTTAGAAGGGGTGAAGTGTTAAGATGTCATAGTTTTCCAGGAACCGAAAACTCTACTTTCATGACAAGTATCTGACAGAAGTCCATCACTCATTGTTTAAAAATAAAAGTTTTACAGTTCTCAAAACAAATTAAACATGTAGTTTAATTAATGAAAATTGCTTAGAAATAATATTTTGGAGTTGTCTTAATTTTGAAATATTCCATAAATAATTGAATATTTTATTTATTAAGTTACTGAAAAACTTTTTCCAAGTGTCCAAACCAATATTTGAGTATTTGAGTCCTGTCACTTGGAACTACTGACAACAGTCTGGCTTTTCTTCATTCCCTCCCATCAGGAGATGAAGAGATTCTCCCCTGACTCATCTTTTCTCCAGGCAGAAGAGTCCCAGCTCTCCTCATATGAGATGCTCCAGTCCCTTAACCATTGCCACAGCTCTTCACTGGGCTTGTTCCAGTAAGTTAATATCCCTCTAGCAGTGGAGAGCCCAGAACTTGACACAGTATTTCAGATATGGCCTCATCAGTATTGAGTAGAAAGAAAAGGTAACTCCCTTCAATCTGCTGGTAATGTGTTTCCTGATGCAGCCCAAAATGCTGTTGATCGCTTTTGCTGTATCGCTGGCTTGCATTCAAACTCATTGTCTAGGTCTTCAATGAAGAGGTTAAACAATATTGGCCTCAATACTGATCCCTGGGGGACACCACCAGTGACTTGCCTCCAACTGGACTTTGTGCTATTGATCACCGCCCTGTGCTGGGCTTGGCTGTTCAGGCACATTCAATGTGCCTCGCTGTCCACTTACCTAACTTTCCTAACCCATACAGTGTCACCTTGTTTGTAAGGCTGTTATAGGTGACTGTGTCAAAGGTCTTGGTTAAATTGAAGTGAACAACATTTATTACTCTTCCCATAATCTGGCAAGGTAGTAATTTCATTGTAGGAGGATATCCACTTGGTCAAGTATGAATTCCACTAGATAAATCCATGTTGACTACTTCTGATAACCTTCTTGTCCTTTGTGTGTTTGGAAAAAGCTTCCAGAATTAGTTGCTCCATCAGCTTCACAGGGAATCAGCCTGCAGTTCCCCAGATTTTCCTTCTTGTCCTTCTTGAAATGATAGGAGCGATGATTGCCTTCTTTCACATTTCCTTTACTCTCACTTATTCCCTTTTGCCAGGAACAGGCACATAGTATTCCCATATTCATTTAATCCCTTATCAGGTGCACAAGCAAGGCTCTGGATTTCCTTGACATATGCAGAGCTGTTGTTGTTGACTCCTGCTCAAAGCAGTAGGGAAATTAACAGATAGAATACTTAGAGAGTAGTACTCTGAAAGAACATTTTTCTTTGCCCTACTTCTCTTTTTGAGGTATATCTAGAGGATATTTAACTTCTATTATGGACAAGAGAAAGAGAGCCAGAGGGCTTCTTTCTTCCCAGACTGAGAAGAACATTGGACCCAGCCTACAACTGACTTGGATTGTCTCCCTGGTTGGGCTCAAGAACTACATTAAAAACCTGACTTTAGCCATATCCTGGAGTGTACCTGATCTGTCAGAAGTTCAGTGACATATGCAGCCCAAAACCAAGGGTTTTTTTGTTTCTGATAGAGACAAATAATAGAGTTTGTTTCTCCATTTAGTACTTTCACCTATACGTTTGCTCCAAACCAATCTGTCAGCAATTTGTCTGAGGCTGAAGTCTTTGTCAAGGGTAGGAAATAACATGAAGATATAGAAAACTCCTGTTCATGTGGAAACTTGTAAACATGCAAAACCAGAACATCAAAGAAATATCTGAATACAACTGTAGAGATGAAAGAAGGACAGCAAAACCCAGAAATGTGTCCAGTAACAGTGAGACATAATTGGACGATAATTTTTATTTAAATGCTTACAGGAAGATCAAGAAAGAAGAAAATAAACTGAAAATAGAATTGTCGTCTTCTAGGGACCACCAAGCTAGATCAGAATAATAAAATATCCCAGATCAACTCATCTGGTACTCAAACCCACATAGTTCTTTTACCCACGGGGAAATTTTAAATTTGTCAACATCTAGTGGATGACAAACATTCAAACATGCTTCATTAAAGTGAAGTTCTAGTCTTTAAAGTGAATATGTGAGAATGACATCTAGGACCTCCATGTCTGTGGTCTCTCAAAGGTCACTATCAGTTTGGTATTTTTGCTTACTGGTTAAAAGTTTCTTCTTTATCATCAGTACAAAAACTTTGCCTTATTTCCTCAAGGTAGTCTGAGTTTTCTGTTTATTTGGCATGGTCATGAGAATTTTCTCTACATGATACATTTGCAGCCTAAACTCCTTTAGATAATTTTAAGTAATCAGAAAGCAGAAAACATAGCTACTGGTGAGGCAAAAGGAGAAACAGAAGCAATTTCTCACTTGGTCTTTCATCCTTTGGGGCTCATTTTGTCTGTACCCTTACCAACTCTTTACATAAGCAATGGAGGGCACATGGCTGAAGCAGCCCCTTTGCCTTCTGATTTCTCGTTACCTTCTTCTAGAAGTCACAGCCTGAAAATAATAGTATGAAAAGCAACCATGAGAAATGGTTTTATGGAGACCAGTTATACAATCTCCAGAATAGAATAATGAAGAAATCTTAATTGTAAGTTACAGACCTGAATTGGATCTTAAAAATAAGGTGCTCAGGAATGAAACACAAAGAAACCACAATATTGACCTATGATAAGAGAAATGAATTAAAACCAAGGGGCTTACTCCTGATTCTACTCTGCATTCTGCTTGTTAATGTAACCAGCTAGTTGGGCCCTCTGTCTGTCAAAGACAGGTAGAAGGTTGAAAAATGCAGGTGGGAAATAAAAGATGAGATTCAGCTCACAACAAAGTTGGAACAAATCTGTTAACTGGAAGGGAATAGGGAAGGAGAGAGAAAGAAAATGTTTAAAACTGAGTCAGTGTTTAGGGTTGAGCAAGGTCATTTTCTAGAAGTACATATTGCTCTCATAAGCTTGCAGTTTCTTCTGCCACATGTAAAATTACCAATGAGAAAGTTCTAGAATAGCCCTTAAACATGGATTAGAAGGAGTAGCTATAGTGTCCAGGCAAATAATTTTCCTCTAGTTGCTAGACTGGTATGTTCAGACCCAAGAGCATACTTCTATCTGACTTCTTCCCCCTTAAGTTGTGGCTTCTGTAGCCCTGTTCTCACAGAAAAGAGTGTTTTCTGCTGGAATTAGTGTCACAGGCATCTTCAGGATGCGCCTGTCCCCAGAGCACCACAGGTGCATAATTCTCTATATGTTATGAGTACATGCCCTGCCCTGTATTTGTCATCTTCAGAAGAATAGTCAGATAATCAAAATTGCAAAGATTTTATGAACCTGTGTACTTTTTGGGTCCCAATATGTATGCTCAGTTATTGCTCCCATCAGTCAAACTGGCCATATAAGATTATATTTAAAAATAAAAAGAAGGGAAGAGAAGAAAAATAATAGAATAAAATAAAATAATAAAATAAAATGGAAGGGAAGAGAGAAGGGAAGGGAAGGTTTGGGAAGGGAAGGTTTGGGAAGGGAAGGTTTGAGAAGGGAAGGTTTGGGAAGGGAAGGTTTGGGAAGGGAAGGTTTGGGAAGGTTTGGGAAGGGAAGGTTTGGGAAGGGAAGGTTTGGGAAGGNGGGAAGGTTTGGGAAGGGAAGGTTTGGGAAGGTTTGGGAAGGTTTGGGAAGGAAAGGGACAGAGATGCTTATGAAACCACTATTTATCATCCTAGATCACATATTTTATATATTAAGTGATATGATTTTTGTACAGTCCAAGAATGGCTCTTACATTTTTAAAAATGTGATTAGATTATACTGCAGTATCAAAGAAAAACTATTCTGATGGGATATATTCTATTACTCTCATTCCTTCCAGAAGGTAGCAGCCTTCTGGGTTGCTACTAAAAGGACCTAACTTTTCCATTTAGGAGGAAATTTTCTTCTGTACAAAAGCAAAGATGTTCTGCATAATTTATTTTATAGGTTGTGTCAAAGCTATATGTTATATCTGCTGATACATTTCTGAAATGCTTTTAATACAACATTTATTGTATTAACAAATTGCTATCAGTAAATGTAGTTAACGACATAAGTTAGTCCTCCATAGGTAAGGAAACAGATTGTGTAATTCCAAGTTTCAAAACTCTACAAGAGCAGAATTTCAAGCCAAAATCATGCAATTATTAAAAAAAAAAAAAAAACAAACCAAAAAAACCCAGAAAAAAAAACCAAAAAGAAAAATTCCGTCCTCCTTGTGAATTATGAGAGAGTCTCCAATTATAGTTGTGCCCATTCTTTTCTCCCCTCTCCCTTTTTACTCAGGACAGACTGTGCTCTCATAGTGGAGAAGGCTAGCATGGCCATGGAGTCTGCTCTCTGCAGGCCTCCTTCATTAGCTGCAGAAATTGGAAGATGTGCAAGGCTACTGGGGTGGGGAATGTGGAAAACAAAGGTTCCTCTAAGAGAACTGGATGCTATTCAGATAATTGAATTCTATTTGTTTTAGACATGTGGGAATTCCCTAAATCAAGTGGTTTATGTATGATCACTTAAAAGCTCTTCTGCTGCCACTTCACACTCTTGGCTGTGTAAGGGATGGAATCAATAGTATCCTGATGTTGTATACATAAAATGTTGCATATATATCATTGAGTGCTCTTAAAAATCCAAGTAGGAGGCATTCCAAAATGGACATCCATATTTACTGAATGTTTTTGTCTTTAATTGCCCTTTGTTTCTGTTGAGATACTGTAAATTGGGGATAGTTAACCCTGTCTCTTCACAGGAATGCTGCAAAGATGACATTTTCAAATAACTTTCATACAGAAGCTGCAGTGATGAATGCTATTAGTGAGTTTATGGAAAATTAATTTTAAAATGTTACAGATTTGATCACTGAATGACTGACTCAATTTTGAACTGAGGTAGAAATCCTGAAGAAAAACTGGTACAAAATTAATTAGTTTGCTTATTCAGTACTATATGAAAGTACAATGGAACTCAAAGTCACAAGGCAATTTTTATTCTAACATTACACAACTTCTAAAAATTTTACTTTGCAAATTTAGTATTCTCCTAATGCAGATTTTTGGTGGTTTATAGCACAACATAAGCATTTTTCATAAAGCTTTATATGCAGCAATTTATACTATAGAATGTGTACTAAATGGCTCTTTTTTCTTACCTCAATTACACTCATTAAAAATAACAACTAATACTGTCATGTTCTTTAGGTCATATCCTGGAATGCCATGCAACCATTTCCCTCCTAGAAAAATGTGTTTATTGTGGATCACTGCAACTTCTGCAATGCACATATAAAATACTGTTGCATAAAGTTTTGCCAAAGTGTATGCAAAATGTTGTTTCCATAAACTTTAGCACAAATAGAAGTTTGCAAGCAATTTTTCTTTTAAGAAAAAATATAAAACAATTTACAATTTAAAGATCTAATGTGTTAAAGCAAACATATTGAAAAGAGAGCTGAAATGATTTAATGAAAATACCACAGAAAATTTTCTTTCAGTTCTTTTTGCTCACCTGATATACAGAATCTCATATTCCACAGAGAATGAGAATTCTACCTATATATCTTGTACCATTTTTGTTCATCAAACACAGCCCTCTTTCCGACCTCAGTTCAACAGGGTACTTGGGACACAGTAACGTTTAATAACTAAGGAAGTCAGTCAAATTTAATGATGTCAGATACAGACGCAGAAGTTAGGAAGACCCTTCTTTTTTTACCCTGGAGAAATGTTAACCTGACACAAAAAAATCATGTAGGTTCCTTTTTCACAGCAGGTGAATGTTCTAGCATGCAGAAAATGGAAATGAAATTTTCTGTGCTGCCATGACTTTGTCAGGGGCACAAAGATAACTCTGTTACATCTCTGTGTCTGGTGTTGCTTCTGGAATGTCCCTTGCTTTAAAGTCCATAAACTCCTCTTCAGTGCTGTTTTACAGAGATACGCTTTAGCTTAGCTCTGTTTTTGTGTCCCACCAACTAGCTTCACTTTCTGAATTTTCTTTGAAATTTGACCTTTTTTTTTTTTTAAAATGGATAACATTTAAAGCAACAAATAGTTGAAATCTGGCAAGTCTTAGTGCTTATTAGAAATACATCTCATTCAATACCAGCATGTTTCCAAAGTATTTTCTTTTAAGGACTGTGTACCTGTGGTGGATTTCCACATTTTTTCCAATGTCCAAACACTGCATCTTCTGCCATAACATCAGCATCTTGGTCCTTGGTTAACACTTTCTTCAGGTGTAAGATTTTTAGATGTAATCTTTTTTACTGATTCATTTCCTTTGCTCCTTTACATTTCTCTTCCTGAGGTAGTATTTTTTTTAATAATTTTTTTTTATGGTGTGATTTTGTTTAGCAGCTCTTGAAACCATTTACCCATTGCTTGATTTATTTCTTTTTTATTTGAGAAATCCTTCCTTGCTCATCCTAGGATGTCTCTGAACTTACCTGCTGAGATCTTATTAAGCTGATAAAATTTTACTATTTCTCCATCCGTACCTACTTCGATATGCTCTAAAGTACTATATACATTCTTCCTTTTGTCTCTTCTCCTGCTGATTTTCACTGTTCTCTGTCCTTCATTACATATAGAATTTTTGCCCATTCTCGTACTTTCTGGAGGTGTTTTGGAGAAAGTGATTTTTCTTTATTTTGTTTTCTTTCCTTTTTCTTTAGTTCCTTTTTTCCCTTCATTCTCCTTATTCTTGCTTATCCAGATTTCTGTAGGACCTGTATCAAAACCAGATACTATTCTGATGGGTTTCATGCTGCTGACACATGAAGAAAAGTCCATGATATAGAAACAATATTTTCTGGTGGACCTAAATTTTAGTACCAAAACACTGTTCTTGAGGCAAATTTAAATTTGCCACATGTATGGCTTGCCTGTTAGCTTTCTACTGGCCTTCAAAGATTTTTTTCTTCAGCTAGGCGTCTGTTTTACCAGAGTCTGCAAGCCTAAACAACAGGGAATTAGTGGACACACAAGCAATTAGAAATGTAAAATCAGCAATGACATGCAAAATACATAACTGAATGTCTAAATTCTAGGGGAGACTGCTCATCCAGTATTTGTTTCATTGCAGATACAGTTTTAATTCTGAATTAAAACAAGTATTTATGAATCATGTTTTTATTTTAATACTTTATGAGGGCTGTGATTTAAAGGTATTGCTGCTATTTAATCCTGTCTGTTGTTTTCTTCATGAATTGACAGTTTCTTGTCATGTATTTAATTGCCATTTAATTCTTAGGTTCTTTTCCAACCACTTTATGATGTCCTCTTTCTTCTGTTAATTGCTTTGTAATGAGAAGCACATAAAAGAAAGTGGAAAGGTCATCATGTAGTTGGAAAACTATTCCTGACGCATCTTGGCCCCTTTTATGACTGCTGGACTGTTGTCATTTGCTTCAAGGATGGTGTGAACAGTGTCTCAAGGGTAATGTTCCTCTCTCATCATTGCAGCATGAGTACATCTTCAAGTTAAAAGACTAAGATTCAATATGTATGTTTTCTTACTGTGTCAAATACCCACAATCAAAAACCAGGCCCTAAAGTATTAATTTCATTGCCCTGCATGTTCTACAAATTCTAGTTGTTGTGAGATAAGTGCAAATTTTTAGTGTTTGGCTGGCTCTCCATAAATGCCCATTTATTTAAGCTCATGAGTTGATAGATTCTGTGGTGTTGAGCAGAAAAGATACCGAAGGTCAGCTGAGGCCCTGGAGGGAAAAACATCCTTCTGGATATCCCAGGATGACATCAGTTAAAGCCTAGAAGAGATTCATAAAAGCCCTGGTTTTTAAAATAGACATCAGCTTTCAGAAGGAGCTTGGTACATAATACCTTTCACAACCAAACGTGCCAGTGTGTTAAGTGAATCTAATCCTTCAAGTGCAGAGTAAAAGACAGTAGTTGGCTGTATACCATGCTGATTAATTTTCTTTGGATTTTATTCCCTAATAAACATTCTGGAGTTGATTCTCACGTTTCAAGTTATTGTGACACGACAGGGCGTACACTACTCTGAGCCTGTGGACATCCATAGCCCCCGAGCTTCAGTAGAGACACAGGATTTTTTTAAGTATAGACTGGAACAAAAAGTTCTAATTGTGCATCAAATTCTAACAGTGTGACCATAGATACAATCAAAAGTATTTCTCTGGCATTTATGAGTAATTTATGTTTGTTTGTTTGTTTTAATTAATGTGAGTAAAGAAGATGTTGTGTGGGTTTTTCTACAGCCAAGATAAACTAATTTGGACATCGCTCATTTGCTACTTACAATACTTTGTTGGCCACTTAAAACTCCAACTTTTATTCAGATGTATCCAATTTCGCTTTTTTTTTAGGTGACAATTATGTTTGTCAGGTTTTCTGAGCTATACTTACTACCTTCCATAAATATTCAATTCTAATATTACAATTTATTCTTTTAAAAAATTGTTTGCAGCACATCCGGTAAAGTATTATCCTTGGGTTTAGAATAATGACTGGCTTAAGAGTAATTTACTAGACATAAATAAAAATGGTAAATGAACATGGTTCTGCTTTTCAAAGGAGTCAAGTGTCCTGCTTATTTCCTGCTACAGTAAGTTATCATTCATAAATACCTTACTTTTTTTAAAGTTTATTTTATTATTAAAAACTCCAGAAAATTATATTAGTAATGATTTTATGAGTGTTGTGACTTAGGAACAAATCTGATTTAAAATATTTTTTTATGAATATTGGAAAGTACCTTCTGTGCCCTCCTTGGAGAAGCCAAATATTTCATCTGGAATTTAATTATTCAAACAAACAAACAAAGAAACAAAAAAGCTTTATTTGGGGGGGAGTTAGAATGTTGCTCTATGATATGGTCAGAAAATGTTCTCAAAAAACCACTGCAGAAAAATATAATTATGCCCACAAACAGAGTTGTTAGAGATGAATGAGCAATGAGTGGACAGAATGTGTTGCTTGATAAATTTAGCTCTGCCTCTGACTGCCACTTGTTTTTGAGCTGCTTTGGTCTTTCTCGAATATATTTGTTACTCTAAATTAGTTTCCAGTCAGGGTGGCAGCTCTTGTGTGTTCCCACGGCCCTGGGAGCTATGCCAAACGTGTTCTGCTGCAAGCAGAGCCTTCTGAACAGGGCAGGCTGGAGGAGATGGGCCAGAGTCAGGATCTGGTCTTCCTAGCCTGGCCTTTGGGTAAAGCCTGAGCACTCCTGTCCTTTTGATATAAAGCCAAATAAATATTACAGATAAATGATAATAGAGACAAATTACGCAGGTACGGAAAACAGACTAAAAGCTGAGAACATGGAATATCTAGATCTCATCAAAGGCAAAAATCACAGCCAAAGATGGAGTAACTCTCTCGAAAGCATATCCTAATCCCAGCAGAATGGAAATGGAACCCTTGAGTATGAAAATCTGAAAGTGTGGTTGCTGTCTTTGAAACAAGCTACGAGAAAACTTGATATCAGCATGTGTGCTCTCACTGAAGAAACAGTAAATCAAGTCTAGAGAGAACTTGAAGGAGCCTATACCAGCTCCCAATGTTGACATTAAAATGTTCCTTACCCTAAGGTATTAAACTAGGAAAATGAGAAGGAACTATACCTCTAATACAACTGCTCACAGTGGGATAAGATTACTTAGATTTGCAGTTCTAAATACCATTTCATTGCACTCACAATGGCATTTGCAAGAATATATCAATATTCAGAAATGGAATTCTTATCTACTAGATCAACCACAAACTGACTTAAGACAACGGACTAACATTCAGCCTAAGGGAACCTACTTGTGCTTCAGGTCACTATTGTGCAAGAGAGAAAAATGCTCCTTTAAATGGATGAAATTAAGAGACAAAGCACAGCTTAAATAGGGAATCCGAAGAACAGGCAAGAATCATGCAGTGATGTTGGTCAACAGGAGCTGGCTTTAAAAAACATTGATTGAAGTGTACAGAGAGTATCAATACTGTAGCCCTGTTATAAGGTATGCAGTCATATAAAGAATAGGTGGATTGTTTTAATGAGTGTCATCGTGGTGAAGTGGATGAAGACAAAGATTCAGAGACATTTTCTTGGCAGCTGAACCACTTGCAAAAGCAATATTTTTTAAAAGAAGCCAGATCATAAAGGAACAACAAAATTTCTGATGAACTATTAAAATATAGGAAGGTGTAAGTCAAGAAAAAGATCTATCAATTTCTTTCTTATGTCAGGAATTTTGAAAAAAAAACTTACAATGAATGCAAAGTAAGATTTTCATAGGTACAGGACCATCTCAACTTGCAATATCCCATCTTATTTTTACAGTTTCATATATGCTTAACCTTTACACAGAGGGCTTAGTAAGAAAATATGAAGGCATTACAGAAAAACAGGTATGTTGTTGCTCAAATATTTTCAGTTTGTCAGCTGCTTGAGAAAAGCAATAAGAATATATGATCTTTCCAGAAGATATGAAATTATATAGCTCAAGAAAGTACTGTGGACACAAGGAAAAAGTTGGAGTCCCAGGAAAAGTATTAAACTTTGTCTTTGCAGAGTCTAACAAGAGAATGAGATCCCTGCCTAATTTGTTATGAAGTGATGCTACTCAGAATCTACAATGGGCTGAAAGAAGGTGGTAACGAGTGGGTATTGGTCTCTCTTCTGAAGTAACAAGTCATAGGACAAGAGGAAATGATCTCAAGTTACAACAGGAGAAGTTTGGAATGGATATTAAGAAAAAATTCTTCACTGAAAGGGTTGTCAAGCATTGGAACAGGCTGCCCAGGGAAGTGATGGACTCAGCATCCCTAGAAGTGTTGAAAAGACGGGTAGATGTGGCACTGAGGCACACAGTTTAGTCATGGAATTGGCAGTGCTAGATGAACAGTTGGCCTCCATGATCTTAAGGTTTTTTTCCAACCTAAACAACTCTATGATTCTAGTCTTTGATAAGGTAGGAAGTAATTTTTAAAATGGGAATGGAAAAAGGGCTTTGATAATTACAAAATTCTGTCTTTGGTGTAGGTGGCCCTTATTGACTTCTATTTTGTGTTGATACATGCTAATGATCAATTTACCATGAAATAAACAAAAACCAGGATACGAATGAATGTTTGAAAACTGTGCTTGAAGTGGCAAGAAACCCCAAATATATCTAAAACTATGAGGAGCTGCTGAGCAAGCTTGCTTAGTAATAAGCATTTGTTGGTATCAACCACCAACAAATCAGACAACGTAATACTTGGAAGCATTTCTTGTTAATAATGCCAGGTGGATGGCTGAACTTA
>NW_016690220.1:1603222-1637948 GCF_001604755.1 Lepidothrix coronata | reverse complement strand
TATCTGAGCCAAGCAAACCATCAGATTTCTGAATTACTGAAAACTAGTTAATTGGCTGTAAACTCACAATGCTTTTTGTGATATGATTCCATATTAATCTGAGAGAGGAGACTGTGGAAAAAAAGGACTCATATGGCTTGAGATAAGGGATGACAAGTGGCCAAGAATGTTTGCTTTTGACTAAAAGGACATCTACGTCTAGAGGACAATGGAACATGGATACAGTTCTACTTAGAATTAAGCTGTATGAGAGCATTTGAAACCAATCATTTTGCACATGAAACAAAGAAGGAATCAGTAAGCTCTATATGAAAGAATCCTTCATAACTGCTTTACCTGGTTTAATGCTGTAACAATCAATATATGTATTTATATTTTTTTAAAAGAGCTATTTTTCAGGCAAGTATTTCTTGATTTGTTTTGATATCAGACAATATCATCTGAAATTAATAATTCACTTATTATTCACTAAAAAGAAAAAAAAATCAAATTCTTAAAAGTATGTTTAGCTGGTTATATATACTGTTTTATTTACAATAGATACATTATTACATTTAACAGAAAAGTCTAAAAATCCTGTTGTCTGTGGTTAACCTTTATATGGTGGATAAAATAAGTGTCATAAGCATGTGGATAATGCAGCATCATTCACCAGACACACTGAGTAACTGAAATTCATGAGACTTGAAGTGCATCTTATTATTTGAACACTGATGGCTAGCACTAGGCCTGGCATTGCTTCCTCAGTACTCAGTAAAAAAAAAAAAAAAGAAAGCAAATTCTATTCTGTTCCACTCTTTACAGCACACTAGGTTTCCTTGGTATTTGACGTTCTATACAGCCATCTGTTAGACAAATGGAAAGGGGGAATAAGAAAGCCATGTTTATAAAGTCAGAGTTTAGGGCAGATTTTAGATCATCTTTTCACAGGCAAAAATGGTACCTATAATTCAAAGGAATTACATCAGAATAATTAAGATCAGAAAATGACCTTTCAGGACACATCCTGCTCACTCTTTCTCTGACCTTGTGTACAGCTTTGCAGCAGAAGTGGGACCGGGAGCTGCTCCTAATAGGTTACACGGAGATCCTCAAGACATGAAGGATATGTGGGTGCTGTTAAATGAATATATCAGTTCTGTCTCTGTATTTGCACCCAAGGGATGTCTGAGCTTGGCTGGAATCAATAGCAAGTGCCGAGTAGCATGGTAGGAATTGCTTTCAGAGAAAAAGCCTCTATAAAATAACAAATAAATTATGAGCATAACCTAGTCATGTAAAATCCTCCTGCAAACACGTGGAACCAGGAGGTTTGTATAACTTTCTGTAACTTTTGGCTGGAAATGACACAGATCTTTCCATAGGAGGCAAAACATGACCCTTCAGAAATAAGGGACGAGAATTGTCATACAGATTTTCTTTTCTGGCCTGCGGCCTAATACAGCTTTCAACGTTTTCCTAATGTTTCAGGCACTGGTGTTGCCTGGCCCTTTTGGGAGGAAAGAGAGGGAGAGGAAGGAAAAGAATTATATGGCTGCTTCAAAAGCTTTTGCTGGCTTGAGAATCACTTAATTCAGCTCTTCATTGACTACTTGCTAAAGAAACAAGGCTTTCACCTGATGAATTTAGGGGACAGTTATGAGTGGAAAGTGGAATGATAGTTTTATAAATGCTCTGGTTGTGCAGTGAAATAGCCATGGAAGCTGGTGGTCAATTTATTGGAAGAGGGTTTTGTTTTCAGTGTATGCTTAGGAAAAAGCAAATTGAACCCTTTTGTTTTCTCAAAACCTAGGTCTTATTTTGATAATGACAACAATAAAAAAGGCCACAAAAGACCAGAGTTGTAAAGAAAAAGCTACATTAAGACTATGATTTCTCAGCAATGATCATATTAATGCCACTACTGAAAGAGAAGGTTTTGAACCTCAAAAGGTAGATCAGAACACTTTATTGGCCAAAATAGAAGATGCTGGCTATCCCATACAGCAATGCATGTGTGCTGCTCAGTTACCACTTCTTCAGCTCCTGAGGAGGTAAGATATCTGAGTAGACTGTGGGTCTTCACTCCCCTCTAGTTGTTGGTTTTTTCAGATCTCCATGTAGGTGAGTCCAGGTTATTGTTAGCCCAGGTATATACTGAAATTCAATAAGGCTCAGTCACTTTGAAATTATATCACCCTCAAAAAGAGTATGGTCAGACTTCCCTTGATTTCAAACAGCTGTAATTTTGCCATACATATTTACATTGATGGTGTGAAGTAAATCTCAGGAGCTTTTGAAGGCTGGAAAATTTTTCTATGCCAGTAACACAAACCAAGAGATGTCTAGTGTTGCCAACTGGAGTTGAGTGAAACATTTTTGATTGCTTTCTTTGTTCACAGAATAAATAAAAATATTTGTGAATACAGGT
Organism: Lepidothrix coronata; assembly: GCF_001604755.1. Classification (NCBI taxonomy): domain Eukaryota; kingdom Metazoa; phylum Chordata; class Aves; order Passeriformes; family Pipridae; genus Lepidothrix; species Lepidothrix coronata. The sequence continues at coordinate 1,635,538 of NW_016690220.1, read as the reverse complement.
TGTTTTAACTCAAAAGTTATTAACCTGATATCAATGTTTTCCAAAAAGAGATTTTATTTTTTATTAAAAAAAATTAATGTTAGAAGTTAGTTACATTTAATAGTGACATAAATGAAAAATTTTAAAAAAAAATTCAAAACCCCACAACAAAAGAAACCCCACCCAAGCTTAACAGTTTCATTTGATCTGAAATGGAACAGCCTTCACTCATTTATTTCACTGTGGAAAAAAATAACCAATGACTGATGGTCAGATAAGTCAACTCTTTGTGTTGCCCTAGTTACAACTGCCTTTCAGTTCTGTGACAATTCAAAATAATTTACATGTTTGATGTATCTTTTCTTATGGCACATTTTTACAGAAAACCCAAATATTATGCATAACCCCAAAGTGTGCTTTTTTTTATTGTTTATTTAATCATGGCAAAGATGCATAATTACAAGTGTTAAAAATTGGAGCTGTGAAGAAAAGTGGTTTTTTTACCTGTGACTCAACACTGCAGGTTTGCTGTGGAAGACTCTGTTCACCCAAGAAAGTGATTAATGCTCGGTCCTGTCTGCAAAGGAATAACTATCTTCTTTGACAATTTTTATCTTATATCATGCCGTGTTCTCTTGTTATCATAAGAAAATCTTTGCAAAAGAGAAAAGTATCTTTACTTGCTTCCACCATCTAGCATAACCTTCTAGAGCTTCATGTGAAAAAAGTGATTTTTGATACCACCAGTTTGAAGAGTAGGAGCAGAAATTGGTCTTACTGTCATACTTCTCAAAAAACATAAAATAGCTGAAGCACTACATAAATTTTAAAGTACTTGACATTTACTTGCAATATACTTATAGGTATTGATTTCTTTTTCAGTGTTCAAAAGGCACAGTAAATATTTTCATTAATTGAAACTTAAATAAAAGAAAGCTAGAACTTTCCCTCCCCATTTTCTAAGCAGCACTTAAAGAAATGTGTTCAGAAATGCTGTGCTGAAAGTTTTCACCATTTTAATTGCACACTGTCCAGTCCTGCTCCTCGTAGTTCCTGAAGGTTCCAGTTGACATCGGGGTCTTCCTCCTGCAAGCACTAACTGTACATAATCAGGGGCAATCCTGTTTCCAAGACCTTCAAGGCACATGAAGCAAGACAGGAAAAATAAGCACCAGTGTTCTTGCTTTTTCCAGCTGGGCACTAAGGGACTGAGTGATTAGGATACTTGCCCAGTGTCAGTAAAGTTTATTGCAGTAACAGGAATTGAACATATGTCTTCATTTTCCCAGGCTCCTGCTTTAAATAGAGACTTCTTTCCTTCTGCGAAACCTTATTCTGTCTGAAATGCTGTATTCAAAATTCACAATGGTCGAACCTGAATATTTGAACATATGTTTTTCAAATTTGTTGTATTTTTACAAACTTCCAAAAAATTGCCTGCTAACACTCTGTTTTTAAAGGCCATTAAATAGTCTGGGCCTAGATGTCAGGCCACACTTTCAAAAATTTTTGCCAGCAAAAATATCTTTCTTATGCAAACAAATCAATATTTATGCGTCCTAGCTGGATATTTACACGAACAAATATGAGTTTTACCTGGGCAAATACTGATGCATGGAGACTCCACTGGCATATCTCAGGACAGAGCTCTAATTAAACATGTTTTCTAGCAATAGGTGAAGTGTCCATTTTGAAAGTGTAGTGGTTTATGGTATAAGAAGAATGATGGTTTTCATGTTAGTAAAATCTGGAGAAATAAATAGTACTAGGACAGAACAGACATATTTGATTCTACTTTTTCTACTAACTTTTCAAGTTTAACATATCTTCCTCCTACAAAGTTATTATTTCTCCTTTTGCAATGTACTCTACATTTTTGCCATAATTTCTAGATGCAAGGTCTCCTACATAAATCATTAATTCAATGTCTATTTAGGTTCTCGGTTTTGAATGACATGCTTTGATTGTAAATTCAGGACAACGAATTAACAACTTTTGAGCGGGCAGGGAAGAGAGAAAAATCCTGTGATTTTAATTTCCATAGAAGGACTGTTTGTCTTCTTTTCTGACAATTTGTCTTGAGTTATCCTTAATGGCTGTAACTGCCCACCAACATAAAATGGAAGATTCTGACTTGAGAACTGAAGACTGTCCAAACTTTATGGAATTTAAATAAATCTAAGTAAATATCATCTCACCTGCAGTGCAATTCTTCTGTTCAGACTGGGAGGTCTTGAAGGAGTCTGTCTCCTTGATTCCTTTTAGCGCCTTGGAATTCAATCCAGAAAAAGACGTAGGTGTTTAAATTTAAAACTGCAATTTAAAAAACAACTCCTTACTTGCTACCAACTCATAGAATGGTCTGAACTCCACAGTATGACTTATTTTTGTTTTTAGGCAGTCTTTAGGTATCTGAAATATGTGCCTCTTTTACAGATCATCTTATGAGATCCTTTTTCAGCCACTTCCTTCTGAAGAGGATCATGAGAGGCAGATGGATGATCTACCCTACAAACTTGATCATTTGGATAAAGAATGAAAAATATGTATCTGTTTCTTCTTTGACCTATATATTTCCTTCGAAAATTCAGTTAAACCAAACCTCCCATTGCTCCCAGTCAATAATGGAGGAGAAGCCTCACATTTTTTTCTTTGCTATTGCAGACAGCACCAAAGATATTTCTCAACTCTTACCCAACTGCAGAGGTGGGCCACCAGGTTCACTGAAAATGTGTTTATACTGATACTGCAGTTCCTGTGGTTTTGCACAGTGCAGTCATTCCCTTAAGAGCACAGAAGTTCCTGCTTTCGTCTTCAGCCTGATCTCCATCTCCCTTCATGGTAGCTGCCAACTGGGACCTTCAACGCAGGCCGCTGTTTATTGCGGCCCACCAGAGCAAGGGTAAAACAAAGAGATGTGGTAAAACAAAGCTAGATTGGCCCACTTTTGGGAACTTTCTTGAAACCAAAAATCACAACAGAGGTTTGTTTTCAAGAGTATTAAACAGCCTACACTAGCCTGGCCTTGAGAGTATTCTTGCACATACATAGTGTAGATGGGGACTAATATGTGACTGCAGTTAATAGGGGCAGGCAGCAATGGAAGTGTGACCTCTTTCATCAAAGCATTAAAATCAGCCCTGCACAGCAGTCTCACTTTAAGACATCATATTATACATTGGAGCCATAAAATGGCATCAATGTAAAAACAAGATTCCTTTCCACACAATAATTTAACCTTTGCTGAGAGAATCCATTGCCCTTTATATCATTTTTTACTGGATAATATAATTCTGCTTTCCTCTTCACATCCTTTTCACTATGCAACAAATAATACTAGCTGTTACCTGTCACCAGAGGTGTCCTGGGCCACCTTCATGAAAGCGGTAATCTGTCTGGGCCTCAAAATTAAGGATGAATAGTTAATCCTCTACTACTACAGTTAAAAGTAGAGAAAAGCTTGTGTTTAGAAAAAAAGATTGTAAAAATTAAAATGAATACATCAGTTACTTGTGCTACTTGAAATATAAAGCAACACAACTTCAGAATTTCTGTTTCTAGATATCTGTCTTACATTTAAAATCAGATTGTTTAATAAAATTCCGGTTTTCATCTTTTCCAGAGTAGGTTGAATATAGTCATAACTTGGGAGATACAAAATAAAACATCAACCTGTCTGAGTTTTCCTTGTAATTCTCTATGTGCTAAAGTGCCTGAACGAGTAAGACTTGTGGAGAAGGCTCACTGAGAATAGTCTGAGAAGTCAGAAATGGAACAAAAAGTGATTCATACATTATCATTCATTCACGTTCAAACAGAAAAGCTTACACAAGATTCAATTCAAAGAAGCCTAGGAAGAAACCATGCTATGGTATATTGAATGCATACTTACCCAGCATTAGTATATAGGGAATTGAGAGATGCACTATACCTGTCAACAGCAGGAACAGGGAGTTGTGGGGGAGTTTTTTTGTTCACCACGTATAGAGAGGTGAACACTTGTACACCTACACTTGTATTGTTCAAAGAAAATGTAACTATAGGAATGCTGTTGACTGATCTGCATTTTTTACCAGGTTTGGCATTTTTTCGTGTTATCAATATGGTTTATCGTACACATTCTCCAACCTAACCATGAGGACTGTCCTGCTTCTCTGGGTCTGCCCATAGATGTGTTTTTAATCCCAGTAGCATGCAAAACAAAATATCACAAGTTTCGGCAGGAAGGGGAGCCAGGACCTGAACGTGGTAAACATCGACAGCGTCCTTGCTATCCTGCAGCACCTGAACATGGCAAGCAGAGCATGTTTTATGATAACAACTTCAGCAAAGAAAGAGTCCAGCCTGCCAGAGAAGCCACAGCAACATGGTCCAAGGTCAAGCAAGCAAGTCAGAAAGTCAGTGGTAGGATCACTCTATTCTTGGATATGGTTGCCAGGTCAGACACAGTCTGTTGGTCATAGTGATGAGGCAGGTCCATGGTCAATGCATGGAATCAACTCGGGGGTAAGGCTAGAGGTGCAAATCATCAGGTTACAGTGTTGAGGACTGGACAAGTTTCAATGCAGCCACTCTGACCAAAGCTGGGACTCTCAGATTAAAAGCTGCTCTGGAGAGAAAAAGGGAGAGTGGCTGCTGAGGCTTCCTAGTGGTCTTGAAGAGCTCTCATCTGGGCTCAACACCTGCTGAAATTGGCCCTGATCCCAGACTGCCAACACCCTGGGCAGAGGGGGGCTTGCTTCGGTGAGCAGCGTGCTCCATAGAGTTTGCCCCTAAACACACTGAGACCAGCATCACTCAGCTGTGGTCTGTGGGCCAGTGCGCATTTCGGAGGCATGAAAACAGTGATGCCCAAAGTGGTTACTGGATCTTGATCTTTCAAAGTGCCCGGGGAAAGGATCTGTTGCATTTTGTTTGCAATATCAATTATAGTTTGCATGGTTGCAATTAGAACATAATGCACATTTGGTAAGCAGGAACATTAAGTGGAATTAATCTGGTCTGATTTAGGGATCTAAAAATTACATGGCTAAATCAGACATCTCAAAAAGCTGAAATGTATCTCGAGCAAATCACGATGAGAAACGTTGGCATTTTGGTGATGTGCACCACTCAATTTAACAAGATATACAAATGTTGATTTTAGTATTTTGTACTGAGGGTTTTTTGCCTTATAGTTTCTTGTATTCTGTCAGTTAAAACCTGCAGTGCTCTCAGTTCACCTGAATTCGTTCTCTCCATGTCCTAGCAGACCAAAAGTGACTGTTAGACATGGAGAAAAAAAATTGTTATGTACAAAAGATCTGGCATTGTTTGTATAAAAGTTCACTTGCAGCTCCTGCTAAAAAGCAACTTGAACTCTATATTATTTCTCATGAAAACCCCTAAGTGTTCACAAAGGAAAGCCCCATTTAAATAGAAAGTAACTGGCTTTTAAAAACAGTCTCTTCTTGCACCTTTTCACTTAAATGTGAACACAGCTTATGAATCTGTACTGTCATATTAGAACTCAAATTTGTATGCTAGATAATAATAAATGCATTTCACTTGCATTTTTATAGTTTATAGCTCTATTTCAGACATGTGAGGCATTTAGTGCATCAATTCTTCACACATTTTATGGCCCCACACAACCCCTCAAATAGATTGTCATAGATAAGGGTCAACGAAAACAAATGGCATCAGATCTTATGAAAGCTCTATGTTTTTCTCTTCTACCAAAACCGGCAAACTTCTGACACATTGTCTTCCTACACTTCTTGTTAATGTACCAGTGCTAAGCCGGTAGGTCCACGTCCCATATTGATGTAGATAATGAATTCAATTAGGTGTCCTTTATGAATTTCAGGCTATTTTTTTCAGATCAGTTCTTCAGTCTGTAGACATTTGGCATACTTGTAGACCTCTCCTCTTTTTTGTCATCGGCTAATTCAAGTAAGCATCCTCTCTGTTTCTTCATATAAGCTGTTAATAAAATTATTTAATATCTTTAAATCCAGAACAGTTTTCATGTTTCTCCATTCAGCACTGTCTTTAGGCTGACGGTGAACCATTATTAACTAGTCTGTGTGCAGACTGCTCTGGCTATGTCTACATCCATGATCTGATTCAGAGAAGCAGAGTTATCAGTGGCCTATTTATGTGTGTTGGTTTAGTTTTATAGAACATTTTGGAGCGTGTGACCTAGAGTCTTTTGAGATGAAACAAAGTCTGAATTTTGGCTCCAGGTATATACAGAAAGATCTGAAAATCTGTCCAGAGACTGCTGGAGTACAAACTAGTGATTAGTTCTTTCAGTGTCTTTGAACACAACCCTCTAGTTGTGTCTGCTCCTGTTGTGCCAAATTAGTTGCCGTGTATGCATGTTTTTCAAGCTTGTTTATGAGACTATCATGTAAGACAAATTTAAGAGTCCTAATAAAGTCAAACCCACTTTAACATGATCCTTATTCCACAACTGTGTTCATGATTCTGATTCCACAACTCTGTTACAGTGACTTAATGCCATTGCTTTAATGTTTTCTTTAATGTGCAAAAGCTCCTTTGTGATTTGTAACTGACTAAAGGAGTATAAATCTACAAATGGCTAAACTGCCTCTTGATATGTCATGGGAGCTACAAATTGTCACATCAGTCAGAATTCTGTGAAGTAGCATAGTCTTTCTCTCTGAAAACTGCCAATTTGAGCACAATATTTGTCAAAACTGGCTTCTTTTTTTTTTTCCTTTTTTTCCCCCCTAGTTCACTTCTATTTGTCCATTTTACAATCACGCAAAGAATATGCCTAGTAAGATCTTTTATCTGTATTGCTCCCCAAGAAAGGCTGTAGTTGTTGGAATTGTCTGTTGCCAGCTTCTTGGAGGAAATTGTGCTGGTTGCTTGTGGTTGCTGCTATTAAAATGAGTTGTATGATCTAAGCAACAGGAGCCTCTATAAAATTTTCCATAAAATTTGTCTTTACAGGGCAAAGTACCAAAGTGTGCAACTGGGGGAGATAAATGAAAGAAAAGACAAATTTCCTGTCCCTCCTCCTACCTTCAATGAACGCTTCATGTTGGGAAGCATCAGGTTTCTAAAAATGGGGCACTCTTGAACAGCAGAACTGGGATGCTCAAAGTTTGTAAGAGGAAGCTTGAGCTGAACACAGATCGAGATGCCTGTGCCTAGTTTTCTTCTAGCACAAACGGGTGGAGCCCCATTCCTGGAGAGTGCACCGTTTTACACTAGTTACAGTTTTTTCATGCCACTTCCAAGTGTCTTTTCCAACTGCAAACTTTTGCTTTATTCTCTTACTCCGATTTTCTAAGAGCTGTATATTTGCTTAGTAGTATTTACTAAAAGATTAAGTGCCTGAAAATTTTTGATGCATTTATCACGCTCTTGCTTTCAGGTCTAATTCTCCTGCCAAGCTTTTCGTCAACCTGAAATAATGCATGACAGCAGTGACAGTGCCTCTGGTGAAAGCCACAGGAGAATCAGGCCCCACATATTTTTGTTATTTATATACCCAGAAGTTCCTGCTCCTGACAGCAACTGCAGGAGTGTCAGCACCAATAGTGACTATGGCAACAGTACTGCTTTGCAGACAGAGTTATCATCCCTTGTCATCACTTTGGTAAATCAAGAAGCCCTCCCCAAATATGCTCAGACTTCCTTATTTCTTGTTGGTTGCATGGCATGTAGGCCTGTCCTTCGGTCCAGCCTCATGCTTGCTGTGTCTGGACTATGGCAAAGAGAAAGTTCACTCTGATGGTTTGTGTTCAAAGTGCTGTGACCAGAGAGGTCTGTGCATGCCCGGATCAGGCTGTCACTTCACATGGTAGCCTTGGTGGTAAAGCACGTGGTTAAGTAAGGACTGTAATGATCCTGGGGAGCAAAGAGAGCCTGGGAGGCTGGGAGCCTTCCCTGCAGCAACTAACCAGCTTTGTGTGGCGCCTTTCAAAAGAGTAACTTTGATATAAGGAACAGCTCAGGCTGTTGAAACTGGTCTTCCTAGATTTCTTCAAGGGGGAATTACTGATTTAATCACTTGACTGGCCTCTGCATCAGATCATTGATTCATATGACGAAGATCTTAATTAGGGCTAAGGTCTATCACTGCATGTGGCAGTCACTTTCTCTGTCTCTTTCCTGGGGATCTTTCAGCTTCAGGAAGTGAAGTGGCAAGCAATAAAAAGCCCATTTTGTACAGTTTCTGAGGAGTTGTGTGGGCCAGTCAAAAGAAACAAATACTTCTGAGAAGGCTTTGAATGAATGAGTGGATCTCTGGTTATCATCCAATTGGGAAACAAATCATCTCCTTTGTAACATTTGAATTTTTTTCAATTGCTCATTGTTGCTTGTGGTTCTGGTTCCCAGGACTTAGTGACCATAAATCTTCATGTGAAAGCAATGACTTCTATTTTGATTTATGGAAGATATGTTAATATATGTTAAGATACGAAAAAAAAAATCCCAGAGTAGACCAGATTGCAAAGGACATCTTGATTCAAACAGGCCAGAACACTGGTAGGTCTAGCTAGAGTCCAAATCCTGCTGACTCAGGCTTCTTTCCATGTATTAGCCTGGAAGGTTCTTTGCTGGTTTAATCTGCAGGCAGTTTAGGCTGGTTGGTCCATAATTTCTTAAAAGCAAATCTCTCAGTCAGAACTTCAAATGTCTCCAGAAATGGCAGTTTTTAACACAGAAGAATCTTTATGTAGAAGATCTTGTCATTGTGGCAGAATAGTGAAGAGAAGGCCCTTGGCCATGCGTGAGAAATAGGACACAGTGATTATATGGATGATTATCATTAGATTTATTGCTAATATTGTATCTAAATACTGCCAATGCTGTATCTAAATAACAGCTCTATCACCTATTAGAAAGGATTATAGTAGTATCAGGTCATGATCCCTCCTGTTGTGTCACAAGCTTCACTGAGACTCCCTTGCTTTCTAAATTTCTGAGAGATGTCTAGGTGCGGCTAGGTCCACGTAGTCTCAGATTTGATCAACACTTTATGTCTAAAGGGTTATAATATACAAAGGTTCAGCTAGAAACATAGAAGTTTAAAGGTTTTGGCCTTGCAGACTCCCAACTACAAAACAACAAAACACCTATGTGCCTATTCTGGGTTTTATCTCCATATTTGACCAGGTCTTAGTGCTTTTTACTCACATGTCCAAAAGTGAGCGTTTCCTGTCTTCATGCTGGACATACCCTGCAAGTGTCCTTGCCAGAGGTGAGGATCCACCCAGAAGCTGCCTGCAACCTCAGGAGACCAGTTTGCACAGCTGGCCCAGTCTTCAGCAGCATTTTATACCCTTATTCAGGCTGATGTGCACCAAAGCCAATCATAAAGATCTCAGCTCCCCATCTCTGGAATGCATTAATTATGTGAGTATCCAGACAGTTCATCCTGAAATACTCAATTGCTGTTCTTATCTTAGGAAAAACCACATTACCCATCAGAGAGGGAAAGTGTATGTGTGTGTGTGTGTGTGTGTGTGTGTGGGAGGACACATGCAAAGACATGACTATCTTTCATTGCCATCAGAGTAATTCTTAGTTTTGTCTACAACTTCTTATGTTTTTGCAGTGTTGCAGCATGAAGTCGTTTGTCTTGATTATTTAGTCAGCCTCCAATATAACACGTTATGAAATAATATAAAAACGTGCCTATAGTGGGTATCTTGCTACTACTTTCATGTCAGTGATAACATAGAGGTGCCACAAGTTTATGCATTTCATTTCCTGTCTAACATGGTTGATGGATGATCATTAGGTGCTTGCCACCATTTGAATGGTTTAACTAGAGAATTTCATTTTAACCAAGGTATTTGTGTCCTTTTGTATACCAATTAAATACACACTAAGACCCCATATCAAGTAATCAAACATCCCATATCTTTATTGTCATAATAATTCAATGTGTTATATTATAAGAAAGATAAGAGAATGTGCTTTATCAAACTTATTGAGACTTGTGGTTGACTGAGGAAGCTGTGCTTATTCTCCACAAGTTACAGCTCACTCTTGAAACATTCAAGTGAAATCTCCTGCTTGAAATCTTGGAGTTGCAATGACTCAATGTTTCACATACTAAGGTGAAGATCTGTCTATTACGTTTTACATTTTAGCACCTGGAATCAGGTTCCTCTCACCTCGTTACAGCTGACTTTGCAATCCATGCTGGCAATGGAAAGCAATGAGAACCATTAGCATGGTATTCACTTGACCTATCTTAAAAATCTGCTTAAGGCATAAAAAAGTAACTCCATAGTTTGTGTTAATTAGACTGACTAGATGTCCAATGACTCTAAGAACAATTTATGGTGCTTAACTCCTATTTAAATGTCCACATGGTACCTTTCAACCATCAGACAAATGGTGTTCCTAATACAGGAGGAATCAGTAGCTGATTCCACCTTAAATAATCAAGGTCACAGAGGAGACTTAGAGAATCCAAAGATTTATATAAAAAAAGCTGTTAATTTATTTTGTGCTCCTACTTCTGACCTATTTTGCTCCTCATACAACTGCCATTACTATTTTTCATTGGAGTAGCATGGGGCATATGTACCAGGGCATACAGAACAGAACAGGGCACATTACTTCTCCCAGTAAAACAGACCTTGGTTCTGCTTGCCCAAGGCTGTGCTCTCCCAAAGTACCAGTGGTGCAACATTTGCAGAAAGCATTCAGCATGCCTGAAAAGCAAACTACTTCAACTTAGGTATCTTCTGTGCAGTTTGAATGCTCTTGTCTCAGGCTTCAGCTGTGAAGGAAGGGTGGTTGTGATATTGGGCTTTGTGTTGGAACATAAGGTAAAGAAAACCCTCCCACTTTTACTATCCAGAAAAAAAAGGATTCTCTCCTCTCTCTCCTAACTACTACTCAGATTTTAGAAGAAGAAAAGGCTAGCACATTTTTTTGGCACAGAAACACTTCCAGATTGTGTCTTATTTCTTTGAACTATGCAGGCTAAGATAATGATATAAGGATAATTATATTTCATGCTTCAAACTGAAGTTGATAGGAGAGAAATATCCTTTTGTGTGGAGCTTTTACATCATGTTTAAAACATCTGTTATTAGCTGAAGCCAGAAAGACCTATGCATGTATTTAATGAATATATTTAAAGAATGGAGAACACAACCGGCATTAAAAAAAACCCCAAATTTTTTTCCTTATATTAACTAATCTGATATTTTATTTGCATCAACAGTAAAGTCACCAATGATATATCCCATGCTGATCATGAGCGTACCAGAAAAATAATTCACGAGCAGTTTCAAAACACTCAGTTTCCAGAAAAACATAACGGTAAGATTATCTTTTTTACAAGAACCCCCAAAATCTCTTACCACACAAAAAAAACCGAAAAAAGCTTCAAGAAAAATACAGAACGCTTCTTTTGAAACAACCTCACCAAAAAGGAAAGAAAATGCAATGATTTAGACTGCTAATTCTAAATTAAATCGTTCAATTCTGCGTGCAAACCAGATTTGGACTAGAAATCACGAGGCTGTTTCATGAGGGCTGCTGAGCTTCATCACTGAGGGTGACCACGGTAGGGCTGTCTATAGCTAGGCAATGCCTCTTTACATCCCCTGTCACTATTCAAGAAGCTGAGTAGTGATATGTTGAAGGCTACTTCAAAATTAATTATTAGATATATGGTTGCAGAGGGTCTGGATTTCCCCTCTTTTAGGTTTTGCACATTTTAAAACCACACTGAGTGAACATATATGATGTAATTGAAAAAATAATGAATAAGTAAACTTTTTTGGAACTTCAGAAGAAGAATTCTTCTGTGGGTCTTTATTGCTGTGCATGGAGCTGAAGGAAGAGCACTCCAATAATGCAACAGCAAGCAGTAAGACTTAGTTGGCATTTGGCTCTCTGCTGGGACATGAAGCATCAGGACTTCTGTGCGACAGCTGTCAGGACAAGACCAGCAAAATGCCTAGTGAAATAAACGAAATCCATCTCCTTTAAATTAAGAAAGGTGATGGACTGAGACTGATTGTTCTGCACCCAAAATATCTGTGATATGAAATCCTCCATCTTTCATCTTGTTTCACCTATAGCGCTCCTGCTGCAGGTGCTTTCATGAGAGGGAACTGAAATGTAACTTAAAACCTTATGTTACCAAATGAATTCCTCTGGAAGAAGGAATTCCTTTGCTGCCTTCATTTATTCTCCAGAATAGATTTTGTAAAATTCTGGAAATTTTGTTTTTCTTCTTGTCCATTAAACTTACAGAATTATTGGACAACTTATTATCTTTTTCTTTCCTGTCACTCACTAGTTTTGACACTTTACCTTTAATCACTGTGAGGTCTTAAAGGTCTGATAAATAAATAAATAAAAAGCTACAATTTTGGGGTTAGCTCCAAATATGTGATTTTTAGAAAGGAATGGAATATCAAGATCACCAGACTCAGTAAAGATAGGTCTTTCAAACTGTTAGAATAAGAAAGGGCTGCAGAAGATAAAGTTGTGCCATTTGCAAAGGAGTTGGGGCAGCATCTGACAGAATATCTGACAAAGCAGTTTGCTTTTATGTGTCTTGTTGCACACAACACAAAGCTGAGCGCTGGCAGAAACTCTTTGAGTGAAAGGATGTTATTAGGTCCCCCTTGCCTCTGTGACTGGCAACATGACTGTAGCTGACTGATTAGCGAAATTGCTGATCATCACTTTTAGTCTTGAAATTGTGGGGCTGTGTTTTTTGTTTTGTTTTATTTTGTTGATAGAGAACAGGATAATAATTCATGATGAGACCATATAGGCTACAATAAAAAACACCCATAAAACAGAAACCTTTGCATAGCAGTTGGTATTCAGTTCTCCGACAGGCAGAATTTAGAATAAAAGGTTGCTAACATTTTGGCAGTGTTTTCCTCATGCTTTCTCTTGTATTTCTGCCAAATATCTCACAAGACTCAGATTTGATTAAAATGGCAATGCTCTCTGCTACTTGAATGTAATTAGAGCCATTCATTACAGCTTTAGTTGACAGTTTGGCAACCTGTACATTTTTCTGAATATGGACAGTATTCCATGGAAACAGTTCAAGGGAAGAGTGCAGAAAGAGGGTCCTCTCTTGAACTGCAGCAAATGGAAGGCTGTCTATGTTTAGAGAAGTTTACAGGTTTCCAAACTGTCAATCGAAGCTGCAAGGAAGAGCTCTAATTAGATTAACCTAGCAGAGCACTACAATTTTTGCCAGCCAGCTCCTGCAACCTCCTGTTGTATAGTTATCACATATGCTATAGGGCAATTAAGTATTTCTATTGCAAGTCATTCTATTTTGCTGCTATTAACCCCAGCCTTAGAACACTGTTGGATGGCAAGTAAATCAAGAAAATGTAAACCTTCTCTGCAAGCCAGCTTTTTGCAGAATTTAGGAGAAGATTTTAATCTGCTTGAATTTCCCACCCTTTCTAGTATGTGTAAAATAAACCATGACTCTAGTCAGGTCAGAGCAGTCCTAAGCTTCTTTCAGGTTCCCAACGAATTGTATCTTTCAGTTCAAAATATTAAGTCAACTATTGTTATTTTCATTTTGCATTCTTCTGTGCTGCACCCTGAAAATGATAAAATACAGGAAGAAATATCACTTAATGCATCTTCCAAATCATCTGAAAACACAAAACTGTGGATTCCAATTAGTTTTTCTTGTGATTAAAGTAGGAATGTCTTAGTCCAAAATCTGATGAGAACAGCTCTTTGTTTTCCCTGCGGATCATCACTGTTAAAAGGGAAAAGGAAGAGTGCAGATTAATGGATGGGGCAATCTGTAGTTTGTTTTTGCATTGCTTGTTGCTGGGCTACCTCACTGTGCAAATCAGGGGATGATAGCCTCATTGCCCTTTTGGTTTCATGGCAAACTGAATACTTCTCTTTGCAGGAGAGAGAGTGCATCTGCATGAAAAATGGGTTCAAATTTGGGAAAGCCTTGAGGTCATTTGTTTGTTTACGTAATTGTACATAAAGCCCAGTTCCTCTCAACAGCAATAGGAACAGGCAGATCATGAGCTTTTGCCAAAGTCTCCCATCAGACAGTTTAGCCATGTGCCAGGGAAACATCTGTCTCTTTCTGCCTCAATTCCTTTATCCCCTGACATTTAACTGCTTTCCTCATTCCCAGCCTTGTTAGATGTCCCTGGGTCTGGAATCTCAGAAAACCTCTTAGCTCTGGGTGGAGCTGTGGCTTTGGGCTGGACGTTTGGAAATGCTTTTATTCTGCTTTGCTGTAGTGTGAGTTGCAGAGTTGTCAAAACTCGGGACATGGAAGGCACCAGGAAGCTGACACCTTCCTGATCCTGAGCCACTCCCTCTTTCCTCCCAGATCATCTGAACCTCCCAGAGCAAGCTTGGTGTAATTTCTTTTACAATACCTATGATGTCCCTTGGGGTAGTTGCTTGCTATGTCTGTTCTATTTAATTTCTCTTAATCCTTGTGTATTTTTATACTGTGTTAAATACATTAGATAAGAAATCAAGGGAAGCTATGTGAAACAGCATCTTTACTGTCAGAAATGTAATCACAAATGTTTAACTATTTATGTAGCATTCTGTCTTTCCAACTTTTCAGCTCATCATTGCAAATCCACTTTATTTCCTTCCTGTTCTTCTCAGAACCTCCCTCTGTGTGATCTCCTTTCTTTCCCATACAGAATGTAAACAACAGCTTTCAGATGCCTCTGTTTGGCTTGGCAGAGGACCTCATAGGTGATACCTGCTCAAGTGATTCTAACTCATAAAATGGGATTTTACTGGCAGGCCAACTGTACTTAGTGCCTATCTCTGTACAAAGACATCACAGTTGTGTTCCATTCTCCCATAGGTTAGTCTGTTTTAAAGTCCTGCTTCTCATAGGAGTGCACTAAATACATTGCAGTGCTGAAAGTTTTCCTATGCCTCAAAACCAATTTCATGCAGTTCTGTCTGAAATTTTCTCTAAAATGTGTATGCATTTAGATGTGAGAAGCCACTCAAATCACCTTAAGAAGTATCCTTAGCTCCGTGTGTTCTTTTACTAAGCCACAAACATTAATATGAAAGGGAATTTGAAACATATGTAGGTATGTATATGTAGGTGTAGTAAGTACACAATTTGACTCTGAGATTGCATAAAGTTGATTGAAAGCAAAATAAAATATTCTTTGGAGAGCTCTGTTCTTATCTTGGTTTCTAGTAGTTTTCTAGTAGCTCATTTGTGGTTCCCTTGTCTGTATTACAGCCTGCAGTGAACACATGACTTAGACAGAGATGGTCACAAATGGGCTTCAAATGCGGTTCCCTATCTGGTTAGGGTGATCAGCACCATTTCTTTCATCTGATGCATGGAAACTGTTGTGGCCAAATATGTCTCACAAGACTCCAGGGTTCACACTTCAACCTGTTTCTCTCTTTTCTTAGAAGACTATTGTATTGTGTGACTGATATTACAGTCATATTTCAAGGTCAGTCCCTGGAATTAGAATCAAAGAATGGTTTGGTTTGGAAGGGATCTGAGAGATCGTCTAGTTCCAACCCTCCTGCCATGGGGGATTGCCCCATCCAATTCGGCCTTGAACCCTTCTGGAGATGGGGCATCCACAACTTCTCTGGGCAACCTGCTCCAGTGCTCCACCACCCTAAGAGTAAACAATTTCTTCCTAATATTTAATCTACTCTCAGTTTGAAGCCATCTGCCCTTGTCCTATCACTACATGCCCTTGTAAAAAGTTCCTCTCCATCCTTCTTGTAGGATCCTTTCAGGTACTGGAAGGCTGCAATTAGGTCACCCCAAAATCTTCTTTTTTCCAGTCTAGATAGAGAGAAACAAAGACAAAAATTAAAATAACAACATTCCCATCAACACCTCTTTTCCCAGGTTCAATATCACTCTTTCATTCTTGACTATTTTACCTCCTTCTCCCCTGAGCAGTGCAGGGAGATCGGGAAAGTGGGCTATGGTCAGTCCATAACAGCTCTTTCCCGATGCTCTTTCCTCCTCATGCTTTCCTCCTGCTTTTTCTGGGTTCTTCTCACAGAATGCAATTCCTTCAGATAAATCTGCTCCAGCATGGGCTCTCCCCAGGGTGTAGTTCCTTCAGGAAACATCCACCTGCTCCATATGGTGTTCTCCATGGGCTGCAGTGTGGGCATCTGCTCTACCATGGTCTCCCCAGGGCCTGCAGGTGAGTCTCTGCTTGGGTGCCTGAAACACCTCCTCCCCTTCCTTCTGCAAACAAAACTGACATGCTTATTTTGGCTGTTCAGACTTCCCTCTGTCACCACCATCTCTCATATGGTAACTGAGGCTACACTTTTAAGTTGGGGTACTTTTTCCCTCAAGCTCCTCAGGATCACAAAGGTGGGAAATTTGTAAATACCCTTCTCTTCACAGATTCTCTGATTGGCCTGTCAGCTTGTCAGGGTATCTTGATTCCACCCATCTGCACAAAGAAAGGATGCTCTGACAACTTGGTTGCTCTTCTGGGCCTCCCTGGCATCTTGCTGCACATCAGAGTGCTTTCCTGATTATCACCAGCCAGTAGAAGACACTTTCATCTGTTTCCTATGTTATGTATGTGAACTAGCTCCTCACATAATCCACACTGCTGCTCTTTGGCTAGTCTGGAAGGTGTGTTGGGCAGTGATTTTACATGATGAGGTGCCTTGGGGCCCTGCTTTGGAATTTGCCACATTTATTGATCAGAAATGTATCAGTGATATCCATATGAAATCGTAACTTACTAACATCAGGTCACATTAGGGTTACGTGGCTCATACACTTATGTGTGTAATGTACATATTTCACTTACAAGAGATTTTAAAATACACAGGGAACAAAACTCAGGCTTAATCCATTAAAAATTATATCAGAAATGTTGCTCTTTCTGTCTCTTTCTTCCTTGTGGTGGGTTGATGTTTGCTAGATGCCAGGTGCCCACCAAGCCACTCTATCACTCCCCTTCCGAGCTGGACAGGGAAGAGAAAATAAAATGGAAAACGACTTGCACATTGAGCTAAGGCAGTTTACTAAAGCAAAAGCTTGTGTGCACATAAGCAAAGAGAAAAAAATCGAAACTGTATTCTCTACTTCCCATCAGTAAATGATATCTAGCTGCTCCTTGGGAACAGGGCTTTAGCACAAGTAGTGCTTGCTCCAGAAGGCAAACATTGTAAATACCTAATGCCCCCCCTTCCCGCTTTTTTACTTAGCTTTTATATTTGAACTGACTTCATATGGTATGGAATATCCCTTTGGTTAATTTGGGTCAGCTAGCCTGGTTGTGTCCCCTCCCAGCAGCCAAAACACTGATGTGTTATCAACACCCTTCTAGCTACCAGTGCACTGTGAGGGCTGCTATGGGGAGCTGAACTCCATCTCAGCCATACCCCATGCATTCCCCTTGCCCACTTAACTTGCTGTTTCCACTGGAAGGGTTATCCCATTCAGTCCTTCGTATAGTCCCAAAAGCACAACAACTTTTAGAGCAAGTTTCTTGAAGAGGTTCTAGTCAAATAATTTCACCCCAAAACCTATTCTATATTTTCCTTTGGCCATCCTTCTTGGTTAAATTAGGTATAATTTCTCTCCCTAATAGAGAATGATCTGTAATAAAAATCTGATAATAGAGAGTGATCTGCAAATCACTCTCTATTAAGCTAAGGGTGATTTTCTGCACAGTTCTGCTGACTGAGAAATAAAATTAGTTCCCATCCTTTGGTGATTTTTAGGCCCATTTGCGTGTGAAATGGATCCAGTTCCTACAGAAATCACTATATTAACAAACATGCTCGATACAAATGTGTAAGGGAGTTAAGTGCAGGCAGATAATTTGCTTGGTTGAAACTAGATACTGTGGCACTTGCTCCTACAGCAATTTGACCCTCACCCTTAGCCTTTCTCACTTCAGCTCCCTGTAGCACAGCTGTCAGTCTCAGCTTTCCCTCTCCTCTCAGCCGTGTGACCAAGGCTGTGCCTACACTCTAGATGCCAGAGCCAGCTCCAGACTCACTGCATGGTGTTAATGTGTTGCCAGTTTCCCAAAAAGGACTTGATCCTCTCTATGGTAGACTGATGAAATTGCTTAGGCAGCTCTTGCCCTCTAAGTGCCCACTCTCCTCCTCTGAATTTGAAGGGTTTATGTGTGGGTATCCACATTGCAGATAGTGTTTCAATGCTGTGCGTGTAAAACATGAGAATTGCAGTGGTTTGTAGCCTAACAGGGCAAATGTGAAGATAAATACCATGCTATTTTAATTAGACAGTTGGCTAGGTAGCACTTTTAGGCTTTTCAAAATTCTGTTCTGTAAATCCTCTCTGCAGTTCATGTTTGATCAACTAATTTCAAGCTTTCTACATTTTGTAGAATCAGAGAATCCTAGAATCATTTAAGTTGGAAAAAGCCAACCATTACCTAACACTGCCTGGTCCACCACTAAACCATGTCTCTAAGGGCCGTACATACATGTTTTTTGAGCACTTCCAGGTACTGTGATTCCACTACTACCTTTGGCAACCTGTTCTACCCTTTCAGTGAATAAATCTTTCCTAAAATCCTATCTAAGGCTCCACTGATGTAACTTGACACTGATTAGAATGAGGTACAAATAAATTCTTTGTATGCATTTATTCTTATGATAAGCTGGATGCAATTGAAGCAATTTGAAGGGGGAACTCATAACCTTTAAATAAAGTATGGCAGCTACAGAAGCAAAGCCACAGTTCAGCCCATATGCTAACACAGCTACCCAGTGCACTAGGTACGTTTCCAACTGTGCTGAACTTCCCAGCACTGGGGAGGACATTTCTGGGGGTACTAATACCTTTAGCTTGCCATCCAGGCTGAACAGTGCCTTACTGAGCACGCCAGGATGAATTCTGGCCCAGAAACAGAGACCTGAAGCCATACCCCTGCATGCACTCAGGGTGAGTGAGTATTTGTTGAAGAACATCAGTAACACTGTATATTAGATAATTATGGATATCTGCCTCCATTTTGGCAATCTTGAGGGCTCATCACTTATGTGCTTTTGGCAGTGCTGGGATCTGTTTTATCTTGTGCTGTGTGTACTTCCAGAGGCTGGAATCCACATGTCTCTCTGAAAAGAGAAGCAGATTTTCTGTGGATCAGTTCTTATATCTCAGCTTTGTTATGGGAATTTTACCTGACCAGATGGGTGAGTGGCAGCATGTGGTGTGGCAGGGGCACAACCACATGAGGTTGTCCTGTCAATACACATATGCTGACTGGCCACCTGGCTACCATCTCTGGCCATGCATAGTGGCTGGATCTCTTTGGCAGAACCAGCTTGGTTAGTTTTTCTTTACCCAAACAAAAAACTTGAACAAGTGTTTCATCTTTGACATCTTCATCCACCCAGTCAAGTGAAATAAAAATACTCTGTTGTTTCAAAAGAGAGAAGGAAAGAGAAATGTATGAGTGGACAGACTGTGATCATCTAAACCTTATTTCCTTAGAAACCCAAAGTAACCATTGATCTCCAGAAACCTGGAAAATAAGAAAAAACTCATTGGACTGTTACAGAGGGGTATATAATATAAAGAGTAAAATATGTCCTAGGTTTATTATTTTGGTTCAGAGCAGTAGGACTATGTACGCAAAGATGGAATACCTATGGGGAAGAGATTTGAATTTGGTGACTGGAAGTCAAAACATGGCCATCTCAACCCAAATTTCCTTCCTTCTGTACAGTTTTCTGGGGAAGGGTTTAATGTTTTCCCTGGCGAGAAAAATTAAATGTTTTCTTGAAGAGCATTTGTAAAACTAAAGAAGTCTACATGCTTGTGACATCAAATCACAAATGGAGTGCTATATTGCCCTGTGGGCATGAAAATTTCAAGCTCTTTAGTACACTATTATAATAAGTTTAAAATTCATTTCTTGCAAACAGTGTAATTCCAGGAGACGCTTTAGTTGTACTTTGGCTTACAGATTGTTATCACAGTTGTGGAAAGAAAAGAAGAAAACATTTCTCTTTCCAAACACCAGAATCAGACTTACAGGCCTGTGCTCTATTTGAGGGATCAGTGGTGACTTCTGTTTTCCTTTGACTGTGAAACTGCTTTCCAACCCTTATGCGAAAGCATTAATCTTTGCTAGAAACAAAGCAAAGCACATCTATTCATAAAAATCCCTTCAAGAATTTATCTCAGTATGCTTTCAAGAAACAGTTTTAAAATGTTTTCACTGAAGCAGGTTAAATTAAAAAGAAAGACCTGACCTGGAAAAATTGCAGTGACTTTTAGTCAGATACCTCAGTGTCTGGCCTTGCTGTGACATTCAGGTTATGAGGCCATTTTCAGCATACTTGTCAGTCTGTTCCATGTATTTCAAGGAAACTAGGCTGTAATAAATGGAGACAACTTGTGACAGCATAACATTTAGCTCACCAAAGCCATTTCTGATGATTTGGGTGAGAAGGTGGATTCCCCAGTTCTCAACTTTGCCTCCTGAAAGCTCTGATTTCATTATGCTGAAGTAACTTCCCACAGACTGATGTCTTGAATATCCTCCATGAAGTTTATTTCACAGCTTTTCCTGGCATCTTGTTTCTGATGTGCATCTGTGTTTATTCTGCCTTCACATAGTTATGAAAATTACCCTAATTTTTAGTATGCATTTTTTTCATGTTAATGCTTTATTTTATTACCTCCTGGTCTTCCCCGTCGGTTAGTAAGACTGATTTATCTCTTATCAAATGTCTATTCATATGTCTGTGAATAACCCTGCTTCCCCTTGGTCTTTTATTTCCATGAAAGTTTGTCCACAGTTGAAGATATTTTCAAATTCAACAGCATTTTTAAAATGTGCCCCTATATTTAAAAAAAAATTAAAAAAAATTCAAGATTGGAGCTAACTGTAGTGACATAGTTCTATTTTTAACATGTTGTTTTTATTAATATTACCCAACATAGTGTTTAACTTTTCTCTGACAGTCATGGTAACTTGAGTACAGTACATTAACAGCTTTAATCTTCTGATATGACTTGCTGATGTCTTTATAATGATGGGTTTGATTAAATCCGGATTAATTTGAATAAATTTTCCACATCTGATTCAAGTCATATTTATTTCTCTAAAACCCTGGACTTCTGTACCAAAAATCAGTAGTGAGTTTTAACTGTCTCTTTTGGCCTGTGAACAGACTTCAAATCCAAAGTTTTTGATGCTTAATTCAAAAAATATAATACATTTTAAATTATTCAGTGCTTGAAAAGTTTTAGAAAGTGCAAGCTATGAATGCCTGGCTTTGCTGACCTAAGGAGAGCTAACTACACTGCTATGACGTGGTAGAAACATAAGCAAAGGTAGGGGAAACTGCTGCGATAGTGGGAAGAAGCTGGTAGCTGCTACCAGGAAGAAAAACAGATGCAAAGACAGAAAAACATGATCTACGCTGGAACTGGCAGCAAGAGAAGTAATTTTGTTGGAGCCGTGACTGAGAACTGAAACATTATAGACCCATAAGAACCTCTGATAGCAGTACGTGATTTCATAGTAACCTGCAGAAGGTAACTGGATAACACTTTGGACTGGACAACAACAGTTTCTAGCCTGAACAGCTTACCCATGCTAATGAAGATGGAAATGGGCTTTCACATCTAACTCTTACAGGGTTTTCCTGTGTCTTGGCTAAAATGGATTTTCATTTTATCACCGATGGCAGGAACTTACTCAGGTCTTAACTAGGATGGAATAAACCTACCTAATCCAGGTATGAAATGGTATTCTTTGAAAACAATGTTTTCCCCTTGCAGTAAGTTTTTTCCAATGTGATTTGTAGTACAGATTTCCTGCATGTCATTAACATGAAATGGATTGCTCAGTAAATCTTCTAATTTTGGCTTCTGCTAGACTAAAACCATCCACTTCAAGGATTGTCCATATCACATCAGTGAAAAACATCTCATTACTTGTTTTAAAATTCTGAATTCGGACGGGTATTTTAGTCAATCCCAAAATTGGTTCTGGTTCCTAAGAGATAGATTCTTAAACGCTTGTGTTCAGTTCCTTATCCTGGTAGGATACTAAAATGAGACTGGACTGGATTATAATTATGCATCAAGAAGACTGCTACAGAATTTCCTTGAGGAGATTTAAAGATTCTTGCAAACTGTTCCTTTACAGACAGTATCTTTTCCATTCTTGCCCCAGATCTGCTATTACAGAGCCAGTAGCTGATTTTCTGTGGCTTACCAGTTCCCCAAAAAACACATAAATGCTGTACCTTTGCTTCAGCTTCATGCATCCTTACCCCTTACTTGCCTCTTGCTAAAACAAGTAATTTATTTTGTGTCGTTTTGGAAGTGCTCCTGCTCAAATTGTTTATTCATGTTGATGCTCTTCTGTGATAAGATACTGTACGACTTTACAGTGTCACACACTAACCACAGCAGCATGCAGGAGCTCACATGATGGTCATTTAATATCCATGACTCACAGTCCACAGGACTAGGATTCCAGCCAGCCAGGATTTGTTCTAAGTGGCGTGAAATGACAAACAGTGCATGATATACAGCTCAGATACCAAACATGGTGGCCAAGCATTTAAAAAAACATGGCTCCTTGCCCTCTCCAATAAAAAAAAAATAAAAAAAAATTAAAAAAAATATCCTGCAATAGATTCACCCAATGACTATTCAATATTATTTTTTGAAAAATTAACTGCCAAAATAAAGAACATGGCATCTTGGTCTTTCTAAGTGGTTTCTGCACCCTCTCTGGTCTCTGGTTATTCTCCTTTGTTTAATTTTCCAGTTTGAGTTTTATGGTGGCAACTGGTAACTGCTCTGACTGTGCTTGTGATACCTCTGCCTGATTTTTGTATGTAAAACTGCAACTCATTTTCCCTGGCTTGTTATTCAGCTGGGATGTTATACAGTTGCGGAGTGCAAGAGGGATTAGATGTTACTCTGTGATTCACCCAGTCCCTGAGGACAGCTATATAAAGATCATCCTCTTCCCCTTGGCCCCAGGGAAGCTAGGGGGCAGATTACGAGCTAGCGGAAAAGACGAAGGCATAAAGAAAAAAACTCACCATCTGCAAAGAGGTTCCTGGAGCACACATTCCCCTGCTCTCACATTGTACAAAACTGGGAAAAAATGCGCTCCACTGCTCGGCTACCGTTGGTATAGCCACAGAGGGGCAGTTCAAGGGAGAACAAAGCCACCAAAAGTTCTCTTTCCCACATTGTGACTGCTCCTTTCACAGAAGTTTCTCAAGGTTTCCTTTTCCAAGAAGAAGAAGGTGATGGGAAAGGCAGGACCTAGAGACTCTGTTGTTTACAGATGCCTTTTCCCTATGGCCTGGGAATCCTGAAATGTGATTGCCTTGTAAGGGCAGGTTATTTTCAGCCACTCCCTTCATTATGTTCCTGTTAAACCCATGGTTTAAGTGGGGCTTCTGTCCTGGAGAGATTTTGCCCTGGCTGTCTGCCCAGGGATAGATTGCAGCAAGAGTAGCCTCCGACAGAAATAGGTGGCTATGTGTGTATACCTCCAAGTCTTGAAATGAGAATATCGCTGCTCAAGGTCAGGGTTTACGCTTGCCAGTATTTCCCTCATTTACTGAAGTCAGTTGACACTCCTTTGCCAGCACTGGCTATTTTTGTAGCAGTCTCACAATGGCGGGGATTTTCTCATTTCAGTCCATACAGAAACGTCTCAGCTTGGGATACTTTTGCCTCTGAGACTTCGCTAAGAAGTTCAAGCTCTGTGTTTTCATGGTAAAATTTCTTCTAGATTACTTGTTTACAAGTGAGAAGTACTTTAAATTAATTTCAATAAAATATTTAATTGCATTTTGATGTGTTTTATCTGAGGCTTTAATATTTTAAGACTATTATTTTGTTCTCTGGAAACTCTTGTCTTTCCTAATCTCTCAGAAGGAAAGCTCTGAATTCAAGAAAAGAAAATCAAGATAACTGAGTTGTGAGGTTTGTTTGGTTTTTTTTAAACCAATATTTGTTGGTTTTATACTGTTTTTCAAAACACTTGGAATTACGGATTTAAATCCAAAAGTCTCATATTTGGTCCTTTTGCTTTTCCATGGTTCCTATGGAAGAAACAAGCTATGATATGAAAAATTTGAAGAAAGAAGGAACCTGAAAGCTGACAGTGGTGACAATGCTTGCCTCAGCTTTCTGTGTTCTGGGTGGCACATTTAGTTACATTTATCCTTCTATTTTTGCATCATCATTTTGTCCCACATCTTGTCACATGCAATAGAGTTTTGCTGCTTCAAAGTCTTTGTCAACTATTAAGTCCCTGCTCCATGTAGTTTATTTAAGATGAAAAGTCTTTCCAAAATGGAGGTTTGGCCTTTTTACAATAGGAACAGTGTATTTTCTTTTCTTTTCTTCAATTTTTAATTAAGAGTTTTGATGCAGCCCTATCTGGTATTACCATGGGCTTTACTAAGTCGTCACTGCCTTAACTTTTGTTTTTAATGTTCATTATGCTCAAATGTGTTTTGTTTTAAAATTCATGTTGCTATTCATGTTACTGAGAGCAAACTCAAAGTGCCCTGTACAATAAGGTAATGAGATTTGTGATGATTCTTGGTTCCTTGGGGAATTATTTCAGCCTTAGATGGCACTTTGGGAACACTCTGTCATTCCACAAGTAAGCTTCCCTTAGTTATAAGCAAATACTTAATATAGGGCTGGATTAAAATCCATTATAAAGGTTGTAATGACTTCACTGGGTCAATGATTTTGAAAGACAAAAATGAATAGATATGAACAACGTGTTGCATTATCTCCCTTGTTAAGGGAGATCACTTTTGGCATGAATCTTTTATCTCAACAAAGCACTTCTGAAGAAGTAAGAACTGTAGTGTGCATGAAGATGAATTCATACTATGCTACCCATTGGACTTTTTGGGTTGTTTTGTATTTTCTTGGCAATAACGCACAAGGAAGAGAGAGGTGAATATGTAAACATTTCTTCTCTGTTAGTAGATGACATTGGTAAGATGTGTTTAAAAATTCATCTGTCTGGCCTTAATCTCTTTACTGATTGGCAGTCTAAGCTATTTATTACAGATTACTGAGCACTGAATCCATAGATATCTAGCAGAACATTTCAATCACTTTTTGGCGATAGATGTTCCTTTCTAGCAGTTTCCACTGAGTCTTGAGCTATTGAGAACTCATCTTTGGTCAGCTAGGCTCTAGAGGCTACTGTTGTTTTCTGGTACACATACGGGAATAATGGACAGGATTACAATTTTCAATAAAATATTGAGTTACAAAGAACCTAACAGATTAAGAATTTTCACAGAAATATTATCCAATCTTAACTCCTTAATGTCATATAATTTGGAGGGAGTGAACTTAAAAAAAAAAACAAAACAAAACAAAACAAAAAGAAAGAAAAAAGAATGAGAGAATTAGGAGTTTCTCAGATTTGGAACAATTCATTTTTCTCTGCCTTGCTCTATAATTTATATTTCCAAAAGAGAAAGCATTGGCATTGGCACTGTGTTGACTGGAAAAAAATTGGTATTCTGAGCCCTGCCCTACATTTTGCAGGGCTGGCAGTGCTTCTTTACCTGGACTCACCGCACCCTACCTTCCACAGGCCTGTAGATAAAAGGCCTGAATCAAGGCACTTTGCTCATCTAATTCACAACACAACCTCTCTCTCTGCAAATCAACTATTAGCCCACTGTTCCTTCTTTCTACTGTCCTGCACGATTTCTTCTGTTTTGTAAGAGGAATGCATGCAACTGTGTTGGTCCAGGCGATGTAAATTTCAATTTGCTTTGTTTAATAGTTTCAGTGTGCTCACTTTTGTTGCTGCCATCTCTCTAGTCCGGTTCTCTGACTGGAGGTCAAGATTAGAAGGTCATGTCTACATGGACATATTGTGAAGACGGGATTAGAAGATGTTCTGAGCACATGTTTTGGAGAGGACCTATAAAACTTCAGTGAAGTTGAAGAATCTGTTTTACATAGCAAAATGTCAGGACTCTAAAAGGCTTTTAAATGGAAAGTATTGTAAGAAACCTCCTGAGTAGCTTCTCCTGTAGAAGAATGCCCCAATGCAACTTGCTATCTTTTGCAGCTTCAGTTTAGCAGACAGAGAGAAAAGAATGAAAAGAAAAAGACAGATCTACTGTCTGAAGGAAACAAATTCTAGAATTCAGTGTCTTACTCCACTTGGACCTTGAAGGTCTGCAAAAGTCATTTGAGGTAAAAGCAAGGTAAAGTTTTTGAGACCAAAAGCCATAAAACATTTCAATCTTGCGGACCAAACTTCTAGAAAGACTGATTTTTGTAGCTGAATTTGCCAGGGATGGAAATAAATGAAGAAGCACCCAGCTTCAAAGACCTGGACCGAGGCTGGGTGTGAGCTCATTTCACAGTAAACTCTGTGTATCCGGGTCTAAGGGGAACACTGGTGACAGTGGGATCAGTGAGTAACTTTACTCACCATTTGGGGGGATGCAAACAGCTTCAGCACAACACTTCCAAGAGAAGAGAAAGTGATCGGTAGAAAATTCTCCTATTCTCCCCCTGTCATTCGTGAAGATTGGTGAATGTCTTTGCAGCTCTGTCCTGTCCTGGTCTTTTCAGTGAAAGAATCCTGCTAGTTTTCTCATAATGGTAGAAGTAATTAAAAAGGGGATCAACTTCAGAGGAACATAAAACACACACCAAAAGTCTGTCTCTTTAATGCTATCCCCTACATACTTTCCTGGTGGGCATTCTGCTAATCTAATACCTGTTAATTCTATTTTTAATTAGGACTATACCTCACCAGAAGCTATTTTTTATCTAATATACATATGGTTAAAGGGTTTAATCCTTAATTAGGGAAATAATCTGGAGCGATGGAAAGAGATTTTAGAAGAGACTGGAAGATATGACACACAAGACACTGGAAGTTCAATAGCTTGTTGTATCTTGGCTCAAAACCACCACAGAAAATGCATGAAGCTTGCTTTGTACTTTGGACAGAAGGGAATTTTACAGGGACAAAACTCACTGTGTCCATAAGTGTATTAACTTTCATTACAGCCATGTTTTACACAATGTTTGACAACTCAGAAATTTAGGGCCACTATGCTTTTAGCAGAATGGAATTATGAATACGAGGCATACTCCTCATTCCCCAGTGTCCCTCCATTACTGAAGTGAGGCAAAGAGAACACCTGGCTGCTAGGGAAAGACAGCCTCTAAAAAGGAACTATATATGTATGTGTACATATTGCCTCTGTTGAGGGCAAATGTACTACTTTCAAAGTTAGGCTGAAATTTCTCAATTAAATTAACATGTAGTTGAGACTGAGGATTTTACAAGTATTTTTCATTTCTTTGTAATAGAGATGTCCTGTAGAATTCCTGTCCGGATTTGCTGGATTCCTGGCAGAGCAGGTCACTCATCACTCAGTTTCAGGGGAGATCCAAGAGGCATATTGCCAAACTTTGGGTTCCCAAGCATGTGCAGAGTCTTATGTTTCCTAAAACCATAAGCCTGAAGGCTCTGGGAGGGAGAAGGATCTGAAAGCTACAAGGCTCCCCATCACTGAACTGAGATTTAGCTTCTATAAGTTCTGGAGCAGGCTTCCACAGGGTCTGCAGCTGGAGCACTTTCTGTATGATGAAGTTAGGACAGAACTGTGAATCACATATGCTGCCCAGAGCCTATAAAAAGTGGCCTGCAAAATGGATTTTGTGTTGGAATAAGATTAGCATGTATTTAGTTGTGACTTTACTAAGATTGTTTTGTAAACCAGGCCATCCCTGAATGCACTGATATGGCTTCATGTTCCTTATAAAATTTGCTTGCTAATAGAAAACTCTCTGGTTTTACCTCCACTTTGTCAGAATCCTGTCTACAATTCTTCATGAGCAGTAGCTTTCAGTTAGGTTGAAGATAATGTGAATAATTAGAGTTTTAGGAATCATGGTTGTACTGTGGAACACATTCCATCTAGGTCATCTCCAGCTTGCATTGAAGAATAATTGATGACTATCTTGTCAAGAAATAATAATTTTCCACAGTTTTTCTGAGGCTAATTGAAACTACATTTGGAAAACTGCTATCAAGTTATTCAGTCTTCATTCTCGTATTTGCAGAGTTTTTTTTTTTACTATGTAATATCGATAGCTCCATCCAACTGAAATTCGTATATGAGGCTTTTGCAATTGCTCTGCTCCTTGAAAAGTGACACTGGGCTGGCTTGCAAAGTGTGGGGAGCAAACTTCAGGGATTTACCGAAGAACTTGCACTTGAAGAAAATTTGCAAGTATTATCATACTGGAGATGGCTTCTGCGAGGAACTGGGTATGAGGTTACCTCCTTTGAATTCTAAAGGAGCTTATGGCCATCTATAATGCTTGCAGTAATATAGGGCACCAATCAGAAGAAAATAAGGTTATACATATCCTTTATGAACTTACAGTTATTCCTAATAATAACATCTTCCATCATTGCAATTCTGTTCACTTCTGACAGTTTATGTCTCTCAAACTCCCGTATTATGTTTTAATCCTTCGGTTTTTAATTTGGTGCCTTTTTTTTTTTTTTTTAAATATGCATGTACTTACACACTGATAGAGCTTGCACAAGACTAAATCAAACCAAATGAAAACATCTGGAAATGTCAAAATGTGGATGAATGGAAGTCTCAGCTGGATTGTTCCATACAATTTTGGATACCATATTTCAGAAAATATGTGGGCCAAATGGATGTACTCTGCAGAGATTAAAAAAAATAACTGGAAACTGTGATCAGCAAGGAAAACAAAAGCAGAATTAGGTTTATTTAGTCTGAAAAAGAGAACTCCAAAGAAAGACAGAAGAAATATTCCTTAGGTATGCAAGTGCTTCCTGGGAAGGAATTGCTTGCTCTCAGAGCATTCACAATGCACAAGAAATAGACAATGGGTCTAAACTGCAGTAAAGAAAATTCATGGCCAAATTAAGGGGTAAAATATGAAAAGTACTGAATTATATTGCCTGAGAAAGCTGTTAAAGCTCCATCATTAAGGGACATATTTGCCATTGTTTTAGGCAAGTATTTCTCAGGTATGTCTAGGTGTGGGTTAAAAAGAGGGACTAGGTTGAGTTTTGAGAACACATCCAGCCATATTTTCTATAATATGTTTTGGAAGTAGGGAAGGAGAAAACTATTAGAGTTTGGAGGCAAAACATTCAAAAATATGATCTTTCACATTATTCTTTTGTTGGCAAATGCCACATATAGAAAGTATATACTTGTATCTTCCCTTATACATTAAGATTTCAAAAAATAGATGACTGTTCTCCACATTTTTACAAATGTGATGAAGTGATAGTCCTGTTATTATCTCTCTCATTGTTCTGTTACTGAAAGAGCAATAAAGTTACAATATTTACCCTACAGTAGTTCTAGGCATTAAAGCCCAGATATTGTTGTCAGCCCCACGATAGACTC
This sequence comes from Lepidothrix coronata, assembly GCF_001604755.1. Taxonomy (NCBI): domain Eukaryota; kingdom Metazoa; phylum Chordata; class Aves; order Passeriformes; family Pipridae; genus Lepidothrix; species Lepidothrix coronata. Next base: position 1,606,117 of record NW_016690220.1, on the reverse strand, counting down.
TCTCTCTGATGTTGTGCAAGGCTAAAAACCTTTGCCATAGTCCATTTTATAAACTCCATTACTCTTCTGCCTCACAGACAAGGCACAAGCTATTCAATATCTGCAGACAGTTTGATCTATGTATTTGAAGGAAATATAAGGTATAAGTGTCTTACTTATTTGTATTTTAAAATATCTCATAAAACCTCCTCCATTTTTCTGTTCATTTGATTTTGTTTGGTTTTTTTAATAGAGCTTTTACAACCTGTCTGTGAAAGTGAACTAAAGAGTGATTATCATGTGATTGATATATTTTCCTTTCAGCTTGCTTTCCTAAGGAATTACAGTCATGAATTCCCACTTTCTTCCTTTTCTTTCATTCTCTTTGCATGTGCATTTGCCTTTTTTGTCTGCTGGCCAGTTTCAGTGAGATCTGATAGAGGGCCAGAGATCTTGAACATAGTCTGTTCCTGGATGCTTCGTGCAATTAGGCACAGACTAAGAAAGGGTGATACTCTTAATCCTCATGGGGGAAGAAATAGGTTATCTGTCAGAGAAACTCTTGGAAAAGAGTTGTTATGATTGACTAGCCACAGGAAATGCTTCCTGCAGACAACACAGGATCTGCTCTGCAGCCAAGTTTTTGCTCCTGTGTAGATTCTTATTCTCTGGTCATTAATAAAGGGGTAAGGAAGTTTAAAAGTCAGTTATCACAAGCCCAGAAGCTGCCCAAAATTAGGCTGTGTTAGTTCATGTGTTCAACCAGCTACTTATTTCCTTGTGAAGAAACTCGATTAAAAAAAAAGTAACTACCAGAATCCTAAGAGTGAATTGGAAAACAACAAAAACAAAGAAATCCAAAGGTAGGGCTCTGTGGTCTTGCATACAAGCCATGCATTATTAAAAGACCATTAATATAGTACTTTGTGCTAAATTTTATAATGATTGTTTTAAAATCTGTTTCAACCCAAAATCTTTAATGTTCCTCCTAGCCTCCCTTAAGAGTTTCTTTGCTGCTGACTTTTCTGGGTGTGAGGAAAGCAAATGCCACATTGGCTGGCTGCCTCTTCTCTTGGGCATGGTCACTGCATATTGGTGCTAACCAATGTTTTTCAAATGTTCTGGGGAAAAATGATGGGACAGGAAATGTCTGAGCCTGTCTGACACTCCTGCAGCATGAGCCCTGCTGGAACAACTGAGGCTTGTTATTTTGCTGGGTACCCCTTGGCTCAGGCTGAAGTTTCTTGGCACCTTTTCACCTCTCCTGTTGCACAGCTCCTAGAAAAATTGTGTCAGGATCCCGAGTGCATTAATGAGCCTTAGCTGCTCTGATGGACCTCACACAGGGCCTCCACCCATGCGTTCTGCTCAGTGGCTCCATTGCAGCTCAGTCAGTTATGGTCTAGCTCCAACTCTGTTCAGTCATGCCTGGCCATGGCCCCTGTTCCTAGCTTGACATTGGACCTGCCCTGTCACTATGGACTTGTCTGTTGATCATAAGAATTTGTTTGACCCTGGCTACTGTTGTCAGACCTGGCCTGATCCTGACTTGATGGTTTGCATGTCAGGCTTGACCTCGAACCTACAAATGTCACTACAAAATGCTTGAGACTACAAGAAGTCTCCTGCCTCAAAGGTGCAAGGGTGTGGCTTGTCTTAAATGGGGAGAGGTGTTTCCACTATCTGACCTCTCCTGTGGCCCTTCCGTGAGGAAAATTACCCAGGTCGAGCAACATTGTAATTTTGACCATCTTGAGTAGGTGAATTTGGTCTTATCCCTCATTCTTGCACATCCAAAAAATCTTGTCTAATATCAGGCACATACATACACACACTGGTATTTACACATGTGGTGTGGGCACACTGCTGGGAGGGTTACCACATGACTTACTATTGCTAACCCAGTCTCCAAGGAACAGATAATATATCCTTCTGACAGGAGATAGTGGGACTTATGTTCCTTGAATTTCAATTACAGGTGGAAGAAGGGAGAGAGGAAAGAAGAGCTGGGTATTGTTGCTGTCTGCTTCCCCGTGCACAGCACATATTTCTGCATGGATTTCCAGCAGCAGTCATTGATGATCGCATCAGCAGTAACGTCCCTTGATGCTTGCAATCCTTCTTAAGGAGTCCAGGGAATGTAGCACTGCGTGGGAATGGGGCCGAAAGCAGCAGCGGATACTGGTGACAGGTGAGTAGAGAGCAGAAGAGCAGAGAGAATTAAGGAACTGGCCATTTCTGGAGTGACTCCTCCTTTGTTACATCCTTCTTCCATATCTTTGGCAATCCCTGAGCTAGAGATTTACAGGTCAAGAATCCAGTTTGTTCTATTTGAAGACTCCCAATGGATAAGACCATCATCCATATGCTTCAGGGCAGCTTAATTGCGGCCTTCCAGTACCTGAAGGAGCCTGTAAGAAAGTTGGAGATGTCTTTTACAAGAGTATATAGTGACAGAAACAGGGGAAGTGGTTTCAAACTGAAAGAGAGCAGGTTCTCTGGAACTGATGTGTTCTTTTAGGATGGCATAACATCATTCTCAGTGTGTGACTGAACAACTTGTGTCATCCTTCTTTGCACCCACAGAGATGGAGGTGAGGTTTACCATTTAGCTGCTATTAGTGACCCTCTTTGCTCATCAATTTGGAGTCAATGACACACTAATACCCTTGTTTAACTGGCAGCTGGCATCCTAGAGGCAAACCAAAGATTGGTCAGTTCCCTGAGCTGCCTTACAATGGCTTAATAAAATGTTGTATCATTGGCCTAAATTATGTTCTGGTCACTAAAGCGCCGTGGACTTGGTTTATCTGTGATCTCTTTTTTTTCTCCTGATAATTTCCAAGCTAATTCTTTATCTGGTGCACAACCTCTTTGCAAACCATTCTGGCAAAAATAGCATTAATGAAGATGATT
>NW_016690220.1:1595878-1603212 GCF_001604755.1 Lepidothrix coronata | reverse complement strand
GTTTCAGACAAATAAAACTTTGCCTTGGACCTCAAAAACATTTCAAATTCTTAAAAGCAAATATTTTGAAAATTACAGAAATACAAGGAGAACACTTCAGAAAATTAGTTTTCTGTTTGGTGACAGCAAAGAAAGCATTTAATTTAATTTTTTTTTCTTTGTATAGCAGTCTATGTCAACCTTGGAAAATGGTTGAACTGAGGATATTTTCTGTCAATTCAAAGATGGGTCTGAGTTGAATTAAATCAGCACTTAGAATTCCACCTTAAATTCTACAAAGATGGCACTTGTTTAAGGTTCTGAAGATGGGAATATGATCTGCTAAAAATCAGACAAGTGAGCAGAAACAAACTATGACTTCTGCCCCAGGGGTAATGGAGATGGAGATGAATCCTGACAAGCACACACATGACAAGACCTAGGCAGAGCAAGAACGCGTGACTCATAAATTGTAGTGGCACGTTCTCTCCAAGGGCCTCAGTGTGCAGTAATGCCTGAAAGATCTCAGCCGGGATCACATGATGCATACAGTGGTTGGCTGACTGTTGAGCCATATAATAAAACCCCAACAAATTAAGTATAAAACAGCCTCTGGTGAGCTATAGTCCTAATTAAAAATAGAATTAACAGGTATTAGATTAGCAGAATGCCCGCCAGGAAAGTATGTAGGGGATATCATTAAAGAGACAGACTTTTGGTGTGTGTTTTATGTTCCTCTGAAGTTGATCCCCTTTTTAATTACTTCTGCCATTATGAGAAAGCTAGCAAGATTCTTTCACTGAAAAGACCAGGACAGAGCTGCAGAGAAGTTCATCAGTCTTCACGAATGACAGAGGGAGATCAGGGAACTTTCCTGCCGACCAGTTTCTCTTCTCTTGGAAGTATCTGCTGGAATTGTTTGCATCCCACTTCCTCCCCTCGTGCCACCTCCTACGTCCCAAATGGTGAGTAAAGTTAGTGCCGTCACTGACCTCACTGCCGCCAGCGTTCCCCTTACATGTGGGCACGAGTTCCCTGCTGTTAGAATTTACTGTGAAATGAGCTCATGCCCAGCCTCAGTCCAGATCTTTTAGCTGGGTATTTCAGGCTCCCAAGTTGCTTTTGTCTGCCTATCCTTCCTTTTCAGCTGTCCGTCTTTGTCCACTCTAGTCTTTTTCTCTCTGCCCAGTCTCTTGTTATTCCTTTTCTTTCTGCTCCCTTTGCATCTTTTTTTCTTTTCCTTTGTCCTCTTATATCCTTTTTAGTTTTTCTCACTTTGGCTATTCTGTGCAGAGTGCAGGTCTTCATTGCTTCTTCCTCATCTTGTGACATCAGAATACTGTCCCTTTATGCCATCCGAGTAAGGGTAATCCTGGCCACACAGATATTGCGTGCAAATCTTCATGCAAGCATGGATATAGCAAATACTCAGAGTAGAACAAACACCAGTGGCAGTGGGGGCAATCAGAGGTTGTCTCCTTTTTTAGTTCATCAGTGACCTCCTTCTAGCCCATCATCCTGAGATTCTGAGTCCATGAAAGAGACAAAAGGATTGTACCCCCTAAATCCACAAGAGTGGACTCTGCAGTAAGCCATCTCTCATGCTGTCTGTTGGACCTGTAAGCATATTGTTGGGATGTGTCCCTGCCAGCTCTATTGGGTAAAATAAAAGCCATCAGTTTCCAGACCTAAAAGTCAGAGGGGATTCTTGTCTCCCACACACTCACTGCAATTCTGCTGTGCCTGTTTGGTACAGATCACCTGTCCTAGGTGTAGTGGCCTTGTTGCACTTACAGTGTAGAGCTTTTCTGTACAGATGTAGTGGTTATCTAATCATGATTATGATGAAACTGAGGTCAGGTCTTTGAATTTCAAAGTCTGCTGTTCTTGCACATATCCCCGCCCAGAACAGCAAACTTTTGGTGAAAGATATTTGATTGAAAAGCCTCTGCAAAGAGGCCTTCAGCCAGAGCAGTCATGTCACAGGAACAGATTGGCTAGACCATGGTATTCAGAAAAGCAGCACTTTTTACAGTGTGTTTATAAAGGTCCTTTGAGAAAATCAGATATGGGTTTCAATTAGTTGTCCAAACACCCAGAAAGAATGGTTGCCTCCCATGTTCTCAGGTAAATGCAATTCCTAGAAAGTGTTTTTTAAAGTGTTATTTCAGGTTTCATTTATGCATCTCAGTCTGGGTAGTCCCATTTTGCCAACATGAAGTACTCCCATTCAGGGTCTAAATGTATTATTTACTTTCTCCCAGGTGTGCTCTGTGCTGATGGTTTTTATCTATTTCCTTCCTTTTAGATGTGACTGCATTTTATGAGGGATGGAGAGGGTTCCAGCCGAAAAGATGGATAGATTTTAGCAATTCTGTTGTCCATTTAAAGCCATAACCCTACAAGGCACACATGGTTTGAGTTGGCCAACAGTATTCTGGCAGACTCTGTAGACAGCTATTGAAGTCAATTTTTGGCAAGGATTTAGCTAGCTGGGTTGTGACCACACATTTTTCATAGGTACTGTGGTTTACTTTGACGTGGAGGGACTGATGTAGCATACACAAAAAAGTTTAGATTGTTACCACTTTAATGCTAAGAGCATAGACATCAAAGGGTGGTAAATGTGTTACTGAAGTTCAATGAGTTGCTGCTTGTCATTACAAATCAGCCGAGGAGTGCTAGCAAATTAAGTTATGATAACCTGTTTGCTTGTAATCTTCTTTTTAAAAGATTACAAAATAAGTTTGTCATTGATCAGCTGTGAGCACGTCTGGATGTGGATCAGCCATCCTGAAGCATGAAGGGGAAGCCACATACCTCTAAAATAACTGTCTACTTCCTTAACGCAATCTCATTTTCTTTTTTACATCTGTGCAATGATGACTGCATTTATGTGTTTGCTGCCCTATTCGCTGAATATGTCTTAGCCAGGAAATGCATTAGAGGATTCCTTGTTCTGTGTATTCTCCATATATGCTTCCATGAGGGCTTGAAGAAATAATCTAGCTAGAAAGTGAGGCAGGATTTGTATTTTACTGAGTTAAAATGCTACCCTGGGTCATAAACATGAAAATGAATTTGCAGTTATAAGATCTGATAGTTTCTGTTTATATATTTTTTTCACATACAGAAACACAGAGAGACATACACACAGTGTTTGTCACAATTCAGTACAGCTGGTAATTTTCAGTTCACCAGAAACTCAGAATAGCAGAGAAATTGTTCAGTCAGGCTTGATGTGGAGAACAAGTGTTTGCACACACTCCTCGCTCTCGTTCTGGGAGGAAACTATCAAAAGAGGTTTGAAAAAAGAAATGTCAAAGAGAAGAGAGGCAACACATTTGCCTGTTCTTTTTAATATACTTATTGCTGATATACAGTTGCAGATTTAGCTGAGAAGTAAAGCAGGAGTTTAGAATATAGCTTTAACTGGAAAAGTGGACAGGAGCAAAGCAGGTAGCACCTCATTATAGAGAATCTTTTGCTAAGTATGTCATATCAACAGAAAAGCCTTGAGAGGTCTTTCTAGAGAAATACCTTATTTATTTATTTACTTCATATTTCCCACCCCAGAAGACTGGAAAACTTGAGACCCATCATATCCATCTGAAAAGGCAGAGACATACATGACCAGAGAATAGTTTGTTAGCCCAGGAAATAAAAAAATTACAAACGCTAGATAAACATAAACTGATAATAAAGTGGCTCTCTTCCACCCTTCCATCCACCAGACTATATCCCAGAGAACACAGTCTTTTGATTCCATCACTTCAGTCATCCACCAAGCACCACACAAAAGTCTCTTTGGGGCTGTGTATTCAGTGTGAGAAAAGCTACCTTCTCTCAAGAGTCACCAGTAGATTCAGCTGTTCTAAGAGAACTTAGAGTTATGCAGACACTCAAAGCCAAATGCTTCCTCCTCTCTTTCTCTCAAAGCCAAAATATTTCCTCTGATATACATATTCATCTCCATTGAAGATAATGGGAACTAAGCAAGTCTCAAAGCAACTCCACAGAAACCAACTGTTGTTTTCTGCAGTAAAATACAATTTTCTACAGAGTAAAATATGTCTCTTTTTTAAAATGCAAATTCTATATATAAACTCCTCCTGACATTATACCAATATTTCTAAAGAATCCCTCTCTCTTCACTGTATTAGCTGAGCAAGGAGACTACACCAATTTATTAACTGGTCTTTTATGACTTAGGGGAAAAGATCCTACAGTTTGGCTATAACATTAACATTAAGATTTAAAACTGAAATGCATCTTTTCTTCATGAAACAAATCCAAAATTTCATTTTAAGTTGCATATATTTTATCTAAATCCAAGAGCACCAGACAGTTTACTGAAATCCATCCTTTCCTGACATTGGCAGTATCAAGAAAGAAGATCTAAATGCAACGTGAAATATGAAATTCTTTAACACATTACAAATATAGATAAGTATATTTTTAATACAGATACATTGAAGAGACATGGCAACCAGCTAAGTTCCCTTGAAAATGCCAAACCAATTGTTTATCTGGTGCATGAAGCTGTAGGCAAGTATCCTAGTGATTTGCTTGCAATGTATGAGCTTTTGTTCATATTATACAGTGAAGACAGACCAAATCTGAAAACTTCTCAAGTTTGTTTACAATGTCATCTAATTAATTCACATATGATAATGAATAACCAGTTCTGCTGTATTTAGTTGCTAACCAGTTTTGACACCAAGTATTTTTCCCAGCTGTTTCAGTATTCACGATCAGGAATAGGTGGTGGAGGGGATGAAATCTTGATGGGACTAGATGGGGGAGTTATAATCTATTGTTTTCAGTCTTCACTATAATAGACAGTGGAAAGTCAAAACCCCAGTATTATCTCCCTCACTCTCTCACAGGCAGGCAGACTCTCTACAGAAACTTTTAAGCTGAAATTTACATAACGCTTTGGAAAATTTGAAAATGTACCATAAAAACTATGCAGTATTTTAACTACAAGAATGACTTAATGGTTACTTCGCTTTCACTGCGACTTGTGTGCATTCTCAGATCTTCCAAAACCTTTCTAGGGATTCCACCAAGAGCTAATTGGCATTGCTTCTCTGTGGTATACACACTGGCCAATTCAAGCAGAAGACAATTTTGGCTGAGCAAACTAAGAAGCATGATGTGTATTCCATTAAGTGCTGCCATTCTAGCTGAATGTGGTTGCTTCAAGCTAACTCTGTACTGAAGATAGCAAGCTTGGTTCAATTATTCATTTGCACAAAACTTACTCCTGTTTTATTATTTGAGAATCAATCACAAACATTCATCTGCAACATATAAATGAATATTGTTCATGATATATTGAACTGTCTGTTAGTTGCCAGTTGCTATCTGAAGGGTAGTTGATGTAAACACATGGGAGCCACTCATGATATATTTGCTCTGACTGTTCAGGACTCATTTCTACTCTGTTTTTTATGTAACTCTTTTACAAATATTTTAAACCAGCATAAAGATTTTAATGGTGGAAAATACTAAATAATGAACTAAAAAGACTGGAGAAATAAGATATTACCCTGTTTGTGAACAAGTACCTTTGTCCACTTAAGAAATTAAGTGTGAAATGTGTGAGTGCCACTTAGCAGCCATCAGAAGAAAAGATGGACACAAGTGGTCCTGTAAAGGACCCTCTGGACTACAGCAAATATAGTTTGTTTCTGAGTGGAGTAACAGCCTCTCAACACCTGCACAGGCATGCATCACTGCTGTTCTGTTTTCATCCAAATACTGCCAATGGGTAATCAAAATCATCAGGGGGCACTCACAACAGTGAAGCATTGGCTGTCTTGAGCAGTTCCAGTGCATTCATCTGGACAAAAATGTGAGCGCGGTGTAAGTCCATTTCACAGATACAGATTGGAAGATAATAATAACAGCAAGGACTGACCAGGTATTATAACTATATAGATGTCTGGGCTAAGTCTGCTCAGATGATACATGCAGAAATAGAGTAACCTCGTATTTGCACAAAGGATAATCTGTAAAGTGGTGACTCTGAAAGAGACTCAAATGTAAACTGAATAATCAGCTGAATGTGAACTTCTGTGGTCTCTGGCTAAGAGTGCTGCAGAATGCTCTGTAAAAAGCAGTGCTGTCAAGTAGCAATAGAAGGTGGTACTGCCTTGAGGAAACTGCCACTAAAATCCTATCTAGTCCCGTCATTAGGAAAGAGTTCAGAAGAGAGTCGCAAATCTGTAAAACCTATGTAAGTGTGACTGATGCAATATGCTGTTTAGTATCTATTTAAAAAGAGCTTAAAAGAAGAGTCATTTATGGCAGAAAAGAGCTGTTGAAGACTAAAGAAAATAGCAGAAATGAGATTTATATTTCTGTAAAGTAAAGTGGATAAATCAAGGTAGAATTTATGTGCCTACTTCTTGGTGTGGTTAGCTGACCCCTGGAAACCACTTACCTAGACATGAACCTTGCTCGTGCCACTTGAAATCTGTACACCAATACTGGATGTATTACAAAAGTTGTATTTCCATCTCAGTCAGGAGTTATGACTTTGCAAGCGTTTTCAGCTCTTGGACAAGAGAGGTCAGCAATCTAATAATATCAAAGACCCAGTTAAAAAGAAACAAGTGTTTCAAATAACTTATTTGAAAAGTACTTAAATGGCAATATTAGTCACAGACCGGAGCAAACAGATTTATACAATGCTATATATAAAAGCAGGATAATTTTATGCACTGAACAGTTAGGAAGTTATCAATGCTGAAATTCTGAGTATTTTGCCACAGTAAAAAATAATAACTGGCAGCTTGCCTATAACAGAGGAATCTCATCTAAGTTTTTGTGCGGAAGCAAGGGCCTCACAGCACTTGCAGCTGAGTTGCAACGCATCTCCGGCATAAGCATCATTTGATAACCATTATGCTTTCTAATCACTTTCTAATTAAGCTGTGTTATTACAAATATGATGTGCAGCTGTACATTATTTGTCATATTCTTCCTTGGACTTATTGGCTCCAACCTGTAGTCTAATTTTCATACTATGGGGTTGTCTGAAAAAGTTCCTCTTGTCAGTTCTGGCTGCGAAGCTGAAAACGTCATTCCTTCTGCTGTCTATTACCTATGCTAATCTCCTTTGATATTTCCCTTCTTTCTTTCTTTTTTTATCTTCCCTCCCTTACCTTCCTTTCCATTTCTCCTTCCCTTTCTGTTTTCCTCTTACTCCTTTCTGTCCCTTCTCTCTTTCCCTCTTCTCTCCCAGCTTCTCTTCCTTCCGTCTGTTCTTGCCTTCTCCTTTTCCTTCCTTCCTTCCTTCCTTCCTTCCTTCCTTCCTTCCTTCCTTCCTTCCTTCCTTCCTTCCT
>NW_016690220.1:1578943-1595841 GCF_001604755.1 Lepidothrix coronata | reverse complement strand
TCCTTCCTTCCTTCCTTCCTTCCTGGAAGTTCCCTGGCATCTGAAGTGTGGTCTGCTGTAGAACTAGTGTAGTCTGGTGTACTCCTCTTTCAGCAGACTACATACCTTTTCAAATCTCGAGCTTCACCCTTCCAGTGGTTGCTTGGTATATGTACTGCCCTCCTTCCCGCCAGCGTGATGCTACAGCCCCCAACTTTCCTTCCTGCAAAGGCAGAATCTGTTTCAGCTACCAGTAACAGGACCAGGACTAGCTTTCGTAGCCTCTCCGCCACAAAGAGAAGGGGAGGGGGCAACTGAGTCATGGAGTTCGGAAAGACAATTTAGTGTACCAGGATAACTACATACTTCCCCAGGCACTCGGATGTAATAATGCATTTTTACAGCATGTAAGCTATAAATATAGTGTACAAACTTTTGGCAGTGGGAGCTCCTGTAGCTTTCTTCTGGACTTGTGACTCCATTGCTACTGAAATGAAGCATTGTATGTACAGTGAGACAGTATAAAAGTGACTTAAGTGATGTTTCATGGATCTCATGACTAAGGAGTAAAAGGTAAAAGAGGCTTTTGACAAAACCTAACAATGTCAGTTTCCGGACAGAATGTATTCAACCATCTCACATCTGTTTGAATGACAATCACATTTGACAATACTTTGTTCAGTTTCTCACCTAAAAGTACAATGCATTCACATCATTGCCTCTAATTGCATTTGTAAAACTCATTGACATCTTTCACGTTTTACACTGCTTGCTTGTTTTATTTAGTACAAAAAGAAATGCACTGAAGTGGACTGCAGCATTACTAAGACAGAGCTTTTCACAGCAAGAAGTTTGGATATCATAAAAGCGTCTTCAAAATTCCAAATGAATATTATAAGTGAGATGGGGGAAGCACTACTGTATTGTAAATGAGATTAATACAATTCTACTGACTTCACTATCAATGTCGCAAGACTGCAGGACAAAATTTCTATGTTCAGGTTTCTAAAGAGTAACTGTATATATGTTTCCATTAACCAAAAGGAAGAAAAAAAAAAGAAAGCATAGTTAGTTTTATTCATTACTACTCTTGGTTACTACTCTGTTATTTCTGGGTTTATGTAACTAATGTTACATAATGTGTGTGACAATTATTTTAATATTTCCTTTGTATGTTTCTAAAGAAATGGTGACATTTAAAATGTCTATTAACTACCAATGTAATGTTTTATCATCCCCTTATTTGGTTATAAAGCAAATACAGAATTGAAAAGATGAATCTCCATATTCTCACGCTATACAAGCAACATTAATTAATTCAACATGACAAGCTTTGTGAAGTATCTGGGTAAGTCAATCTAGTATCATTTTGTTCATGAAGCCCAAAATATAGACTGACAAAGCACAAGTATGAAATGCATTTCAATCAGTTTAATCAAATAGAGTCAATGTAAAGAAAAGGGGCATTGTCAAGATGTGTCAGTGAACATTTGACCTGCCTTGCAGTTAATATTGTTTTTGTGCAAATTTCTCTTGGGGGGATACCCGCTCTGCTCTGCATTTCAGTTCTAAAAACCAAAAATTTTATTTTTGATCTGGTGAGTGACAATCTATAGTAGGAATGATATAGGAAAGACAACACTTGCAAATCGTTATCCTCACACAATCTGAACATGCAAAATCAGACCCTCTAAAGAAACTGGACCATTCAGTGTGACTTGCCTGGATCACAGGAAGTTCTGGTTTCCCTGAATGACCTTTTTGTCTGTTTCTTGCATAGATGCCAAGGGTAAGACCAAATCCAAAATCTGCTGGAGACTTTAGCTTGTTCTCTTCTCTAAAACTTGTGCAGGAAAAAGATGCAAGCACATAATGAACCTGTAGTAGAACCAAGCAGACACAGAGCTCACCAAGCTGTGACTTTTTAAGGGCAGTGGAGGGGACTTGCCACAGAAGGTTTCAGTGAGATTTCAAGAGGGATTCCCTGGTAAAATAATTCAGGATTTCTCCCAGGATAGATTTCCCAAATCTGCCTTACTTCTCCCAAGGAAGGGCTCTCCAAAGGGAGACTTCATCTCAAGTCTCCCTTTATCACTTTCCATGATCCCAGTGATAAGTAAAACAGAATGCAGATCTATATTCATTTCTGAAAATCTCTTCCCAGGTTTCTTTTCACAGTACTTGATCTAATGCTGTAGCTTCTGATCACACTCAATATGCAGGATAACATTAATGGTCATAATATTTCTTTAAATCCACCCCTCTGCAATGGAATAATGTAATTGTTTAAAGGGCTTTAAAAACTGTCTGTTACTTTCTCTGAAAACTATACATTAGGCAGGATCTAAATTCACTGATTGTGAATATACACATGCATGCACAGCAGAAACCAGAAAAATAGCTGTTAACTTTTTTCAAGTGAAGACAAAGCTGTGGAGGTGACCAAGATTTTCTCCAAAAATCCCATTTCCCACAACAATATATATCTGACTGTCTTACTCAGTTTCCTGGACTTTCAGCTTTTGCTGCCCAAAAAAATCATCACTGTCTAGCAGGTTTGGTGACCTCAGACACATGAATCAAGGTTTGCCAAGATACGGAGAGATTTGCAAGGTGAATTGTTAATGAATGCCTGAACACATTTCTCTGTCCACCTCTTTGAAGTCTTGAACCTTGCCCCCAGGAATGAACGCTGACTTTTCATGTTTAAGTTTCATGCCTTTCTTTAGAGACAAGAGGAAACTCACAAATTTTCTGAATTTCATCCCCACTGATGAATGCCATTTGTACCCCCCCGCCCCGATTCCTGGTCCCTTCCCCTCTCCAAACCTTGATGGAGCTATTCCCAGAGCTCAGCAGAGGCTATGGATGTAGAGAGAGCATGCCCAGAGGACAGTCAAGCCCTAGAATGACAGTGGACCGAGTCATACTTTCAATATGTGCACACTGATCTGAGCAGGGACCATTTTGGTGATTCATCTACAGAGTAGGTTTTTGAGGCAATGCCCCAAAGATCATGACTGCACATGTTTCCCAACTTGTTGATGGGTGAACCACAAAAAGTTCACAAGTCTGGAGAGCTCTCCATGTATTTCAGTATTTCTCCTAGATCTCTTGGAACCTTAGTACTGTGTTGAGGTATTGCAAGTTCTTCTATGGCATTTTTTGAATGCTTCCTTCTTCAAATTTCACTGGCGTAAGTTTAGAGATACATGGAAAGAATGATTAATTGCAGTTTAATGAATCATAGGAAAAGTTGGTGGCTGGTTTCAGCTCTGGAGATGCACCTGTATCAGTCTTATTTATTTGAACTGGTTTACCCTTCAGCCAATGAACTAGAATAACCAGAATGGTCTGAAGTGTCTTATTTTTACATTTGCAGCACTTTCACCCCAGTATTTTATATAAACCTTTCTCTTTTTCATGAATATATGCTGCTTAGTTTTTGACTAAAACATTTAACAACGTTAGAGTGGAGTATTTTGGTGCTACAGACTTAGACCTTCTGAAGAGCCTAATCAAAACCAGATTTTTTTCCTTTAATTGGAAAAGAAATGAGTGTTTTGCACTACACACTAGCTAGTTAGCACTATCATAAGCAACCTCCTATTAATCACGTACCATTTTTTGCAGCTGTGTACAGTAACTGACCTGCCTAGATACACTATAACTGAAGCAATTAAGGATCTTTTGTATTTTTTATGTAATTACCACTTCTGAGCTAGGTTGCTAAATACTTGGGACACTTGGGGTTATAATTTCAAGGTCATTATATTTTTGTTCATCTCATTTCCTAGGAAACCTATTTGCAGACTTGCCTAAAGCATCCCAGATACTGTACATTAAAGTATGGCAAATTAATTCAATCCTACCTCCTTCCACTCAGTAGGTGCATGTCCATTTTTCCAATGTATAATACACAGTGTATTTTTAAATTGCAAACTATTCCAGGTTTTAATGATGCAAACAATGGAGAGACCAAATAAGCTAAAAGAGCTAACACATTTATCTCTACATTCTGCCATCTGTTTGAAACTGCTGATGTAATTCCAGTTTTAAATTGCATTAGATCCTGCCTTCTGGATCCCTTTCCCTATTTACTTTTTTTTTTATTATTATTTATTTAAGGCTTTAGAGAAAGCAGTGCCTTCAGGTTGTGGACTACTTAATAAGAAACTCCGACTTTCAATCTGGACTTAAATTTAGGTTTCCTGGACAAAGAGGTATAGTGGAAATACCAGCTTGATTTCCAAAACATGAAACTTATTCTCTGTGTACAATTTGATGAGCTCTGTTTTCAGCAATAATGCTAGCAACCAGCAGATTTGTTTATACTGAAGAAACAGCAGAGATTAAGGTTTGTGTTCTTGCATACTCTATTGTCTAATGATGGAATTTCCAGTTTTATCTCTGCGTTTATGCTTCAGAATTAGTTTAATTTCTTTTATGTAACCTCTCCCCTTTATTTCACTGGTTTAATTAACAACCTTATATTTATTTTGCTTAGTACTTCCTTTGCCTTTTCAGTCCACAGTGGTGATTCTCCATTCTCTTCTGGCATCTTGTGGCTCAAATCACTTATTTGTCTGGACCTGATACTAATGTTGATCTTTTAAGGATTTGCTTCAAGGCATATTGGTCAGGCTCTGTCTTCAGCAAATCTATCAAACACAAAAGGTGATTTTTGCACAGTTACATTAAGGTCTTGAAATGAAAATTCAGATTTTAAAACATTTGTATCACAGAAATTAAATTAAGGTATTCCATTTTACTTTTAAATTTTATTATTTTTACTTTGGTTACATTCATTATGTACTCACAGAACAGTCTGGATATAAGGACTTTGGAAGAATGATGGAGTCCTGTGCTAAAAAGTTTGCAGACTTCTCATTTGAATTGATTTTAGAAAGAGAGAACACATAATTAAAGTCAAGAAAAAATGCATTTCAAGCTTCATTTTATTCATCTTGGTAATGAAACTTTACATGAGCATATTTTCAAAAGTCATCATAACATTTTAAAAAATGGTACAGGTTTTAGGATGATTGGAACAACTTACCCATTTAGAATTTCCAAATCACACCAGGCAAAAGTCTGAAGAAAACATGGAAATAGATCGGTTTGATTCTGATCCTTTTATAGAAAATTCAGATTACTAATGAAAATTATTTTCATCACTATTTCTCTAAATTTAAGTAGGAACATTCTTTAAAATTAAAATGAAAAGCCTCAAAATTAAACCTTTTTTTTTTGCTTTGGAAGGAAAACAGACACTGGGTTCATTTGGAATTTAAACAGATGATTTTATCTTTCACTATCTGACAAACTATATAGAAAATTTGTTATTAATAACATTTAGAAACTGTAATTCATATGCAACTCTAGTCCTCTTACTGAATGACATCTCTAGGAACTATGACTATTTTCAAATGAGTATCTTAAAATTTCTAGTTGAACCAGTTTCCAGAATGGTGGCAATTTTAGTAGATCAGTCACTGATCCATGAATTTTTGGAAAGTTTCTGGGAAAGAACCTTGACTCAAGTTTCAAAATCAATGCTACCTATAAAAATATACACAATCAATCACTGTGACTTTAACTATCCTCATGCTTAATCACAACAAAAGTCTGGTGATTAAATTGCAACAAACTTAGAATAGGCTTTCTATGTTTCCTCTCCAGCCACTCAAATCAATGGTTAAACTAAAGTGGTGGCCAACTGTTGGGAATGTGGATGACTCTGTTGCTTGTTTGTTTATGCCTACACTGGCCACCACCAGGGGTGAAAATCCGAAGCAGGGAGGTGCTCTCACTCCAGCATTGCCAAGCCTGGCTGGACGGAAATGGAAAAAGTCAGCAGCTTCCCATGAACTGCTGAAGACTAAGTCAAGCATTTCAACTCTGAATTGTATTTTCAGAATCAACGGTATAGGACCATGTAAACCATTTATTCCATATTTTCATATAAGGCTATATTCTTTGATGATTCATCTTGCTATGAAAATATAACTGCAGCAAAGTTAAACCAGAGATGTCCAGGTAAGACAAAGCACATACATATTTTAAATAGGTCTGAAGCAGATGAATGTCACAAAATATCATAGAGTCATAGAATCATGGAATGGTTTGGCTTGGAAGGGACCTTAAAGACCATCTAGTTCCAAATCCCCAGCCATGGGCGGGAACACCTTCCACTAGACCAGGTTGTTGAGGGCCCCATCCAGCCTGGCCTTGAACACTTCCAGGGATGGGGCATCCACAATTTCTGTGGGCAACCTGTTCCAGTGCCTCACTATCCTCTGAGCAAAGAATGTCTTCCTAACATCTAGCTAAAATCTTTCCTCTTTTAGTTTAAAAACTTTCCTCTTGTCCTATCACTATCTTCCTGTGTAAAAAGTCACTCTCCCTCCTTTTATAAGCCCCTCTAAGTACTGTCAGGTTGCAATGAGGTCTCCCTCGAGCTTCTCTTCTCCTGGCTGAACAATCCCAACTCTCTCAGCCTGTCTTCACAGGATAGGTGCTCCAGACCTCTGATCATCTTTGTCACTCTCCCCTGGACCTGCCCCACCAGATCCACATCTCTCCTGTGCTCAGGACCCTAGAGTGCAATGCAGCACTCCAGATAGGGTCACACAAATGCAGAGTAGAGGGTTGGAGTCACCTCCCTCGACCTGCTGGTCAAATATTGTCCGTTAAAACTTGTTATGGAAGCTTATATCAGCTTTTCATAGATACAGGCAGTGACACAGAGTAGAGCAAGAAGTGTTGATTTTCTGCTTACAGAAATACTTATGGAGTCTGAGCAGTTTCCCAACCAAAGAATTTATGACTCCACCC
This sequence comes from Lepidothrix coronata, assembly GCF_001604755.1. NCBI lineage: Eukaryota > Metazoa > Chordata > Aves > Passeriformes > Pipridae > Lepidothrix > Lepidothrix coronata. The sequence continues at coordinate 1,589,025 of NW_016690220.1, read as the reverse complement.
AAGCCTACAAAGACAAAACAATTGAAGTCACATTATTTCTTCAAATACTCAGATTCCAAATGTTTGGTAACCAGCTGCCTGTTGGGGGAAATGCTCCTACTTCTGTATAGAATTTGTATTCTAGACCTATATAAAATTAGTATACAAAATGAACCAAGTGAATGATTTGTTAGAAGAAGTTTTTGTTGTGAAAATGTAATGAATATTTCATCATTCAAATGCAAAGAAACTATAAAATATCAAGTTTTGCTCTGATGCATAAAAACTATTCATCATAACTGTTAAATACAAACCATATTCACTCCTGCTATGAACCATAAATATGACAAGAAGTCCCAGAAAGTTGTAGTTATGGTTAAGGAGTCTATGCGATGAATACAGTAAAATTCTTCCCAAATGTTTTAAATAATGCTGTCTTTCTTGATGATAGATTGCATTTCATTGGCATCAAAATTTACAAATCAGTCAGAGTCACCAAAACTCAAACACTGTCATTGAATCCCTAAAACAGTGTAATATTCAAGTATATTTAAAAATGTATTTAAAAAGTCAAAGATTATGTCTTGTCAACTCCCGTGTCAGTTTATTTGCAAGAATTTCCAAACATTTTATCCAGTGTGCACACCAGGCCTTTCAACACAGTTCCTGGTCTTACAGAGACACTTTTGAAATTACAGACCTCGGGGTAGCCAAAGGAGCTGTTTGTAAACTGAAATGTAACACTAATACCATGGACTGTATTTCCCCTGTAGTAAAATATACTTTTGTATACTTTTTGTTCTTGAGTTCCATGCTGTTGAAAATATCTGATACTTCTTAATCACAGTAGTGCATGTGTTCATATGATTTTTAAACTGATTGAATAAATTTTATTTGAATAGCTGATTTATTTAGTGATGCTGAGATCTTATATTTTCCTCCCATTCTTTTCTTATTATTGATTTACAGAACTGCATTTCTTGAAAGGAGGCATCTGCAGCAGCGCTTGGTGCTTTTTTCGGGTCTTCTAAGACACACGCATTTGAAAAGGAATTCAGTCCAGGTGAATTGCCCTATAATCAATCCTATCAAGAAAATCCGTGCATAAATTAAATAAAATTACATAAATAAGAGAAGTCTCTATCCCTAATCCACTGTGATGCCTGCCCATCTGAAAGAGCAGGCCTGCGAGCTGGAAGGATGGCAGCATGCTATAGGCTCTGCACAACAGTGCTACACTCTAGGTTGTTTTACAGAAAATTCTCTGACTGTGGCATTCTCTGTTCTAAGGATTGGGGCTGCCTGATTTGACCGTACAGACAGTGTAAAATCTTGGACAAAGAGCAGAAACACTGTGGTTGCTGTAGTGGTTCAGAGTTATAATAGAAGTGAGGCTTGTAGGGGATCACTCTTTCACATAGCCAGGATTCCCGCCTAAAACTCCAACTAGAAACCTTCGAAAAAATCAGCAGACTATGAATCATGAGCATGAAACATTGTTCATATTACTGAAAGAATATACTAATTTTCAAAATGCATATGCCTGAATGTATTTACTTTATAGCCCTTCAAAGACACTCTGCATATACAGCTTAAATCCAACCTTAATACAATTTGTAATAAGTTCACTAATGAGCTTCTGGTTTTGAACAACTTGACTCTATTTACAAAAGATTAGACCCACTGAGAATCACATTATTCTTATTTCATAAAGTATTTGAATCTAGCTACTGTAGGGTTGCAAATTGCTGCAGAACAGTCAGATTCAGTGATTATTTAATCAGTAATAAAATGTCATTGTAGGTAGCATAGCAGTACTTCCTAAATCCCTCGTTGCATGGCTGACTTATTTCACTAGAATCCATGCTGGCCATTCTCCAAAGATTCAGAACTAATGCTATCTGCAATTACTGGATTTTGTTAAGCAACAGGTATAGTTAATTATCTGAAGAATAGCTAAGCAAGCCCCTAGTCTGTTGCTCATTGTTTTAAAAAAAATTAGAGCCCAACCCTATCACACTTAGTTGTAATATGACTCAGATCAGCAGAATAAATAGCTCTGCACCTTTTCTCCCAGTGTGGCAAATGTAATGAATTGCTTGCTATTTTGCAAATGATGGGCGTTTTACCGGAAAATCTTTTGCTGAGAAATAAGTAAGATGTAAACTGTTTTGTAACACATAGGGGTATGATATCTACCTATCATGGTTCCTGCCTGTTGGAAAAATGATCTATTGGTAGAAAAAAGAGAATATAACCTAGTCTGTCACTAGAAATATCAGTGCCTTCTAATTAGCCCTCAGCAATCGTAAGCTCTCATGGTGTGTATTGTGTGTTGATAAAGCCGCAAGGGGAAAAGACTGCAGCTAATAACTAGCTCTGAGTTCAGAACTGCAGCATGTTTGGTGAAGCTTCTGGATGTCGTACCAAGAGCAACGGAGACAGGGCTGCCCTGGCAGAAAGAAAGAGGAGAGTTTGGGTGAAAATGAATCAGGGCAAAGGACTTAAACTTTGCATTTGTAATTGCACAATATTGCAATGTATTATTTATTGCAAATGTATACATTATATATTATAAAATGAAAAATAAAAATATTGCTAATTCAAACACTTTCCTAGAGAAAAACAACTTTCTATTCTAGAGCATATAGAGCTATTAGATGAATTTAAAATTTTTTTGGAAAACAAAAACTCCACATGGCATTATTCTCTTACAATGGGTCTCTTAACCAGACATTCAATACTATTATTGATCAATCAAATTTAAAATATTTTTATGTTTTAAATTACATCACCATCATTAATTCTGATAGTGACAGCTAAGTTTGGCCTTCTATTGAAGCAGCTTGGTTATAAAACAGTGAAAGAACAATGTATGTATCCTGAAAATGCCATTCTCCTGTATCCGCAGTCCATCAGTCTCAATTACCCTCTTTTTCCAGTGTTTGATTAACAGGAGTTCAGGGAATGGTATTAAAAGAGTACTAAATGGTATTAAAAAAGTACTAAATGGTATTAAAAGTGAGCAGTTTGGCTACTTCTCCCCTTCAGTGTCTTGGTCTCCATCCTGCTGTTACCTACTAACAGAGAACATTTTAGCCAAAAATGGTTGGAGGAACCTACAAGGCAGGACACAGGCATGGCCAAAAAGAGCTGTTACTGGTGCCCACAGCTGAGAAAAAAAAGTCCTATTGTCCCCATTTCCATCAGCAGCAGACTTTAGGCAGCTGAAGTTGTTCTGCATAGACACCAAAACACCTGTCATGGAGAGAGGTATTGCCAGGGCCCTTGAGGGCCCTCAGCGCATTCCTGCCCCAGGCCCTGGCATCGCCTTCCGCTCCTGCCTGAGCTCCCATCCCACAGTGCCCAGGCAGGGTGTCCTGAATGGTTCTGCCCAATTTAATGCTCCCATTGAGACTCTCCAAACCGAATGCCAAACCCTTATTTCCCCTGCTGCAGGCTGGAGAGGGGAATTGGAGGCACAAAAGGCAAAGATCAGATAAGAATACATTAGTTGAAATAATAACAATTTACTGGAAACAGCAATGAGATAAGAAAAGGAACAGCAACAGTACCAATATTAGTAACAAAAGTGTACCAAAGAGAGAGAGTGATTCACATGCAAAATGCTCACCACGGAGCCCGACCCAACTGCAGCCACCCCACCCTGACCACTCCCTCCTTCTTGGAACAAGCACCACCCTGTCTGACATGCTTGCTCAACCAGAAGAAACCCCTTCTCCCCAGAAAAGACACCCTTCACCTTGCCCCAGGCAATGATGTGAGGTGGTATAGAACAAGCTCCAGGTCCTAGCCATACCCCTTCCTGTCTACTGCAGAAATTAACCCTGGCCTGCCTGGAACCACAGCACAGGGTGAGCAGAGCTGGTCTGAGGCTGCTGCCTGGCACCCAGGTTAATGTGGAACTGGCCTGAGGGCAAATGGGATATGCAAAGTAGCACACCAGGGTCTGGTCTGGCACTGATCACCCACAGGACAGGCCCTTCTTCAAAAAGAAAGACGAAAGGCAACCATAGCAAGGCTGTGCCACAGGGGAGGACAAGACAAAATCCAAGGGTGATGACGGTCACCCTTACTAGGCACAGTGCAGTCCCACAGAACCTGACCAGGGTGAGCAGAGTGCTAATTACAGGTCCTTGGGCAATCACAGTTAAAGCAAAACCACAAACCAGGTCCGTTCAGGAGACACAACCAGAGACAAAGCTGCAGCATGGTCCAGGGTCTATCTAGGAGCCAGAGCTAGCTGTGCCTAATCATAGTAACAGCACAGCTCAAGGACGGAATGAAGAACAAGGCTTGAGTTAAGACGAAGCTACTTGGCCCATGGGCAGAAGATACAGGTGAAGGTTTGAGGGCAGGCTGGGCAGGGCCATTAAGGACTATTGATGCATTCAGGGCCCTGAGAGACAGGCTGTTCTAAATATTAGAAAAATTTCTATGATGTCTTACGAAAGATTGCTGTTTGATAATTATTATAATGCTATATATATCTTTACTGTAATAAATTAAAATACTTAAGTATCAAGAATTTATAAAAAGAGTTGTTCTGAGGAATTTTGTTTTCTAGCTTTTTTAAATGGTGCTTCTGAAGTAGAATAATTTCCCTAAATGGACACCAAACAAAGTGTGAATTTTAATATGATGGGATTTTGTTCTAAAATCCTATATTCAAGCTAGAAATCAAGAGAGCTTTGAGCTTCCTGTGCTTCAAGCAAGAGGGATGAAATCTGAGTTGGAAATTCAGACAAGACCACTGCAATTCTTTGTGAGCCAAAGCCATTTTTTGACAATTAACAGCAAAGGCCACAACAAACTGATGGTCTTGTGGGAATGGTAATTAGGAACACAATCTGGTCCCAGAATAATGCTTTGCCTCCTTTACTCTTTCTCTTCCTTGTGCCTCTCCACTGAGGAAAAATCATGAAATAGCTAGAGTTGGGCTATCATTTCCATCTCTGATGGAAATTATAGAAGATGCAAAAAGTTTAACAGACAGTCTCCACTTTCATGAGAATAATTTGACAGTCTCCTTTTTTTTCTTTTCTTTTTTTTTTTTTTTTCAGAGCAAGGTAAGCTTCTCTGTACCTAGAAAGAATAATCAGCCAAATATTGTTGAGAAGCTTTGGGAGGCCACAGATTGATGGACTGCCCCAAATAGGATGAATAGGATGTGATGAGTAGGAGCACTGTACAGTGAATTTAAAATTAAGGTGTTTTTGTAGAATTTCACAGAAATTGATGTAGTGTCAGAGAGAAGTCTGGCAGCTCAATGATCACGGGCCAGCTGTGGAATTCAAATATGCTTCTGCTGGGGTTTTTTTTTTGCGTTTTACCCATGCAGATTGCCCTCATTCAGGTTGTAGCTTTGTACAGTTGTCTCTGAAGACAATGAACAGAAAAAGAACTTCAGACTATCCCTGATCAAACATAACCTGCACATTTTTTGTGGGATGAGAGTCACCCTCTATAAATATAATGGCAAATGAGAACTCTCGATGTTATGTTGTGGTATTAGGGGGTATGTGAGGAAATGTGTAGTTCAAATAGTTATTGCCTTTCCTGCCATTAACCAGCTTATAAAAACACAGATGTCTGTCATGCAATAGTACTTTAGGTAGTACAACAATTCAGGTATAGTTAGAAATGTACTTCTACCTGTTTAAAGGGCCTGAGCATGTAGGAGGCCTCTTTAATTTCCTCAAAACTCTAAGAATTGGGAAAAACAAAACTTTTTTAAAGAGAAGCCACCTGGTAAAATGTTAACATCCATTTTTGACAGTGATCTGATTTAGTGTTCTTGGTGTTCCTGCACAGCTTGGAATTGGGCATCTAAGTCTCTGATGTGATGAAAGTTTATATTTTTTCCCTATGTGATACTGTTTTCCCCATGTGATACTACTCAGAGAAGTCAGTGAGAATTTAGAACTCACCTGTAGTCTGTTACACAGCCTGAACCATCAAAATTTGCTTTAACCAAAGAGTGTACACTGACTTTCCCATTTATTTTTTTTCAGTTTAATACTTCATCACTGAATATTTTTGGATATAAAAGTATAAAAATAATCATCATAAAATAAAATAGAATTAAGCTGGAAAAGTCCTATTGCCTTTTCTAGCCATTAATGAGCAGGCAATTTTTCTTGTGAACGAAAGCAGCAGAATGTGACAAAGAGTCATTCATTCACTGGAAGGGGTCAGTTGGAATGGGTCCTGTAACAAGGTAGAATGATGGTGATATATGCCATCTGCTGGGACCCCACTGCTAGAACATTCTCAGGTAGTGCTTGGTGGTCATAGAATCTCTCAGAAACTGTGACTTACTAAATCAAAGTAACTTTTAACAAGCTGTAGCAATAAATACCAACCTGCAAAGCTCGTTTGAGCAGGTCCTTTGCTGTTCTCATAGACAGCTAGTGGTTCAAAGACTGAGACCTGGAAACCACTACATTTCTCTGAAGGCTCAAGACATATTTCGTTTCCCAACTTTTCACATTTTTAACCAGATTAGTATGTACAGATATATGTCATATCTCACAAATATCACAGTCATGTTTTTTCAGCCTTGAGATATATGATTTAAATTGTTGAATAATCAAAATATTTCAATGAAAATGTGTTTCAGATTGGTGTTCATGTTGTTTTATCTTCATTAGCTAAATCACTGGATGAAATTTTTATAAATGTTACAGAAATATTTAAGAATACTTATGGAAATGCTTCATAGGAATTCAATAAAGTCATTTTACCTGAAAACTTTATTTGATGATGTATGTTAAATCAGGTATCATAGAGAAACATATATAATTTCATCCATGCATCCAGAGCAGCTCAAATTTTTATTATCAAAAATACTGTGCACACATTATACATGCCAACAGTTATTCCTAGAAATGATCTGCAGAATTTAAATCAGAAGCCTATGAAAAAAGTCTTAACCCTTCTGAGATACCTCGGGCACTGACTGCACCTATGAATTACGGTACTTAACCACATACAGAGACTGGTCTAAATTGTATAAGCTATGAATGATTTGTTCATATTCTTTCCAAAGTTATTGATGCCTTTAAAAAGACCTACCTAAACTACAGTTTTCACTGGTTGAATTCAAAGCCTCTAAATGTATTTTCTTAGATTTTCAGGAAGAGTTTTTATTCTTCATGAGGGTGCTGCAGCGGCAGGTTTTGACACAAAGTTGTCATGAAACAGCATCAATTGTTTTGCTGGTATCAGTCAGTTATTTCTACATTTCTGCTCCCCGCATGTTTTGTGTTTCTCACCACAAGATCAGCCAACTTTGCTTTTAGGAGGTTTATTCTCTATAAGTCTAGTAATACTTATCATTAATGATTCCATTGCTGGTTTCAGGACTTAAAAAGATTCTCTAGGAGACCAGTGTCCAGCTGCCTATGTATTCCTGGGAGCCTCTTTGGATAGAAGGAATTAGATGAAGTTCAGAAACCCACTAGGAAGGTCTCTTCATGAGAAATAGGCCCAAAAGCAATTCTTCCCAACAGAAGAAATACTTTTATTTAAAAGCTGTTTCATTCTTTTACATCTGGCAGTGGATATTTGGCTTGTACCAAAAGCATTAATCTTTTTTGCGCAACATGGATCATCAATTGAGAAAGGAATTTACGGTAGCCTGTTGAGAAAGTTTTCTGTCAGTGCCGCCTTACTCAAAAGGCAAAGCAGCTGGACAGACAGACTGTGCTAAGACCATTCATTAAGTTCTAACTTAGCACTGTCTCCATGACAGCTTTAACTGGAGCAAACATTCAGATCATAGTACTCAAGCAACAGTGAGCAATGGCAGAATGTAGCAACACAATAAAAACATCAAAATTATAACTCTGCATTTGACTTCCTGTTATGACTTGCAGAAACTCTGTTTCTGTACTTGATAAATTCTGTACTTGATAAATCTGGGACAGCTGTTCCATCTACAAACTAATTGGATTGAATAGGAAGAAGGAGATTTGCCAGGGTGAAACGTAGACTTACATTTTAGAAGCTGAAGAATCTAAGTACCTCAAAATACTATATTTATCTCATCTTCACAACACAATTAATCAGACTGCTGACTTCCATGCATGCTTACGCTGCCAAAGGCACGGGATTTCCACATTAATGAAGAAATGGGACTTTCACAGAAGTATGCGAAAATGAGTTTACTCGGGATACACGGCCTGCTGAGTCAGTGATGCCTAACATGAGATATAACATCGTTTACAATGGTGACACAAATATATGAAACTTTGTGTTGGATGGATGAACAATGAGAAAGAACAACTAGAATCCACATTAAAATTTTGAATTACCCCAGTTGAAAAAAATGTTATGGCCAAGAGAAAATCATAATGAGAATCCATTAAATGACAGATAAACCATCTCACAGTAGGCATTTTACTTATTATAACCCATATAGAATTACATTGATCCCATTAAAGTATTTCAGATAATGCCTGCTACTTCATACAATGTACTGGTATTTAATTTTAGAGCAGCAGCTATATTGACTGGGTTTGCAGACAAGCTTATTTTCCAGCTGCTTGTGGAAAATATTTCTGCTGCCTCTGAACCCCCTGGTGTTTTTCCAGTCATCTTATTGCTAAGGCTAAACCAAATACATACTATCTACTACTTTAACGTGTGTTTAGCTGAGCCATTAAACATTAAACATCGTACTCTTGCAAACTTCATAGACTGAAGGATTTAAGATTAAACTACAGGTCTAGAAGCCTGAGAAAATTCCAGTAGACACATTGAAAACACTTCTTATCAACAGCCAACTAAGTATCAAGGCTACTTAATGATCAAATCAAGACCTGCAGACACCACAGCCTGCACACTCTTTCTTAGAAGATTTTAATCTTTGTCCTTGTCCTTCAGTGGAGTTTCTTTCCAGAGCATCTTGGCTTAATAAATGCCTTTGAAGAAGGCTTCAGCACAAGTGAGAGAGTACTTGTGTAGCAATCTTGAGTTCTTATCAGCTGTATAGTGATCAGGTGAAGGAATAATTTATTTCAATCAGCAACACCTGTTTTTATAATTGCTCAAGTGATTATAATTCAATAATAAAAAGCCAATTTAACTATCTTAACTCTATCTTTACCTCCAGTATACAGCATAAGAATGAAATTGCAATTGGTTAAATTCCCCAAGGAAGACAATTGCTATCATACATTATCCTATTATTATTTTACTTTTTTTCAGAATAAAATACATTCATACATTCTCATTTGGAAGACCCCCATTGCTATCCATTCTCTACCAGTGTCAAATACGCTTAATCTCTCAATTATTTTCACTTTCCTTCACAGTTATCTTTTTATGATTTGACATTTTCAAGATGGCATTACATTTTTGACACATAATTCAACTTGTGATTTCCTATAATACTAGATCCATTTCTGCAAAACTGCTGCTTAGCCAGGTATTCTCCCTCTATTTTTGTGTACTTTGTCTTCCTACCCAAGTATAAATATTTGTGGTTACTCTGATTGAACTGCACCCAGTCTTTTTTCTAGGCATTCCTCCATTTTGCCAAGATCATTTGTATTCTAAGCCTGTATTTCTCCATTCCTGCAGTCATTCCCAGCTTTGAGTTGTGTGTTTAAGTTTCCAGTCTCTTCAGTCCAAGAGATATTTACTGCAGATCCCTTCTTAGCACAACTTATCATTCTACCTACTAAATTAACGTTAACTACTTAACCACTGAGATTTCCTTCTTTTTCGTTTTTAGTGAGATTTTAGTTCTGAAAACAGAAGCAAAGATAAGTGTATGATTTCCACCCCACCACCACCTTCTCCCTTCAGAAATTAAATGATGACTTTATATTTTTCAGTTTCTGGAATCTCCCTCTTTTCTGTGGGTTCTAATAAGTAATAGCAAATCTTCTTGTGACAAATATCTGACCTAACGAATATTTTTTTGGCATAGCTGATCTGAAAACAACCAAATAGATTCCTAAAACATGCTCTAGTAACCTGTTTTTGTCTCTGATCTGTTAGCTATTTGCTTGCAGCTGTGAAGAGCAAAGAAAAAAAAAGAAAAAATTAAACATGCTGCTGTTCTCAGTCTC
>NW_016690220.1:1577354-1578926 GCF_001604755.1 Lepidothrix coronata | reverse complement strand
ACCCATATCATTAATTATTCTTCAACAACCAGACTGAAACTTTTCTGATCATCTGCTTAGCATTAATATAGTTACTGAAAATATAACAAGATATTACTAATATCTCACATAGACATTTCTAATTTTATCTGTATGTACTTAGACTATTATTTATGATTGTTCTTACTAACCTGACCCTGTTTCTACCTTCTGTATACTTTTTTTGCTACCTAGAATATGAATCTCTTCAACTTCTGTTCTCAACAATATGGAGAATAATGTCACTCAGCTTGGCCACCCAGTACTGGAAGGCAGCGACAGCATTTTTTTCTTCCTTTTGTTTTGTTATGAGAGACACTGTCATACTTATTAATCCATCCAACCAGCAACGGGGATTAGTGTTTTATGATCCTACTGAAAAAATAACATATAACTGATGTTTTGCTTTGGCACCAAGCAGGAGCCGGAGGAGCCCAGCCGCCCGGGGACATCGCTGTCAACTGCATCTCCATGGTGCCACCTTCCGACAGGCTGCAGGCAGCCGTGGGACAGCCGGCTCCAGGAGTATCCCTGCAAGGAAAGAGAAGCTTACGCCGTGGGAGAGCACATCTGCCTAGACTGCAGAGATGGGGGAGTGAGAGTCAGAAAGGGAAACCTTAGAAACACGATTTGGCGTGTCTTTTGTGTTCCGTCCTGTATGCAGGACAAACTGGGGCTCCTTCCAGCCTGTTGGGTGCTAAGACTCAAGCATTGTGCAAATGCTGATTGTCAGGTTTATGTCATGTTGAATTATCGGAAATGAAAGAACTGCCTGGAAAGAGAATATTTTAAAATATTTTAAAATTTATTCTCCGGGAAAAAAACCCACACACCAAAACCCCTCTGTTTGTATCAGTTCCAGGTTAATTTACAATATGGTGACAGCAGAACTAATAGACTAAAATATGACTAATATTCACATTTTCAATGGATGGAGAAATGGTGGAGTTGATATTGAAGACTTTCCCAGTCGCTTGCCACAGCTCCCGAGCAGCTTATATAGAGATGAGAGCAAACACGCGTCACTGTCATCAGGGTGAAATGTGTGTCTTGCACTCTTGACTTAATTTCTTTGTCCCTTTTTTTTTTAAATTTTATTTCCCTCTATTTAACCTTATACAGAAGTCCACAGGAGATTGTAGACTTAGGATGAATGTTACATGCTGACTCAAGTCCTTCTTTGGTAATTGAGTCCTATGAAGGGAAATGCCACAAATACCTACTTGATACAGGTGTTGAAAACTAGGAGAATATATTGTGGTTTTTATACATTGAAGTACTCCTATATGTACCTGACTAAAGGGGTCTCAGAAACAGGTCCCTGTTCATTAATGGGCTGTCTTGCTTATTGTTCACTCAAATCTTAGAAGCAAGTATGGTGAAGATGCACAAGGAAAATACAACCCATTTCAGTCTACCTTGATCTCTAATACTCTTCAAAACATTAGAGTTACTGGAGTAACTTTAGGGAAAAGATTAGATTATTAGACCTCTAATACTTCTAAATGTTCTGCTGAGAAGTTTAAAAATTATTTTAAGTATAAAAATCAACAG
>NW_016690220.1:1561522-1577337 GCF_001604755.1 Lepidothrix coronata | reverse complement strand
ATGTCTATAAGACGGTGTGGGGGAAAGAATGCAATGGAGGAGTTACTCTTTTGAGAAACTGTTCCTCTTCATAGTAGGGCTCCCTTAACTCTTCTGAAATTAATTAAAAAAAATTTGAATTACAAAACCGAATGAATTAAAGAAAAATTCCTGTCATTGTATGCTTTAAAAGATAATTTTTCTCTGACCTTTCTCTTGTAAGGGTTAGTTGCAAATGGTTTGCTATGAGACCTTGACACCTGATACTCTAGATGTCAATTGTTTTGTTTTGTTCTGACGTTTCAAATAATTGTGTATTTTTGCCCATTCTAAAAGGCATAATGCTTACAAGGCAGAAGGCTTTAAGAAACTATGGGGTTTGGACTCTCTGTCCAAAAAAATAGTGCTGCAGGGAGAGTAGCCTAGCAGTAAGCAGCCTTGGCAAATTCTAGAAAACTAAAACTATTCAAGAGGCTTTTCTTTTTGTTCGTTTGCCTAGTTTTAAAATGATATTCTCAGTGGAGATATCTGGAACACTGCCTATTTGCATCAACATGAGGCAAAAATTCTGTCATATTATTTAAACAGAGTTGAATCTGATTGAACAGGAAATGTACTCTTTGGTATATGACTTAATCAAATATATTTGTTTTTTGTGGCTATGGCTATACTGTCTTCCCCTCTTTAGAGAGCCTGTCTGTCCAAAGGGGCAGCTGCCATTTTGGGAATATTGCAACACATTATTTTAGAGCATATAAACAAGATGTTTTCTATTATATGGAACTCATTTTTTTGTGTTTTCTCCAGGTCAGTTGCTATCCTTCCTCGCTACCAGATCAATAAAAATATATGACCATGGTGCACGGCAAAACATTACAGCAGAGGTTTACTTACACAAGGTTTCTTTGCTGTCTTATAGACAATCTGTGAGGAAAGAGAAAATGCAGTATTATGAAGCTCTCTAGAGAGGATTTTGCAGATCCCAAAAATACATTTTATATGATGTGGGTTTCTTTCTTGATGGGAGGGCCAAGGTCTTATGCCAAAATATGTTTGTAGGCTTCTCTTAAAGAATAAATAAAGAAATCAACCCAGAAATGTGGATGTATCTGTTCAGAAACTTGCTGAGTTTTCCAGGTCACGGAAGACCATTTCCTGTCACTACAAGAAGAGAGCTAAGCCATGGACTTGTTTATGGGTGAATAAAAATACTGTGGCTTTAGAGTGCTTTGTGTGTGGGGAGGGGGAGAACAGGGGAAGGCAGGGAGTTGTTGCGTTTTTCCTCTCTCTAAAATAAAATCATATGCTTGTTCCACCATCAAGTGACTGCACTTAGTACACCTTCAGGCTTTGGAATAAAATGCTCTTTTAACAACCTTTACCTAACCAATTTAACAATGCCTGGATTGAATGTAAGTGGAGGCCAGTTCCAGAAGTAAGTATCTATAACCAGGCCTTGTCTTCACTTTCTGAAGCCTGAGCTGGCTCTTTGACTTCTCTAAGTAGGGAAAACATAAAATCCTGAACTGATCTTCAGTCTCCTTCACATGCAGATTATGGGACAACTGTCACCTTTGGGATTTTCAAAGGGTTCCTAGGAAAGATACAACTACAACTCCGTGCTTCCTAGTTTTAGGAAGCTTCCTAGTTTTCGTCTCTTGAAGGAGGGAGAGTAGAAATCAACTGGCTGTATGGGTATGCCTGGAACCATTCCTTTTCCCATTATCACATATACCATTCTGGTTCAGTTGTGTGTGGGCAACATGTTTTGGAAGGACTAAACCTACTTGATAACAAGGTCCTATAAACACCGAAGTAAAATATATTGGTCCAAAACAGGGCATTGATATAGCAATTGTAATCTGAAGCAAGACATCAGAGTGAGTTTGTGAGGTTTTGTGTATGGGTTTAAAAAAAAGAAAGGTGCTGGGATCCAGGAATGATTAATGGAAGTTAATCCAGAAATGTTGCTTTGCAGCATTCCAAGTAAGAAGAGAGGTCTGATTCAGCCTGTGCAGTTTGTATGCAAATTGATCTTGCAGAGGAAGAGAGATTGTTTTTGACAACTTGACTCTAGCAATGCTGCAAGGCACTTAGAACGGTCTTACTTTCTATTTTCCCCACTTCCTTATATTCCTTGAGGTGTTGATAATGAAAGACTCCTGCCCAAACTGAATGTAGCTCATATTGACAGAGACAGCAAATACACATGGTAGCTTTCAAATTTCTCTGTCAAATAGTTTGACTTTTTTCATGCCTTTTCCATAGGGCAAGCTGTGAAACAACATATAATTTCTGTCACCTGTTTGAGATTTCAGCAGCAGGGTTACAAAAGACATGTAGGTCTCTAGAAAAACATACAGAAAATGGTGTTTGAATGATCTTTAAACTCCCTTTAAGCTTCAAAAGAACTGCTACACTTTCTCCTTAACCTCACTAATTGCTGATAAAAAAAAGCAGATTTTAAAAAGAAATCATGCAATCTAGAAACATACTTTCCATCTGTGTATTGCGGCTGCAATCCAAAATAGGCCAGCTGGTCATAGCACAGCTCACATATTCACAGTATCTGTCCTCTGAATAAGTCATTTCATCATAAACAGTGGAAAGCAAAAAGCGGAGTCTTAGCTTCTCTGATTTTACCCCCCTGTATTTGACACTAAAAGGACTGGCAGATACTAAAAGATTCCTCTCTGATGTTAAATTTGATATCGTCATTGCATTTTATTTGCTGCTCAAATATGTCTTTTTAAAACTGTGTGATCCAGGATGTGGAGTGGAATGTTTGTTGTGGCAAATGCCTCTCTTCATTGGAGCAGTTTGGTCTGGCAGTGTTCCCAGTTGCTTTAGATTTAGCAAGTAAGTTGTGCACAATCCCTTGATTTCTGTTCTTGCATTTTGTGGCTCTCTCTCTATATCTTGAGAGCTCCTGGAGTTTTTGGAACTAGGAAGGTAGTGTCTTTCAGTATCTACATTTTATATCTAATCAACAGGGACTGATCCCAGCAAACTAGAAGTTCCTTTTTCAGTAAAGGGAAATTTTTCCTTTACTCCCCTCCATAGTGATTTTGCTACAGGGAGCAGACACTGTGTATAGAGGCTGCAACCTTCCCTTCTCCTTCCCTGGGCTGGAAAGGTTTGAACTTGTGCTTATCACTCTGTGCTGAAACCTTTTATACAAAAAATAGAGATGATGTGTTGGATAGGGGAGGAGGGATGAAAGGTAAAAGCCATAGTAGTAGCACTCAAGGATCACGAAGGGGAAGTTAGTTATTGTAGTCTTTTGAGGTGATCTAAGCCAGTTTTGATCAGACACAACGATATGGAGCCAATGACCGTAACCAGTCAATACATAATATAACCAGTGAAGGAAAAATGAACATGACTGAGGAAACTCTTGCAGTTAGGAAAGGTGCTCAGACTCTGAATAGCACAGCAGTCTGGCAGTGGGGGGGCACCAAGCTACGGGAAACTGGAAAATAGTTCTGGCCCTGCTTAAGCTCTTCCCATCTTCCTCATCTATAGCTTATTGGAGCCCTCCCCATTTGTCTTGGTGGCCCTCCACTGAACTTGCAGCAGTTTGCCAAAATCATTTTTGCTCTGGGGAGAATTATGCCCCATGCAGCGCTACAGGCTGGGCACAGAGTGGCTGGAGAGCAGCTAGACAGAGAGGGACCTGGGAGTTTGGATTGACAGGAAGCTGAACGTGAGCCAGCAGTGTGCCCAGGTGGCCAAGAAGGCCAATGGCATCCTGGCCTGGATCAGGAACAGTGTGGCCAGCAGGTCCAAGGAAGTGATTCTTCCCCTGTACTCAGTGCTGGTGAGGCCACACCTGGAGTACTGTGTCCAGTTCTGGGCCCCTCAGTTCAGGAAGGATATTGAGGTCCTGGAGCAGGTCCAGAGGAGGGCAACAAGGCTGGTGAACGGACTCAAGGACAAGTCCTATGAGGAGAGGTTGAGGGAGCTGGGGCTGTTCAGCCTGGAGAAGAGGAGGCTCAGGGGAGACCTCATCACTCTCTACAACTACCTGAAAGGAGATTGTAGCCAGTGGGGGTTGGTCTCTTTTCCCAGGCAACTATCAGCAAGACAAGAGGGCATGGTCTCAAGTTGTGCCAGGGGAGGTTTAGGTTAGATATTAGAATTTCTTTACAGAGAGGGTAATCAGACATTGGAATGGGCTGCCCAGGGAAGTGGTGGATTCTCCATCCCTGGAGATTTTTAAAAAGAGACTGGATGTGGCACTTAGTGCCATGGCCTAGTAACCACAGCGGTAGTGGATCAAGGGTTGGACTTGATGATCTCAGAGGTCCCTTCCAACCCAGCTGATTCTATGATTCTATGATTCTATGAATGTTCAAAAAACTAGAACAAATGACAGTTGAACTAATATTTTGGTGCTTTACTTCTTTATCTGGTTTTATACTCTTGAAGTATGAATTTGGAAAGACTGTTTATAGTGCTTTGCCTACCTAATGGCCAGACTTTTGGACAATTTAACGGTGGAAAGCATAAGGCTATTGACTATATCTTCAGCAAATGGATATTAAGTTTGGAGTGCGAACATATGCAAAAGAATGGCTACTTTCACAAAAGTAACCAAAACCCTTGCTGCATGACCAGTGCAGTTTCTGTGCACAGTCAGTTATGCACACCCATATTATACTTCTGTGTCCAAATAACTACAAGCACAGCCTTACCCTGGGCTCTCAGAAGAATACTACTATGCTTTGTAATTGCAGCTGTGTGTTAATATGACTCCTCTTCCTCATTAACAATGGTATTTGCTATGATTGTATGGCCTTTTCTGTACCCTTTAAAGGACATCAACTTGTTCCGTTTACCTTTTTTTCCCCTTTTAGTAACAAAATGTCTCCTTTGGTAATTAGTTACAAAAGTGCATTTACTTGGTGCAGGTTTACTAGCATTACAGCATCATTCTGGAAGTCTCTAGTCCAACAGCCAACTTAAGCAGGACCGTCTCCAAAGTTACAGCAGGTTGTTTAGAGCCTTGTCCAGTGGGTATTTCAACTGAGGTTCTACATCCCCTCTGGGCTATCTGATCCAGTGTTTGACCACCCTCATCATGCAGACTTTTTTCTTAGATCCAGTTGAAAATTCTCTTATTGCAGCTGGTGTCCATTGCCTTTTTGTCCTATTACTATGCATCTCCAAAAAGACTCTATCTTCTCTATAACCACCCAGTACTTATTTGTGCTGCAGTTGTTTACAGAGCTGTATGAATGGCTGGGGAAGAGAGACAGATACTCTGAATAGATGTCAAGTTGAAGTAATTAAAACCAGAACCTGCTGGGCAGATGCTCCTGCAGGTCAGGAAAGAGGTACAGCTGGTCTGAGTAGTGGGGCAAAGCATTGACGGTCTTACCTGGGAATACAAAAAGAAAGGTGATACAGATACCAAAATGCCTCTTTATGGCTCTTCTTGCACACAATTAGAGAAAATATCCTCTTGTGCTGGTTATGTGAGAATTGTCCCAGTTCTGCCACATAATAGTTTTCCCAAAAGGTAGTAAAGGGTAACTTGGAAAAATTTGGTCCTTAATGAATCCTATATGTCTTACTGGTAATCTGAAGGGATTCCTTCTCCTTCTGTGTGGTTTTGGGTGAGTTTTTCTCAGTGAAAATTATTGCAACTGTTCAATCCCGTGAGCCATACCTGTCTGCTGCATGTGTTCTTAACCCATGCTGGACATACTGGAGCGTACCCTGCTCACTCCAAATGCACAGGTATGCACTGTGCTAGTTCTAGCATGAAAACTAGAGAAAAGTCCCTCCTTCTGAGTTTTTGTGATATAAAGTTTCACACAGGGTTGGTATTAGTACAGGACAACTGATCCCTGAGATAAGATTTGAGATTTCAGTCTCTCTGGAATGCAGGCGGAACAGAGGTCTTTCTGCATTATCCCATTATCTCCAGTCTCATTTCTGTGGTCTGGCACACATTATGTGCTCATTCCTCTCTTACCTTCATGGCAAGATCCGTGCTACATGCACCTCCTAGGTTAGTACCAGAACTAGCAGCTCTATGCAAACACATTTCACATCTTTTGAACTCCTGATGAGATCAGGTGGCCTATTCAAGCAAAGCTGGCAGTCTTTCCATATTTACTTGAACAGTAATATGTACAATAGATTCTGCTTCCTATCCCAGAAGTTGTTTGTTCAAATCTGTTTGTGTGTAAGTGCTCGGGCACAAACAATTGTTGCCATTCATGCAGGATTAGGTGTGGTTTATATCCTTCCAGATTCGTTTATTTGTGGTGTGGTTCCATCCTTTGAGATGCCTGTTTGTTGAGGTCTCTGCTTAATTCTTTACCTCTTTACCTACTCATATACTTAGCTTTACTCAGTTAAGTAATATTGCTGAAGTTTAGCATGACTCCATTAGATTGAGGTCTGCCTCTGTATTAACTTACTGTAATGAAAATGTAAAATAACCAGAGCAAACCCCTATTCTAACTACATACACAATCAAATATGCCCTCAAGTAATTGGATCTGTAGGATAGAAAGCAAAACATTGCAAATGGGACTAGTTTGCAGTAATTCATAATCCTTTAAGCATATAAATCCACCAGACAGCTTAGAAGTGCAATTTCTGCCACCAGCTATGTTGAAAATGTGCTTGCATACTTAGTACTAAACTATGGCATCAAGCAACAAGCTATGCTCTAGGGATAGCGTAGAGCCCCTATCACTCCTGTGCCAGTTCTGGGAGTGTCATGTCTTAGAGAGGCACAGTGCCTCCAGAGCTGCTCTTGCATCACTATTAATTAGGGTGCAGTTTGCACTCCTTTCTGCATCTTGTCAGCTTTGGTGGCTGGTGTGCAGGCTGAGATAGCCTCGTCCCCTTAGTGTATGCCACAAGAACTGCTACAGTGGGGCAGATCGAAAGTCCAGCCAACCCGACACGCATTTTCTGACAGTGGCCTGCAGCAGATGTTTAGAGAAAGAGAAGCAGAACAAGGCAATTACAGAGAGATACTTTTCAGTGGTTTGCCGGGAAACCAGGAATGTGGAGGCTTCTTGAGCCAGATATTGTCTCTATGCTTTAGCATATGATAGCTGTATAAGCTGCCAGTGAACTTGTTTTAATCCCTCTTTGAATTACTTTTACTCTTCCTGCCTCTCCAATATGCAATGGCAATACATTCCATAATGACTCTCTGATATGTGAAAAAGCAATTTCTTTTGCTGTATTTTAAACTTTGCACCTGCTAATTTCACTGGATATTTTTTCCCCCATGGTCACTTTCCCATTCTTGCACTATGAGAAAACAAAATACTCGACCCCAGTGAGCAGCAACATCCTTAGTCGGACACAGTTCCCTCCTGTCCACTGTTTGCACAGGAGGTACTGGCTGAGAAAAGTCTATTTTGTGCCCACGCTGTGCACAAGTGGACAAAAAAGAAAAGGATACAATCCAGAAGCCACCCTCAACAATGACCTTGTATTTAGGAATGGAGAAGGCTACCAGTGCAGCTTCTTGACACAGACAACAGTAAGGATCAGGGCAGAGATCCCTTTCTGTCCCAAGAACAGCATATATCTTTTAGTGAAAGCAAAGCATGTTTTTAACAGAGTAGTTCTAAAATAGAATGTGGAGGGGATGTTTTCCCTTTAAGAAATATCCATTCAAGTTAATTGAAACATCTGTGCAAAATTCATTACATTGTTTTCTTTCAAAAAGAAATGACAGTTCAGTTCAAAGCTTTTGAATTATACTTAGATTTCTCTTTAGATGAATGTTTTGTTTCATTTCAAAATTAAGTTTGCTGGGGTTTAATTTTAAAGAAAACAAAGGAAATAAAGAAAAATGCAGGGAAAGCAAGAAAGCCTGTCTTCCCTTCCATTGTGAGCTGCTTCTGATAAAAAATGCTCCTCATCAAAATAACAAGTCCCCTCCACCTTCTCTAATATGAAGGATTAGACCTGTTAGAAAAGTGCTAGAGACTTTGTCTTTAAAATGGTCTTTGTCAGGCTGTGTGTGCTATGCCGCCCAGAGCTGGTGACTGATAATTATGATTAAAGTTACCTTTTACTGTATTTACATAATTTAAATTAGATTCCAGGTAGCAAATTGCAAGAGAACTAGAAAAGGATATTTACAAAACAGCATTTCATTCTTTATTCCCTTCTGTGTTTTATTTGGTGAGAGCTTTCCACAGAGGAATCAAGATTTTTGAACTATTAACTCTAACAGTTGCAAACTGAATGACGAGCAGAATTTAACGTATTAACTTTTGAATTTCTTTAATATCTCAGCTATAGAAAATCTCCTACGGGGCCAGCAGACATTGAAATCAAAATAGATTTCTCTGTTATTCTTAGATGAGTCCAAAATGTGAGCTAATTGTTAAAGAGTGACTGAACAACAATCCCTATCTCCTCACAGTATGAGAAAAGATACTACAAAAATTAATGTCTTCAAAGGCCTTATTTAACATTTCCCCCTGTTATTTATTTAATTCTAGGACAGACACAGTGAAGTAAAATACATGTTAGTACTGCTGGCAGACTAATGGAAACTTTGCAGATGCAAGAAATACGTTCAGAGAAGCAATGATTGAATATTCTTGTTATTCTCTCTAGCAATGGATTAGTATTTATTTTAGGAAATGTCTGAAATATATGTAGTATCAATAAACAGCAAAAAAGTGTTCTTCTGCAAGGCAATGCAATTGCCAAAAGACTACTGCTACGTAAATTAAAATCTGCTAATTGTTTTGTGTTGCCAAATGTTTAACTGGCCTCTGAAACTTGGCATACACAATGAAAATTAGTTACCAACTGGATAAAACAATAGCAATTATCCAGGAAATGTGATCTTAAGTTGTGTGCTGTGATGGGGCACTCTGATGCCTTTGTCTCCTGCTGGATGAGTCAGGTGATCCACCGGTGAGATGCCCAGTACCCAAAGGCAGCTGTGGGAGGTGAAGAGAGCTGGGCAGCTTGTGACAGCACATGCAGCTTGGCTCAGTTGCTCTGGCCAAGTGGCTCTTCAGTGCTGAAGGAGCACACAGTAGAAGGTATAGCAGCAGTAACAGCACCGTATTTTTCATGATGGGAGGCCTCTGTATGCCGCTGGTCTACAGGGGTGGTTGGGAGTAATTTCTAAGGATACCTCTGTCCACCATAATGTCTTAGTCTTTGAAGGTATCAGTCTTTGCTGGCTTCTGAAGGATGGTAGATCGTGTACTCAGGTGCTTTGGTCAACTGCCTGGACTTAGATAGGATAATTCTGGGTCAAAAAGATGAGACTGGGTCTACACGTTGGCTCTCTGGCTCCAGCCAAGATCACCTGGCCTTAGATGACTCCAGCAAAATTCCTGTTGGGGTCTGCCAGGATTAGAGAACTAAAAGCTCATAATTTATTTCAACCCAAAGAAATGGTGCAACAGCAATGCCCATTTTTTTCCCACAGACTAAAATGGTGACCTAGATGACTGATTCAGGTGTAAGTGCCTGTAATGTAAAAATACCTTCAAGTTAGGTGAGATTAGGGGCCCATTTACAATCTCTGTGGATTGTAACCATTATGAACTTCTGAATACACACCATTCTGGCTCTGTGTCAAAGATTTGGCATGACATTGCTCTAAGGGGAAAAATATTCACGCTTGGTTTCTTTGATCCAGCTGTGGAAGGCTCAGTGCAGGAACCGAGCCTGGCAGCAGCAAAAGGACGGTTAGGCTTACAGCAACACTTCCACTTGGCTACATTTGACTTTCCAGATGTCTCTTTTTCCCTATACCTGCATATAATGTATGTATTGCACTTAATACCTGTATTGTGTTGCTAATCAAATTATTACAGTATTAAGGTTGCTTCCACGGAAATGGAACAGAAGCAGTGATGATGACAAGCAACCCCAGTCTTCATTGTTTACACAGATTTTGTTCTTAAAGGCCAGAAAAGGAGTGTGAGATTTGAGGGCCTTGCTAGAACTTATTCCTTGCATCATCCACTGTGACCTTTCCATGCAGGATTACCTCAAAATGTGCTGAATTGCCACAGAGCCATAATAGTTTTCTGATAAATGACCACTGGAGTGAGCACCGAATATGCAATTTGCAACTTACTATCCAAGTGTATAGTTAAAATCTATTTGTAAAATCCCTCCTTATCTTCAGCGCAGCCTTTTGTACAACTTTCTGCAGGATAAAGTAGTCTTCTCAAGCTGATGACATACTTTAAAGAAAAAAAATATACTATTCCTTTCCATGCAAAAAAGTTCATCATAGTCTCTGAAGTATGAATGAAATAACCTAATCTTCCAATTATTAAGCTGCTCCATAACTTTTCTAATCACCAATTTTAGCACGATTAAGAATGGATACCATGCATCTGATAACATGTTTGCATGGAACACACAGAACTGTGTGTGGACCTTGTTACTGAGGGTACAATGCTGTTTGTTGGTACGTAGCACTGTTCAGCCGGGAGATGTTTCATGTTGATCTGAAGCAGCCACTACCTCAAGAACACAGGAATTCCAAGTGGATGATTTTAAATACAATTTATCTGCTCACAGTCTATGTACAAAACTATCCCCAAGGTCTTTCCAAACTGCCCTGTGGTTATGCCCCAAAATATATTTCATGCACCACATATAATTCAAATATGCTCAAAAGGACCTGAAGACCAAGAAGTGAGTTCTGATTGAAATAATTCCTCAGGGGAATGTTTGTTGCTAAGAAGTGGCTGAATACCGCAGAGATTAATAATCCTGGTACAAAATATTTTTCCATGCTCTTTCATTCCGCTCATTTATTTAGAACATATGCCAGAGAGCATTAATGTTTAAAAAAGCCTCCGCCCACATCCCTGTACAATGTTCCAGTAAGAAGGGCCCAAGGTTATAGTAAGTGTAGTCCTCTGACTATGCAGTTAGGTACATTTATATCACTTTCTTCCCTTCTTTCTTTCCCCAGGTATCCTCTCTACAAGAGTGTGAGCTTTTTCCCAAACGCACTTATCAGAGATAAAATGGACATTACATCATGTAATCTTTTATTCTTGACTTCATAGTGTGGGAAGAGGGAGAAGGGGGTTTCTGTGGCATGATTTGCCTGGATTGCTTTACGTGGCTTCATTAGGATGAGACGAATCCAGCCTGTTATGCTTCAAAGTTTAGGTGACTGGCACAGGTATGGATGTGTGAAGCTAGGAAGGGTGAATTCTGATGCGTTGTTCAGATGGTTTGTGACTGCTCATTTTTGGGGGTGGGAGCCTGCACGCCTACTGTGTTTCTCTACTAATGCAAAGTGATGATATAGGATATGGGGCTAGTATCCTGCATTCTCTTCTGACACTGGTAGTGAAAGGCCCTGTGTTTCAAAAGGTGGTCCTAGAGACCAGTGTGGTGCCCTCCTTCCTTGGCTCAGTGAGAGGCTGCACTTCTGCTTGTGTGTAACAAAGAGAAAACATGTCACAGACTATATAAATATGGTAACAGAATAAAGTAAACTTTTCTGGCTCATTGCTATTTTTATTTCTCGTTTGAGTATATCTAAATGCAGCAAGAGAAACTGTATAATTTGACCCTTTTTGAAAATGTGAGTAAGGAAAAACTGAAATATGGTATCGCTGAAACATGAAGACTACAAATAAAATGAGACACTTTGTACAACTGTGCAGAGAAATCAGTTTTCAAAATTACAATGAAAATCCCTGAGCCAGATCCAGTACTTGGGTGATTGTTTTAATTAGAACTGACATATATTTGTTTCTAGATGATTCAGAAAATAGGGAAGAGGGGAAATCTTGGCAGAAAGTGTATGTATCAGGAGGCACCTGATGCTTTTGAGCCTGAAGGAAACCTCCCCCAAACTCTTCAGGATGTCATTGAAATACATAGATGTAATTATTTGAAGTTCCTTAAGGAATTGATGTCACAGTAATTAGATAACTCATTACATCAAGACATAGGGAAATAAGACTGACAAAGATAAAAATTAACACACTGATAATTTAGCAATATGTGAACAAACAGGATTGTAAGAACCGGCTTTATGAGAGGAGAAGCACCTAGAAGATAATCAGCAGACCTAGGTTTGCTTTTGTCAGTCCATCCAATTTATAGATACAATACAGAAAAAGAGGTCAAATGAGCAAACACCGCTGCTGCCCAGCCTAGGCTTTCACTCAGCATCTTGCTCCCCAGATCTCTGTCTTCTACCTCCTCTTGCCAAATGTTGTTTAATGGTACCTCACCACAAATGAAGGGCAACACATGTGAGACCTCAAGAACTGGACTTTGTCATGTCTCCCATCCAAGCCAACAGAGTACTTCCTGTAATTTCAGGTAAGTTTGAACCAGGGCTTCAAGTTCCTTATACCTACACCTTGCCTCAAATGAAAATGCCCATGGAATGTGCTTATTCCATGGTGTAGCTGATTCTCCCTCTCCTACATTTTTAAACTCTGAAATTATGATTTGCTGGAACTTCTTGTGCACCATTTTAGACTTTCCACCCCAAAACTGCCTTGGTTAATATTCTATTATTCATTCTAACATCTGTTATAAGTCATTTATTAAACGAAGATTTTCCTCAGGGAAGCCTTGGTGGTAATAACATAAGTGGCAGAGAGGTATTTTTTATATGCCAGTAAATATTTCAAGAGTTATGGTGAAACTAAACTTTAAGACAGGACATTGTTATTATAGCAGGAAACTTTAACCATGTACACGGTGCTTAATGATTGTCTTTACAGATGATGTGGGACTGTTTAAAAGTTTTGAACAATAAAAATAAATTATCAGCACTTGCTACCTCTTTGCAATTTCTCTGCCCATTAAGAGAACAAACTGAATCAAATTATTTCAGTTTTCTCTCAGGACTATATCTGTCCCTACTTTCTCAAGTCTCCTACTAACTGTGCAATTTATTTGAGTTTCCTTCCAATTCACTCTTATAATACAATCCTTAACTGCCCTTTTGAGGTTCCTATTGTATCTCAGTACCTTTAATCTCTGCCCTTTCTGATCATAGATCTTCACTTTGTCTATTCTTTGCCCATGAAGAGTCGTCACCAGTTTTGCTGAGGAGTGTTGGGTCACTCTTCAGATCTGCAGGGAGAGAAGATGCTAATGGGGCCTAGGTAGTTAATAAGTTTATGATGTGGAAAGGTCCTTATGACCAGTCGCTAACTTGAAGCCAAACTTACTTGATCAAAAGTGACCAGAAGTAATTTCTGAAGTCTTCTTGGCAGCTATACAGAAATGGAAAATAAAGCTAGCAAAGTTGCTTTTGATTATGGTTTTATGACTTTTATTTGGTGGTGTTTTGGTTTTCTGGGTTTTTTTCTTTCTTAACAGACCGTGTCCTGTGAAGGTTTTACTGGAAATTTTTCAACCAATCTCCCCCTCCCCCATCAGAAGTGGCTTAATTGGAGGTAGGGATGAGAATTTGTCCATTTTTTTTTTCTATTTTTGCCTTTCACATTTCCCCATGTAGGTCAGGTTCCTGGTTTTGGCAATAAAAATGGCAAAACCCCCCTCAAAGCCTAAGTATAAAGATGGAAAACCGGGAAACAAGAATAAACCAAAAAGGCAGTAGTGACCAGCTGTCCTGAGTGGCAGCTGAACACGGCTCATCTCAAGATGAGATGAGGTGCTGCCTGTTCTCACATTCATCTTGCTGGCATCATACCACCGCTCCTGTCCTTGGCACAGGGCAGAGATGGGGAACACACACCAGAGGTGTCAGAGGCAGAAAAAACTCCTTTATCCCCTGGCCCTGAACACAGCTTCTTTGGAAAAAAGAAACACCAATTACCAGCTCGTTGAAGACCTGTGGCTGTTCGGCAGCTGCAGTTTCTGAGTGGGATTTCAGGCTGTGCCAGCTCCCCGGTGCTCGGACCCGAGCTCTCCCTCGGAGGTGCCTTGGGGAGGGAGTGTGAGGGAGTTTGCACAGCTGCTGCCGGTCCTGTGAAGGTCTGACCCAGGAGCCAAAAAACTGGTCAATTAGAGGCTTGTCATTGACTCCAGTGGGCTGCAAATGAGTGCCAGAGTGAATAAAGAGTTTCAGTTCCTGGAGCGGCTCATCTGGCACCTTTCACCAGGAAGCGGCCAATTTTACAGTTTTAAGTAAATAAAATTTAAAGTAAACAAAGCCGTTTTTCACCAAAACCCTGGATTCTTTGTGTATGAAGAAGTGGAAGCTGCTATTGCCTCAGAGGAAAAGTGACAGCTAAAGGGAGCAAAAGAAGAGGCTTGTGAATGAAGAAAGCCATGTGACACATTATGACTCCCCTAAATCATGCAAGGAAGCCTCCTGCAGTAATACTTGAGCTAACTCCAGATCTGAGAAACCTTATGAACCTGTTAGCATGGCACTCTGCCTGAGACACATATCTCGTACCTAATGTACCTATGCTGCTTCTAGGACAAGCTAGTATCTGTACTGTGCTGTACTGTGCTGGCATGACCAGTCATTGCTCCTTAATGCTCTACAGACACCTAATATCATGTCCTAATGCAAGCTTGCACATATACTTGTCCCGATTCGATGCCATACTTTAAAATTTAAATCTGAGTATAATGTGTATACAGGCACTAGACTGACTGGAGAATTCTGCAAATAAGCATTTGAGCAGCGAAACTCATGACTTTTCTCTTCTTCTTCCCTTTTTTTTTTTTTTTTCTGAAGTGAAATGATGCACTAATTTCACTAAGGCTAAATTCACCTTTCCCATTACAGTAATACCGAATATGCAGTCTAATTTGAAGAGATGCATTTGTGTGCCTCTACTATGCAAAGTAGAAAGAGTGATATATGGATTTCTTTGGGACATTTCTCACGTTCCCGTTGTGATTCCATCATAAGGAGGTGCAAAAGGGAGCTATAATTAACCATTTGGAAGTCTGTGATGTTTTCACAAGGAGATAACAATTTCCTCTTCTTCGCCTTACAGTATGTTAAGTATTTAGTAAATAGTCTGGAAGGAGATTCTTTCGAAGATTTTCATTACTTAACACCTACTGTTTCAAGAACTATTCCCAAACTGTTGTAATAGTGTAAGCTAAAGGGATTTCAGATACACTGACTTTCTTTTTTTTCCCATTCCCTTCTCCTCACCCCTCATTCTTCCTTTTCTGGCCAGAAAACCTCAAACTCCAGAATTCCTCCAAAACCACAACATCAGTAATAATCAGAATGTTGAATTTCTGACAAATGCCATCTGCTGATATCTTTTTTTTTATCCCCCAAAAGACAGGATTTTGGATAGGGCTAGTAAGTACTTTAGCTTCTTCTACTTTATGGTACCAAAATAATCACCATGGCAACTCTTTAAGGGCAGTCTTCCAAACGGATTTATTGTGAATGCAAGGACTCAACAGTACTCTCTAGCAAGAAACAAGACAGCATCTATTGCAGGTTATTTTGGTATAATGCACGAATGATGACTAATAGACATAGGCATGTCTGTCTGAACTTTTTCAGTTATCCCTAATACTTTAACTTGCCATATTTATAGGTGGTCGAGGATGCAAGGGTGGGGGAGAGAAGAAGTGATCAATATTAAGCTTACACAGCTTATGTTTTAATTGCCTTTCCTGAATACATTTAGTGCAGCTGTAAGACAAGAATACCAGACAAACAGCACAAATACTAGAACAACGACACACTAGACTAGAAGGAGGTTCAATTTCTTTTAAGATAACTAATGAAGCTTTTGGCATATAATTTTTCTCTTCCTTTCTTATTTCTTCTTTCTTAGCAAAACAATGAAAATAAGAAAGATTGCCAAAACCATTGTTTGTCGTACTGGAACTAAGAAAGGAGAAAGAAGAGAAGAGAAAAGAAGAGGAGA
>NW_016690220.1:1554484-1561181 GCF_001604755.1 Lepidothrix coronata | reverse complement strand
GGAAAGGGAAAGGGAAAGGGAAAGGGAAAGGGAAAGGGAAAGGGAAAGGGAAAGGGAAAGGGAAAGGGAAAAGGAAAGGGAAAGGGAAAGGGAAAAGGAAAAGAAGGGGAACAAAATCTTCTGCATGGTGAGGAAGACAGACCAGGACAAATGCTAAATTATTAATCCTAAACAGTCATGGTAGTATTTTCCAGGTAGTTCTTTTCTGGTTCAAGTGTTGGTTGGAGTTAGCAGGTATAATTTGAAAAAACCCCAGAATTCTGGAAACCAGCCAGCATTGCTGTGTTATGTAGT
Organism: Lepidothrix coronata; assembly: GCF_001604755.1. NCBI lineage: Eukaryota > Metazoa > Chordata > Aves > Passeriformes > Pipridae > Lepidothrix > Lepidothrix coronata. The sequence continues at coordinate 1,560,887 of NW_016690220.1, read as the reverse complement.
TGTGTAAGAGGTTATATATGGTTCTTGCCTTGCATTTGGCAAATGGTTCTCACTTAAACATTCATTTAGCATGATTACTTAAGTGAACCATATAAGGCTATTCCTTGGAGCTGCAAAATTAACTTGTTATAGTGATGCACTATGCCAAAAACTAATTTAGGATCTACTTAGGAATTTATAACATTTATTTACCATGCCATTTGAATAAGGCAACTTTGCTGACAACTCTTAGCTGGCCACAACTTTTATATCATGCTGCATCTCATCTAACACCCCCAAACATTTATTTTTCTGTTATGCACTGTCACCCCATTCTTCTCAATTCAAAGTGAGAAGATAAGAAACCGTGAACAGAAGCAGAAACCCACTGAACCCTGTGAAAAGCATCATTTTCTGCATGAATGAGGGGAGGACTTGGGAGTTTTGGGAGTTCTTTTTTAACAACTGAATTGAGCATTGGAAGAAATAAGAAGGATCTTTGATTTGAAATCAGAGACACAAACCAGGAAATGTTTCTCTCCTTTTTGTCTCAACCAGAAGAGAATGTTAAAAATATTGAAGGATCCCCTGCCTACAGTGCTTAGAGATAATGACCTGGGGATGTTAATGTATAGATGCATTATGCAGCAGGTTCTCTTCCTTGGGTGTAAGATATCCCACAGATCCTGTTTGTGGGCTTTCCCAGTCTCAACTACACAGCAAATTGTTTATGAAGTGAGACACGAGGTAGAGCAGACTTACATACTCAGTGAAGCAAATTCTGCAATCACTGGAAACCTGTGAGGGTTCCTTGAAAGTATGGAGGGAACAGAGGCACAGGAAAGCATTGATGTTGCTTTCTTTTAAGTCAGCTCAAAAATTGGCTCACTGGCTTATGTTCAGTCATATGAGGGGAGCAAATCCAGCAGAGCTCCCTCTAGCCAGGTTACGATACTTTTTATTTGCCTCAGAGAACCTGAGATCAAAATCTGTCCTGTCATTTCTTTTTACATCTCATTTTCTGTGCAACCAGCCTCTGTGCAGAAAGCTCCCTGTGTCGCTCTTTGGTGCTAGTTTCAGCTTTCTCCTCAATCCCAGCTCTTTTTTTCTTTAGCACTGTAACAATTCTTGGACAACAAGAAAAATAATGAGGGGAAAAGTTAATTTATGTCTCATTGTAGATACTAATTGCAGAATGCGTTGTCTTTCTTTTCTCCCTTTTCTCTCCTTTGCTGACGCACATGCTCTATAATAAGCTCGGTTACTTGGAGCCTGTAAGCCTCTATAGTAAGCTGAAACTCCTACTATATTTACTCACTTTCCACATTTAGACAAAGGCTATTTTTAACCAGAGTTCTATTTGCGGGGGCTGCCAACGTCACTTAATGTTCACATGCATCTTGGGCATCATATGCTTGTTATTTTTATTTACTGTGCCTGTGCCAGATCTGCTTTTTTATGGGAAGAAAGAATGAGAATGCTTCTTCAGGCCAGTTCTTGAAAGCTCTTTTGTACAACAGCAGATACATAGATATGTAAAGAAAAAGCAACTCAGCAGTAGATTTTGCAAACCTGTTTTTTAATGGCTGGCATTTTTTATCTCTTGGTCTAGTTGTAAAGCTGTGTTCTTAGTCCCACTGCATTTGTTAACAGTGAAGATGTTTCAAAGGTATGTTAATTATTCTGGTGTCTCCTGGAGGACCATGAGCTCTTGTTGTGTGATTAGGGATGCAGGGATCAGGAAATTATTATGATTCCAGTACTACTACCAGGTAGTTAAAATAGATGATGCGTAAATAATCAGTGCTGTTCTGGTCCTTCTTGTTAATAGGTGCATGCTTTGGAACTTGAATGCAACAGATGTTATTTTCAGATAATTAGTTTGGGTTTTCAATGTAAGAGTCCCCTGAAAACGATGGAAAGTACTGTGCTGCAGCCATAAATCAAGCCTGTAAATTGGGGCCCTGTACACAATGTTTTCTGTACAGGCTTCCCTGCGTTGCTCTAGTGACCTGAACTTGACCCAAGGGAATTGCCCTTCACAGAGGTTAGGAACACTTCATTCAGCATGCTGACTCAGGACGCCTGATTCACTTGATATTGTCATCATCATATGCCCAGGACTTTGAGATAGCCACTACCCACATGCTTTTGTAGGGAATAGGTTATTCTTTGCAGACATAGCAACATCTTTATTTGCACTAAATAATGAATTCTTAGAAAGGGGTGAAGTTAGGGGAAAATCCTTCAATGCTCTGCTGTCAGCATATTTAACTGGAAAGTTTTAGCAGGAAGCTAAGTTACAGAAGAAAGCTGAAATGGAACCTCCTAGAAGTGGATTTTGTTTAAGTTTGAAATGTTTTGGAAAGCTTACAGGTTTTTTTTTAAATCTCTCTCTGTACTTCCTACTCGCAGCACTAATTCCCTTTTCAGACTGATTTCAACATGTGAGACTGAATAAGCCGCACATAAGTCAAGATTTCTGTATGCTGATCACAACAGAATCAAATCTTTTACATTTTCCTGTAACTAATTTTCCCAGTGCTGTTTCTTTCCCCACTACAGTAATTCTCTTTCATTTTCTTGAAAAAAACAACAACTTTTAGTTGTCTGTAAAGTGAAGGTCTGGGTTTTAAAATCAAAACTGCTAATTTCACATCTGCGCTTCCAAAGCTGGGCAGTGAAATCCCCACTAAGTAACGGACAGGTGTTCAGAGTCAGTGGGAACTGCACATGCTTAATGCTCTATAGGTTAATCCATTTACCTAGGTGACTAAACATGAATGAATCTATATACCTGTCTTTAGATGCTTTTATTTAAAAACATGTCATCCTGATGACAGCACCGTATGTGGGGTTCTTTCCATAGGAAATTATTTTTCTACTACTAGCTGTTGCTCTTTTTTTTATGGTTTGGAGACTAAAAACTGAAACTAAATGCCTGGAAAAAGAAAGGCTGTCTGAAAAAACATCACACAAAACTGTATACCTTTAATTAAAAACTGTCTAGTAAAAAACTTGTCTTTTCCTGTCCCTTTCAGTTCCTGCTATAGGCTTAGATTACCCTCAGAGAATAAAATGGATTCAGGACCTAAGGGTCACTCCAGGCCAGCAGTGTGTGGTATCTGTGTGGCTCTCTTGCTCTGTCATGGTTCATGCTGGTGGGGCACAGTAGCAAGGGTAACTGGTGATCATACTTATTGAGCTGACAAATCACATTTTAATTTTTTTTATTGTAACTCGTAGTCCTTTGATAGGAGTGTAATTGTAAACAATCTGTCCCACGTGTAACGTCTCTGATATCCACTGCCACATGACAGCTAAAATTGTACAAGAAAGAACATATGTAACCACGCTTTTGGAGGCAGAACTCATCTTCCCTTTGTCATGCCACAAGCATGTGATGTGCACATGGCTCACCAATGACCTACGGCCAATGGCTGTACGTATCAGGAGCAGAGGTGAGCTCATCTGTATTTTCAAGGTAAATCCATCAGTTACATCACACTGATAAGGAATGAGTATAACAAAATCATGCCTCATTAACAGAGCGATTATTGTTTGCTGTCACAAGTTACAAATAGCAAAAACTTTGCTTCAGGTGCACTGGCATAATCCTCAGCCTTCTGCTACAAAGGTACTTTCTCCAACGATTTTACTGCAGTGTCCAGGCAAATCTTTGTAGTGTATATGATATGTTTATGCATATATGAATGGTTGTTTTCCTGTCTGTTATCCACAAGGGAAAGTGTGGGTGTGATGGAGTCTGTAAGCATCAGGAAGCTTCAGTAACATCCTCTCATTGCTCTTTCTGATACAATTTTCTGTCTCCCCAGTAAATAGCAGCAAACTTTTAATTTATAGCAGTACTGAACATACTCTGTGGCCATAAATGGCAGGCAGGATACTAAAAGATAAAATAAACTCATAAGAGAGCCCAGGCAGTCTGCTGCCAATATATCTGATTTTCTACTGTATCAAATATTTGCACTAGACTGGTAGGAGGAGACTTATCAAAAGCAAAGAGAACCTTTTTCACTTGAAGAACTACAGTGGAGGGGAGGCAATGGGTTAAGTATTACAAGAGTTTAAGCTGACAGCCAGCCCTTGTGCTCTGCTGCTTCGCAGAGGTTTCCCTTTGATGGAAAATATTTCAGTGACACAAGACACTGGCAGCTGAGGTAATACACTGCTGCTGCAGGAATCTTGTGCTTGCCAGGGAAAGTCAATGTGTGAGACAGTTCTGAGAACAGCAGTGGCCAGCTTCTGTCCCCCCTCATGCATTGCTCGTGTGGGAGAGCATGCTGCAGGAGTGGTGGAGGGAATTGCACTGGGAAATGCACCAGGCCAGGACAAATTGGGATTATTTACCTGGTGCTACGATGAAGAGCCTTTCTGAGACATGACAAGCAGCCCCAGACATCCCTATGTTATTCATTATACAGAGGAACACCAGGATGATGCTTATGGATCACTGCAATCAAACTTGAGCCTTCAGAGCAGATGTTGTACTGCCTTCCCCATTGATTCCTTGATGCATTAAATCTATACATGAGTATATTGTGGCTTAATGCATGAGTTGTCAGGAGAGGATACTCAAAACCTGTAGCCCCAGTTCCATTTCATGTGACCAATCAAACTTGTCACCTTGTTAACAACTTCCTTTGTTGTAAAAACGTTTCATTTGTACTGTTCAAAATGTTCTTATGGCTGACCAGAGCACACTGAGGTCCAGAGCCCCAAAACTGAGCTACAGACCTGAAAGCTGTGCTAACTACCTTTTGTAAGTTATGAGCCTTTGCTGTTTGAGCAGTGTAAGAAAAGTTGCAGACAGTACAGAAATATGTACACACGGAGTTCACCCTTGGTGCTCTGGTGTATCTAGGTATACAGAGGATTTGGAGTGGTGTGGGAGAGATGTAAGGCTTTTCCCCAACCCAGATAATTTCTCATTAACTAAAAAGAAATCAACAAATTAACCTCTTTTGATCCAAAAAGGAAGATTAAATTATTGGTAGGCAAACTAACAGACTGGAAGCTTTTGGTCAAAACTCCATTCACTAAAATTCCTGGAATTTTTTGAAGTAGTTGAACCAATTTTTCTTTTTTTATTGAATTCCAGTGTTTGGTGGCTTTGAGGAAGCATTACAGCCCAGGCATGTGAATTCAGACTTGGACAGTATAATCAGTGCTTTTTCAGTTGTTGCTGCTCCATATTACTTGTGGCAAAACTTGCAGAAGAAACAAGAGGGCAGAAACATTATTTAAAAAAAAAAAAAAGACATTGTCAGATTATCCTATGCACTCTATTTCAGAGGTTTCAGATGGGTTTTAAGTAGAGATAGCCTTATTTAAAATAGATCCAGATTTCACATCTCACAGAAATTAAAGCATTTTTTACCAGAGGTTATCATGTTCTTAAGAAAAAGACTACTCATGCTGTTTGGATTTGGGCATAGTTTGGAATATGGATGAATATTTGGATCTAGGCTTACAAACAGGGTAAGGCAGCAGGAGCTGCCTAGAAGGAAGTTGTGAATCAGGCCCTTAGTTTTCAGGCATTTCCAAGCACTGCTTTTCTTCAGAGAGAGAGTAAGTTGGCATTCAGCCCTCAGTCTTCATTCAAACCAAATTCCAGTTGCAATATTGCCAACTCTATGTGTTAAAAATCAGGAGATTAAAAAAAAATAAAAATAATTGTTGTGTATTTCTGTTTGCCGTCTGGTGTTTGAGACTTAATATGGGTTATGTTTTCAGGCTTTTCTCTGCAACCAGAAGAGATGAAAACTTGAGGGCAAAAGGTTGAGGGCAGAATGAGATTCTCACAAGACATTTAACTCCAAAATCAGTGCTTGAATTGAAATCCTAAATATTAGCAGATACACACTATAAAATCCCATGAGTCAGAACACATAACCCTAAGCTTGTGGGAACTTTGTTGAATAATAGTTGTGTAAGGACACGAAAAATAATTTTGTTATATTCCATATTGCTGAACATGCCCCCCGTAAGATTTTAAAAAATTAATTTTTAAAAATTAGAAGCTCCACAAGGAGCTTTTATTGTTTGAGCTGGCTTTTATAGAGACCTGTCAGCAAATATACAAGTTTTCAGTGTCCCTGATACACTAGGTTCTCTATATGCTACATGTCTGTCCCCTGGAATAAGCTATAGCATAAGAACATGCAAGGATAAATGAGGACGTTTGTTATAGCCTGTGAATCCATCCAGCCCTAATCTCCCGATACATAAACAACACCAGATCCAAACATCTTGTCACATCTGCTTCGTACACCAAACAGCTGGGTGCACAGATGCTTTGGTCTACTAGAGCATCTTAGGCTGAGTGCATTCTTCTGTGTGCTTAGTTATTTGTTTTAATTGGTTTTGATGATTTGACTTCAATTGCTTCTGATGCAACTGG
>NW_016690220.1:1457997-1554214 GCF_001604755.1 Lepidothrix coronata | reverse complement strand
TACCACACCACACCATACCATACCATAGCACACCATACCATACCATACCATACCATACCATACCACACCATACCATACCACACCATACCACACCACACCATACCATACCATAGCACACCATACCATACCATACCATACCACACCATACCACACCATACCACACCACACCACACCACACCATACCATACCATACCATACCATACCACACCATACCACACCACACCATACCATACCATAGCACACCATACCATACCATACCATACCACACCATACCACACCATACCACACCATACCACACCACACCATACCGTACCACACCATACCACACCATACCATACCATACCACACCACACCATACCATACCATACCATACCACACCATACCATACCATACCATACCATACCATAATTTACTTTCAAAGCTGTTCAAAGGCAGAATCAGGTCTCTCTCATCCACACAGTTAAACAGACAATGCCTATGAGGACTGTAAGTAATAGATAGCATTTAATCTGAAAGAGGATATGCCCAGTGCCTCAGTTATTCCCCATGCTACTCAGTCTTTTCAGGATCCTTTTCAAACTCATTGGGAAGAGCCCTTTTGCAAACATCACCTCCCCAAGCACCTGGCATATGTGTCAGTGATCCCACTGGAAGTACTGAACCAGTCCAATATTCCTCAACTAACAAAAGCAGAAACAATCACAGACCTAGATGGTCTGGTTTCTGGCCAGCTTTAATTAATTAAATTCTACCAAGCATCACATATTTACCTCTAAAAAAAAAATTCAGTTCGTATTAAAGGAAAATCTTCTGGGCAAATGAACCACCAAATCCCCGTCAGAACCTAATGTCAGTGTAGGACAGTACCCCTTAACTGCCATTTCAACCTCAGACTGCTCCCACATGATGTTGAGCCCACTCCCTCCATCCCATGTTTGTTTTCTGTACCTCTTTGGGAAGCTTCACCATTGAGGACATACCACACGTCCTCTGTGCCATAAGGGTCTACACAAAAATGACTCAGCTGGCACAGACCTTTGCAAGTTTTCTCACAAGCTCCAGAAACATCTGAACACTTCTTTGTTTGTTTGATGTGTTTATTTTAAAAAGCTATAAAACAAAGTGGAAAGGAATAATGCTGGTAGGAGAGGAAATTTCCCTAACCAGCAGGCCAAGGAAAAGTGCTTTGTGCCTATTGCTGGTAAACAGGCAGGAGGGAATCCTGTCCTCAGTGTCACTCGCAGAACATTGGCTCACCTCTAGTCATTCTAGATGCACCATGACATTTGCTAAGTCAGAGTTCTCTCATGTCTCAGAGCACTTTCCACGAGGCACCAATTACTCACTTCTCTCTCCTGGGAACACCTCCCTGTTATCCAACCTGTGCTACAGTGATACTGCATCACGAGTCACTTAAGATTAATTACAATTGCTCCACGTTTACTGAACCTTGAAGGATCAGATATCGCTCCTCCTACTCCTCATGCCTTGATGTGATAGGGAATTCACACCATCTGAGTCCAGCACTGTTATCAAATATTCTTTGAAGTTACCCTCTGTTCTTCATAAACTTTGAGATCTTTCTAACGTACAAACTGAATTTTTCTTTGACTACATTTGTCATTAAACTTTATTTTCCTTATCTCTGATCCAAACGCTGGGAAAGAAATAAGTCTTCTTTCATTCAGTGCCAGAACTTGCACAAGTAAAATGAGCATGATATTGTCCCTTGATGTAAACGGCTGAAAACTACCTTTGCATTCAGAACTGCTCGTATAATTTTTTTAAAAACATCAGAGTGACTACTTAATTGTTGAGCTGACCATATACCAGGAGCTATACTATGCCACCAAATTAGAAAGGCTGATAAACATTTTTGCCTCAGGTAAATAATTTGCAACAAGAAATGTATTCCACGAATGTAGTTTCTTTTCTGCTCAAGGACTATCTCTGGGAATAGTTGCTGTTGTCTGGATATGGCTGTAATAAAAGCTGAAATTAACAAAAAAGGCATTACTATAGGCATTGCCAGCAATCTTCCAGGAAATGAAATAAACCCCCTCAATCTATGCATATTTGTGCATGGAAGACCATGGTTTGATTTCCTCCGGTTGCTCAGGGTGGTTAACCTCCGTCACCTGAATAATTATGCAAATCAGACAGGAGCCTTGTGAGAATGCTAGTAAAGCGTCTTGAATCTGTTCAGACACTGTAGGCTTTATCTTTATCCTTTGAAGGGCTGTATTTTGCGAGGCTGGGATTGTGCTAAATGGCAAAATTTCTACTTCACGGGGGTTTGAGTGCCAAATAAAGGTAATGCACAAGTAAGAATGTTTGCTGTTTCCCACTGTGGAAAGCAGATGACTACATTTGCAGTGCTGGAGGTTCAGATGGGAATGGCAGAGAACGTATGGTTGATATTATATATTATCATTTTATGTCAAGGATTTGGAACGCCATCTCATGGGTGATGGGGTGGGCAGGAGGGTGAAGATAGAAGAGTGTTAATAAACAACCTTATTGCTTCCTACTCCTCATAATTTGTTTGCTTTTTTTACAGAAGAAATCCTCTTCGTACCTTATGTCAATCATAGCTGAGAATATGAACTATTTTTCTTGTGAATAAATGAATGTGAATGTATGTGAATAAAGTAACATGCCATTTCCTATCTGGAAATTATGCATACAGTTCATATGGTGAAAATCCATTTTCTCCTTAAGCCCACATTGGTGTTTCAAATGCTGATGTTCCCGTAGAAATGAAGAAAAAAATAGCTAGTTGGAGTTGGCTTAAAGGAAAACAGTCAAGATTTGCAAGACCATCATTTGGATTGAGCAAAGTCCTTTTCCTTTTTCCTCCTTAGTTGTATTCAAACAGCCTGTCAGTTTTTAGCCTTCTTTCAAAAGTAACAGTCAACAGTCGTAGCTCTGCCATGCCCGGGGACCAGCAGCTCCGAGCCGTCTGTTGGCCGGGACGGAAACAAACCTGGGGCTGGTATAAGTGTGAAAATTCTCAGTAGGGAAGCAGCTGTGTTTTGATCCTCCCAGAGCATCTTGGAAACCAGCAAGGGGAATGATAATTACGAAGACGATATTATAATATTCACATTTAAATATATAGGTTTGATAGTTGCTCCCTTTTCAATCTGCATTTGCTTAGGCACAAAAGGTCACATGTGTACTAGCTACACATGCTTTGCCCTGTGCCACAGCATACGTGAATCACATGGATTGTACGTGAACATAGCTGTGACCAAATAAATGTCCAGAGTAGGGTTTGGGGGAAAGTTTGTTTTCCCATTCCTTGATAAGTGTCACAGTTATATCAAAGTTCAGTCAGTGCCCACATTTCTAATGCTGTGGAGTACCATGGAGCCTGTTTACAACATGGAGGGTTGTTCTGAGCACAGCTGCAAAATCCAACATATTTGCAAAAGGTGGAAACCTATCCTCTCCCTGCAAACAGTGAGTTCATTGGGTTATACCTAGCAAAGAGAAGGGAAATGGCACTGGTTGCCAGCAGGGGAGAGGGTACATGGCACTGTGGACTTCCGAATTGGATTTCAGATAGCCACTTTATTTTGTAAAGTTTGAGGGCCTAGCTCACCTATTCAGGAAGACAGTGAGGTTCACCGTTGCCTCATGAAATACACAAACTAAAAGCACACATGCAAGTTGCAGTTAATATGTCTATTACCAACACATATCAAATAGAAAATATTTGCATGGGCCACAAGTAAACGTGTGGAAGGGTCTGCCTAGGGAATAAGGGTGAACAAGAAGGGCTGATGCAACTAATACCATATCACTCAATGGATCTATGGCTACTGACAGAAATAGATCTGCCCCCGTATTTCGCTCAGTTTGATTCTCCTTTTAATTCCCCTCCTGAGTTTGCCGTATGTTAGTTTTCGGTGCTTGAATTTTTACACCTGTTGTTTGTACACAGAGTATTAACACAAATACTCCCAGATGTGTCCGACTTTAAAAACCTGTGTTGCCATTAGGCTATTTTCCTCTCTTTTTGTGAGAGATGGACAATTAAAAACACTCTCACTATTTGTAAATTCTCCTTGTGAGGAACACAGCAGATTGCCTGGATCTTCTGCTTGTTGTTCTGGCTTCAGTTTCAGTACTGAATGCACTCCTTCTGCTCCGTCTGTTTGAGTTTTGACAATGCAAAGGATGAAGCTGGAGAAAGTCCCATATATAAGTGAGGTCTATGCTTCTGCTTTATCTCATTTTTAATTGAATTTCAATTGGATTCTGCTTGCTTTTATGTAATTCGGTACAGGAAGATACAGAATTTTTGTAATACACTTTCTGCAACTACAAGTTTTCTCTAGTCACAAAATGGTAACATATAATGGGCATCATATTTAAGCACAGCTGATGTTTTCAACTAGTACCCTTTTCCTGCAAAATACGTTGTTTTGCACATATTAATTTTCTAAAACATATATAGGAATAGCTAAAAACTTCACTTGAATGCATTAGCATACATTTTTCCTTTTAATTAACTGCATGTTAATTATTCATCAAAAAGGAGACAAACTAGTGCATTTCCTTCAGCTGACTACGCAGTGTGCTTCTGTAATATGCCCTCTTCTTGTTGGACAAAGGAACAAATCCTCCCTTGGTTGATGTATGTAGGTGTTTCCCTTCACTGCAATGTCTCACTCAAAGCCTTTTCCTTCACTTGGATTTTTTTACAAACTTCTCACTTGACAGTGTCTTCTTGTAGGTTAAGATTCAGCATTCTTGAGGTCCATTTTATTTTGCAAGAGTACCATGCTGATAAAGCCAGTGCTGCAATAAGGGCTTTTATCATAAAAAATCATTCCTCTGAGCAAGTCCATCAACACAGGCATGCTAACTTGCCTATGTGGTATCTTTATGACATTTTGTATACACGAATTTGCAAAACTGTGCCATGAGTCTTTTAGTCATTAAATATTAATAGCATTCTTTTGTAGCTTCATATAAGTAAAAATTTTGTAAAATATTCTGCAGTGAATTACAGATGAAGTAAGGAACACAAACGATCAGACTGAAGTATGAGTTTAAGTTTGCCTGAATAGTCCAGTTACACATTTCTGTCTGTATTATGAAACAAACAGACTTTTATTAGTAAACAACTTCAATTGCTAAGCACCGGTTCAAAGAACATATGTCATTATACACTCCTTTTATAAACAAAACAGGCAAATGTAGAAAACTTTATAAGCTCATCTTGCAGCTTCTTTAAGTATATAGCTTAGCAGTTTGCAGGATTGAATACTATAAAAGAAATTAAAAATTCAATTAGAGCACAGCATTACAAGATCATTAGAAATAAAGTTGTTGCATTGTGCTAACGGAAAAAATTCTGCTGCTTTGGGGTGTTGTAACTATGCCTGCTGCTGGGGCTGGGTGGACTACATGGGTGGACCTGTGAGTGAGATGACAGCTGTCTGTCTGGGAAACTCAGAATGTTTGTTCTGCTGGAAACACATAAGACTAAAATTTGTGACATGCTGTGTAAACTCATAACATATTATTAATTAATTCCATTAAAAAGAACTACTAATAAAAAGCCCTGCAAAAAATTCTGCTACCAAGCCATGTCAGCTTACCAAACTGAGACCAAAAATGACAATCTGGTCAAAAACTATCCATGAAAGAAAAGAAAGTTTGCTGTAGAAGCTTGGATTCAAGCAGAAGAAGGGTCTATCTCCCTTAGTCCAAGCCATGAATAATTAATGTCTTTAGAAGTGTGGCTCACCTAGCCCTTGGAGAAGTAGGTCCCTGTGAGATGGGTCATCACACAGGGCTGCTGCTCAGTCCTTGGCAGCCGCAGAGGAGGCTTAGGCTCTGGCTTTGGAGAAACATTGAGTTTACCCAAGGCTAATCTGTGGGGTGAATCCTTTTTCCTTGGACCAGAGCCTGCTACGCTGGCTCTCTTCCAGAGGTGCAGTAGTTTTATTAGGTTGTACATCTTTAATTTGGGCATCCTCAGGAAGGATATAAATTATCATTGAGGGTTTTTTGTATGTGTACAGGTGTTTCAGTCTGCTGTTACCTGTGTTTCAGGTGGAAGAGTTTGTACACAGGACATGTGCTGGCTATCTCAGTCATAGCTCTGGGCAGTTTTCTGCCTTTAGGCCCAACTTATGTCCCTGCACCCATTTCTAAACAGCTGCATTATGCAACCAAAAAGGAGAGCATGCCAAGCCCTTTGGCACAGTCCTGCTGACAAAGTCCTCCTTTCCTAGGACAGAGAAGGGCAGGGCTGGGCTACAATGGCCCATTCACTCTCTTTGCTGCATAAGGCTTTGCAATGATGAAGTCTGTACTAGCAGGAACAGTGAGAATGGCTTATCTCCCCACAGATCCCAGCCCACTGTGCATTTTAGGGTGGACAGATGGAAGCCCCATTGGATCTAGCTGTGTAGGGAGTGCAGATTAATTGCTATCTGACTGTTGCAGAATGGTACCAATTTCAATTGCCTGGGAAGCGCTGCCTGTTCCAAGCCAAAGGAAGAATAACATTTGCCTGATACTATTACTTCTCTTGTTCTCCTGCCTGTGAGAGGAAGAAAGAGGCATGGTACTGCACAGAAGTCTGTTTCCCTGCTGAGGAGAAATAAAAGCACCTCGTCCTGCAGGCATCTAATTTTGTTAGTCTGCTTTCCCAATTACCTGTTTTTAAAGCACTTTAAATTAGATTCAACTTAATTCTGTTTCACTTTCAGGTCATAATATTGTTTAGAAACATTATGGAAACACAGACACAATAAAAGCTCTCTGGTTGAAAAAAGAGAGGTTGATGTTTTCATCTTTGTTGCTCACTGATGGCCCCTTTGCTTGGCTTCAGAGCAAACCCAGCACACTGGCCCTGAGTACCTCTTAGCACCTCTGCCTCTTGTGCCCAGGCTGTGACTTCACAAGGTGGATGCAGCTGTAGGCACGTTATGGGACCCACTTAGGTGGTAGCGAAGAAGACCTCTGAGTCATAGCTCAAAACGGTGATAAGACTTGAGTAAACATGAAGAGAAAGAGCATGTGAGGCAAGAAGGGAGGCCTGTGCCTCTTGCTGCTGCCATGCTCATCAAGTGGTGATAACAGCAGGTCTCAACTGGGATGTGCCAGTGGAAAGGTACATGTTTTCCCTGCTGTCTCCCAGGGATAGCTGCCGATGTGGCAGTGACCACTTATGTCTCGCAGATGGGGTCCTGGAGTGAGAGTAAAGCTGGTCTGCTGTGCAGAATAGATATGAGGCATAGCACTAGCAGCAGAACAGAGAGAATTGTGAGGGTTGTGTGAATTTCCCTGTCTCGAGACCTCTTGGGTCAACATCTATTGAAAAAGCTGTTGCCTATTATTCTGGCTCTCAGGCTCCTTTACTGATTGCCTTGAAGACATTGCTTTGCAACAGTAAAATAATATTTGCACGGTGCACAATTAAATTTGGAACTCTTCGTTCTTCAGACAAGCCCTAGTATTTTTTTTCAAAGCTTGGACAAAAGCTTGGGAGCATTTCTGTCTGTTTAAATTGATGGATGTGTGCAATTACTTCACTGAAACTTATCCCATTATAAATGCAGTTAATCTAACATAAAATGGGTGTGAAGTCAGAATCAGGTCTCAAATAATTGTTCAAGTCCTGAAATTGTTACACATATGTATGTAAGCTGCATCAGTTTATTTTTGCAATATATAAAATATATAGCTAATGCAATAAAGTATTTCTTTGATTTTTTTCTCCTTGTAGAGGCACATAATGTGCTTTAGTGAAGTTAATCATGTGAGGCCTCAGGTGACTACTGCTTGTATTTCTAGTTTATTTTCTAGCCTTCTTTTCATTCTCTCTTATTAATAGATGTACTGAGGTTTCAGAAGAAGCTTAACTTTCTAGAAGCCATTTCTCTTCAACTAGCTGTGACACATGCCCGCCTGATGGATGTATGGTGCTCGTTTTCTCTGCAGACAAGTATCTGATTTCATTGGGAGTCCTCGCTGACTCCAATATTGCTGAGACAGCTGCTCATCCTTTTTTTTTTTTTCCCCAGCGAGGAAGCACCATGTACTCACTCTAATTACAAATCCTGTGATCTGGCCATTCTTCAGCTTTTGCAGCCTGCCTGTAACTCTCCCTATTGAGGTTTTAAAGATGATCTGTAAGCAGAACACCTGTTCCCCCCAAAATATTCCATTTCATTTATTGCTTAGTTTTGCACTGATCCCACTTTGATGTCTTTACTGGGGGCAGAAGGGCAAGAAAGGAAAAGGTTGTTTGTTTATTAATGTTTTCGTTTTAGGGAAAGGGGACCGAGGGACCGAGAAAGCAAAACTGTAACTTCCTGGACACTGTTTTGTGTGTGAGGATGCAATACCTGAAGTATGCTTTGTAGCTGGTCATAACAGCTTTCCAGAACCTCCTTATTTTTAATGACAGGAGGAATTCTGTGGGTTTGATTCATAGAGTTTAATAGGTGCTGGTGGCTGTGGCGCAAAATGACCATTGTAAATGGTGCCCATGGGCACCATGGTAAGGATGAACATACAGAAACTATTAGCTGTTTTTCTAACCAGTTACTGTTTGGTGATGACTTAATTAAAATTCTTAAATAAATCGGTGGCAAATAGCATTGGAAAATCCATCCCAGCCAGATTTAGATTACTAAAATAGTTATAATGATTGATATAGGCCTGCAGAGAAGTTCTACTGAGCCAGGGAATACATTCAATCAGTGGTGTCCCATGGTGTGGAGCTGGGTATACTGGCCTATGCAACTGCACAGGGTACCTTGCCTCTTTAGCTCAACCTTTGTGAGACCCGAAACTGATATTATAAAATACTTGAGCATCAAGAAGTATTGTCTTTGTGAGTTACCATGTTCTGATCAACATCTGATTTGAAGGGGGAAGGGGATAAAACCAGGCTCACTGGAGATAAGCCTGGGGGCAGCACACCAGTGTTTGAGGGACAGTGTGCTGGTGAGGTCCTTATTTGTTGTCTCAGTGGAGGCAGAGGATGAAGATCCCTGCAAGGGTCATTGATGTGTTAAAAACCATGGAAGTGGCTGAGAATGGTCAAGTAGGAATTAGGGCTTCTCCCCAAAAAAGGTGGCAGGATCAACAGTCCAATTGAGGTTCATCTAATCAATGCCTGCAGCACAAGCAACAAACAGGAGGAACTGGAAGCCACAGTACAGCAGGAAAATTATGACATAGTTGCCATGACATGATGGAATAATTTGCACAGTGGGAGACCTGCAGTAAGTGGCTACAAACTCTTCATAAGGGATAGGTAAGGAAGGAGAGGTGGTGGAGTAGCCCTGTATGTTAGGGAGTGTTTTGATTGTCTAGAGCTTAGTGATGATGATGACAGGGTTGAGTGTTTATGGGTAAGAATCAGAGGGAAGGCCAACAGGATGCACATCCTGGTGAGAGTTTTTTATAGACCATCCAACTAGGATGAAGAGGAAGACTAAATACTCTATAAGCAAATGGGAGAAGTTTCACAATCAGTGGCCCCTGTTCTTGTGGGGGACTTCAACATACCAGATGTCTGCCAGAAATACAATAGAGCAAAGAGGAAACAGTCTAGAAGGCTCCTGGAATGCATGGAAGGCAACTTCCTGACACGGATGGTGAGGAAGCCGATGAGGGTAAGGCACATGCTGGACCTGTTGTTCGTGAACAGAGAAGGTCTCGTGGGTGCTCTGACTGTCAGAGGCCGTCTTGGGAAAAGTGATCACAAAATGACAGGGTTTGATTCTTGGAGAAGTTAGGAGGGGTGCCAGCAGAACTGCCACCTTGTGCTTCTGGAGGGCAGACTGTTTTTAGACGTCCAGCTGTCAGAGTCCCTTGGCAGGCAGTCCTGAAGGGCAAAGGTGTCCAGGAAGGCTGGTCATTCTTCAAGAAGGAAATCCTAGAGGTGTACGAGCAGGCAGTCTCCACGTGCCGAAAGATGAGCCAACGAGTTTATATGGTCAGTTGTCAGAGTCCCTTAGGAGGCAGTCCTGAAGGGCAAGTAAAGGATCCAGGAAGGCTGGTCATTCTTCAAGAAGGAAATCCTAGAGGGATATGAGCAGGCAGTCTCCACATGCCAAAAGACGAGCCAGCAAGTTTATATGGTCAGTATTCACTCGTATGGCTCTGTCCAATAAGGTTTATTTTCACCTTACAAGATGATGGCATTTCTTACAATACCTTTTTGGCCATATGGAAGTCAAAGTTCTTGATAAACAGGATCCTTCTTCATGCTTTTACCTTGTCTTCATCCCTCTGATATTTGAAGTAATTTCTTTTTTAAAAAAACTATATAGCAGAGACTATCCAGAAGATTTTTAGTTGGCCTTCATGGCTCTGTGTGTACTTATAGTCCAACACAGTGTGAACTTGTGCTGATCTGTCCTCTGATTAGTATATCCACGAGCGTTTATTTTCCAGGAGACAGTGCTGACTGCCCATCTGAGTATGTGCAGAAAAACACCCTTTGCCCCCTATTGTTATTCCATCCTGGCAAAATCGTTTTCCTTTCTAACTTATAAAAGCTCCTAATATGCATAAAACTCGGAAAGTTACTGTTTGATCCAGAACATTTCAAAGTTATGCTGTTTGTCTAGACTTGCAAACAGCCTTGTGCAGGTAGCATACTCTTTGACTCCTATCTGTTAAGCATGCATGACAAACAGAGATATGCAGTTGTAGTAACCCGCTTAAGTAGTCCTACTAAATAAGACTGTGTAATATAAATCAATGAGCAAGAATGAAATGACTGAGTGAAATCCTCATCTCACTGAAGTCTATAGCAAAACTACTTCCATGGAATAGCAAAACCGCTTTATTTATTTTGGACCTCGATCTTTACTTTGCCGATTTTGACTTAGAGGGAAGCTTTTTGCATTGACATAACTGTATGAAAAGCAAGTACTGTGTCAACAGAAGTGATGTCTTTGAATGGTGGGTGACATGATTACTATTTCTACCTCATTATGTGAAGTTCATTTTGAGTTTGCAAAGTGTTCTGCAAGTCTCAGTTAAATCACACCATAAGGGAAATATCCATGTATACATTTAAAAGGTACATATACATCCACAATATAAGAACTCATCCAGAAAACTAGAGAGAGATACAGCACAGCACATGTAAGTGTCCTCTAAGACTAGAATACATGGGGGCTGTAAACTGACATATATTAATTTTCCCCATTATTGTTTGTGATGTCTTTGTAGCTGAACTTAGAAGCACTACAAAAATCTGCTAAGTTTTCATTTGCACTTTGCTGCTCTCTGATAGCATAATAAGCAAGACAAAAGGGAAGCATTTGAAATACTCCCAGATGTTCGGCTTGCTAAAGCACTGCACATGTGTTGTCTGTATTTGTCAGCTGTATTTGGTATTTTTAGATTTCTCTGAGATCCAAAACACTATCAAACTCCAACAGCTTTTTCTCTGTGAATCTTCAATCCATGCTGTGTGGCACTCATTTGTATTGTATGACGCTAAGGCAAGGGCTGAATAATCAGACACCCTGGCACTTCGATACATTTTCTGAAACTACAGAAAAACCCCTGGGCTTAGGAATGCATTCTTTCACTCCTCTGGTAAAATTCATAACCAGTAGTATTATCCCTAATCTGTTATGGGGTTAAAAAGAAGAAAAAACACCTCGTAACCACATTCTTCTTCCTTGTAAACAACATACAAATTTTTATACACCTCCTGTCCTGATTCCTCAGTGCTCCCCCCACCCACTCTGTCTTCTCTCATGTAGGTTATAAAAAAATTACAGTGTTTCTCCGGGGCACCACAATGTTGAACTAGAAAGCACATTTAAAGATGACACCTGTTTCCTATTTAGAACAGGTTCTGGATTTCAGTAGATATTCTTGTTTCTCGATAAATGCAGTAAAAGAAGTTGTACAAGACTCTGCATCTCCTTTCATATTAACCTTTCCTATGATCTTATCCTGTCCTTCCTTCCTCCCTCCCAGGACTTCTCCATCAATCTCTTCCTATCATCCGAGGGCAACACAACATCTAACCATCTCCTTCCACCTCAACAGCTCATCTCCAGTAGGAAGCAAACGGAGATGTTTCTTTCCCACGCCACTTGCTGCAAGCATTAAATGGCTGATGGGATCACCTTGTTACACTGTTAGTAAGCGTGAGGTGCCTCCCAGAGAACACTCACAGCTTCAGGGAGCCTGCAGTCGAAATGCAGACTGACAACTGGGAGCTGCAGCAAGGAGAGGTTCCTCCCCACTGCACAGGCATCCCTGAACCAGCATGGGAGGTGTTTTCTCTGCTATTTCCAGCTTTGGTGTGAGGAGTCTCCCAAGTTATTTTTATGAGGGTTTTTTTTTACAGCCTCTGCATGTCCCTCCCGTACACTCTGTGCTGGCTGCCCGAGAGCTGCTGAGTGACGGACAGAAGGACGCATGGTGGCCAGGGCAGTGGCATGAGCCAGCAGGACGCGTGACCCACATGGAGTCTGTGTCACCAAGCGGAGCATGCCTTGGCAGGATTACCTGGTCACCGATCCCACACCAGCTCAAACTGCTTCTTGGTAAAAGATTCCTTTCTGGGAAAGGGTTCTTAGGACCTATCTGTGTGTTACACTTTGATTACCATACCAAATTGATGCTGCCACTACAGCAAGTGCTATTTGGAAGGCAGGTATTCGTGTGTTTTCAATGTCTTGTTAAATGGCAATAGGTGGTTGTTCTGTGCATGTACCACGACTGGGAGTGCTGCTCTGAGTAGTGTGGCACATGTAGCATGTCTCATTACACCAGAGCTTATGAGTTGAAATGGATTTAATGGAAAATATCTAGTACAACAAAAAACCTTAGTCCTCAAAATAAAAGATCTATAGGGTCATAAAACCATATAAAAATTTACATTAGAAGGAACATTTGGAGGTTTCTAGTCCCACCTCCTACCTGGACCAGGGGCAGAGCAGGTTGCTCAGGGCTTCATCCAGTTGAGTTCTGAAAACCTTCAAAGATAGAAATTTCCCAGCATCTTTGGATGCATTTCATCAAAATCAGTGTGCAATTTTTAAGTATATCTCAGTTCTTCAGGTAAGAGTAGGACATACTTTGGTCCTCTGCTTGGAGAAATAATTATGCGATACCTCAGCTGCAAGTCCAGGCCAGAAGCTACTCCTGTAACTACAGCAAATGTACGTGGTTAAATTCCAGAGGGTTTTCCCGGAGCTTTTGCCACCAAGACCAGAGGATTATAAAGCTACCAGTTATGAGGACAGTGTGAAAATACGCCCATGTAACAGAATCTAGACTAGCTTTACCTCTTGGATGCCCACCAGCCTGCTGTGAAAGGACTCAGACATTGGATCTTTCACTTGAATTTTTATGGGGTATGGACAGAGTCCAGGCAAATATCCCTGTTTGTTTCCTGTACCTACTACTTAATACCTGCTTTAGAGATCTCATGGTTTGACTACTTAGCCTAGGTTCTAGGCTGACTCTTCTGTCTTTTCTCATATTGTTATTTCCACTGTAAAGGTTAATATTCAGTTTCCACACAATTCTTTAAGAGTTAGGGACTTGTACATGGAAAATCCATACAAGTGGGTGCATAGAGCCTTTGTGTAGAGTTTCTGAACTTAACAGTCAATTATTTAAGAGAGAATTGCAGAAGACTTTATTAGTTCTTGCTGACTTAAAAAGCTCCTGAAACAGGGTGAACGCTGTCTTTCCTTGGGAACTGGGCATAAAGTTCAAACATCAGGAAGGCAGGACCTTCTATTGCCCCATGAGGCTCTCACACAGGCCTCTTGATCAGGAACTGCTGAACCAAGCCTTGACTCGAGAGCTCAGTTTGGAGCTTATCGCAAAATTCATAACAAATTCTCCTCCTTGTCACAGTTAAGAGTCTGTCTTGAAAAACTACAGGTTTCAAGTAGCAGGGGAAGTGCACAAACATGTTACATTTTTAAGAAGAGATATTAATTTAGCAAAATTTAGCAAGTCTATGAAGCATTTGGTAAGAAAGGAATAGGAGTGCCACTTTAATGCAGCAAATAAATGTTCAGCAGCGTTAGAGCACAAATGATTCACTCCCTGGTTTGGAAGTCAGATACTTGTGCATCTGTAGAATTGTGAATGAACGAGGAAATGGAGAGACATATCAACACCAGGGAGAGCAGAGCAGTGTTGACTATGGCCAGAACACTGCTGAGCGTGTGCAGTCACTCTAGTGAAAAGAGGTCAGAAGCATTGTGACTAAGGAGTTTACCAGCTGCAGTGTGTGCTGAGTATCAGGAATTGTGGTGATGGTCCATTTCCTCCCATGCAGAGGTGCACCACAAGGCACAGGAAAAAAGGTCTTTGCTTTGCATTCTTTAAATGTGAATTAACATAAAGGATCAATAATTTATATCCTTTGATCAGGAATTGGTATGTGGGGAACGCTCTGTGTTTCCAAAGGGAGTAGGATGAGTAAACAGCTGGATCTGCTGTAGTCATTGGCTCCTTGATTCCTTACACAAAATTACTAAGAATCTTATTTGGTACAAAACATTTTAGTTGTCAAAAATGTATTTATATTTTTCATCAGACAGGCAGAGAAGATGAGGCCCTCAGCTCCTCACTAGTCACCAAATACACAAAACAGTGGCAACATGAAACGTGTTCTGATTTAATGGGTGAGCTGTGACATCTGCAAATGTAAGCAGTTTAAGCCAGACCTTAGATCCTCTTTAAACCCAGCTCAGAGCTTATCAACAGAACCCAGGTCATGATCTGTCTCATCCTGAGGTAAATATTTATGCTTGGCCAGATGAAATGTCCACTATACTCCAGTTTCTATGTTGGATCTATCCCCACTGATGATAAAGGAAGAACACAGAAAGTCCACCAAGCAAGTGGACTTTGTAGACAACATCAGTGTTGTCTACAACATATTTCTAGTTTAGAATATTAAAAATTACCTTGTCTCAGTACAACTTCTGTGAATAAGGGCACTGTCCACTGTGGCAGACTGTGGAGTGCAGATCCACAGGGGAATCAGAGGAGGACAGTTTCCCCAGTAATTCTCCAGGAAAGAATAACCACCAGAGGAAAAGAACACTGAACCCCATGATGGGACACTTTCATTCTTAGCAAAAAAACCCCACAAAAACCAACAAAACAATAAAACACAAATATCTAGAAATCAGAATTTACAGAAATATCCTCTAGATGAGCTTCATAGACACTGAATTGCTTTTTGGTTTTGTTGGAAAATAAAATAGAAGGAGTATCTTAGGAAGATTTAAGAAAAGCACAAACAACTCTCAATGTGTTTTTTTTTTCTTGGTAGGTGATCAATTTAAATGTCAAAGAAGACCAATTGGAAAATTCTTTTAAAAAGTTAAATTGAACATGTTCAAGTGGAACTTGTTCCTCCTATAAATTCATGTGTTTTATATTCTGGCATAATTATTTTAAAACATGACTAAAATACAATGAGTTTGATTAAGATGGTTTTAATAAGGAGCACAGAAAATGTGTCTGTATGTAATAATAACAATGAGCCTCATATTTTACAGTTTAATTTGCTGGGTCAACATCTAATGCTTTTCCCATTAGCATTGGTGTGATTTGATGTGGAAAATAATCCCATTTCCCAACAAACTTTAGGAGATAACAAATATTTAATGACACCCTACATAGAAACAATAAATAAATTTGAGTCGGTCTTGGACTCCTGTGGAAAGAGGTTGTGAAAATTTTATAAGTTGGGAATTAATAAATTATAACCTGGTTGTTAAAATGTGAATCACTAAAGACTCTTGACACCCTTTTCCTTTCTCTAATTAGAATTTAAAAATAAATAAAAGAACAAATAAACTTGTCATGTTTAGTGGCTAACTTCTCTGCACAAGTTGCAAAAGTAACAAAAGTTGATCATATACAGTTTGCATATTTTCAATCAGAAAATATTTTTCATGATCTGGCTAATTCTTGTGGCCATTTTACATTCTCTTGTTCCTCTTTTCCTCCATATTTATGACTCATGATATCCTCATGACATCATGGAAACCTGTTGTATAGTTCAACAGAATCAGGTTTTACTTAGAGCATCCTGTGTCACTATCTTTGCACGTTAGATTACTTGAAATGGTGGGTACAAGTCTTCTGGGCCAGTGAGGCCAATCCAGATTCACAGAGTGGATCCTGTTCTGATCTTCCTTGGTCCTCTCTCTGTGGCAGTTCTTAGGTCAAGGAGACCATCTGGGGCCATGGCAGAAAAAGGGACAACTGAAAATAAATATAACTGCAAATAAGATATCCAAAACTTCCCAAAACATAAAGTTTTTGATCTCATGTTTTGATCTCATGATCATGTTTTGATCTCATGTATCATATCCATTCTTTCTGCAGACATGCAGTCTATTTCAGATATTTATTTTTTAATGGAGCTAAAAGAGGGGAAAATATTTTTCCCACGGATTTATTCTACTTCTGCTACTTGTTATGGTTCTAGGGGTTGCCTGTGATTTCACTGTTGAGCTGTATCTGATTATCAGTCAGGTCTGGATGCGAGAAGTACTCTGTTGTACGTAATAGGAGCATGGAAAAAATTGTGAGAACCTGTCATGGCTGAACCAATTATCCAAGTAGTGGTTGTTTCTTTTAGTCATATGTTCAGTATATTTTTGTAACATACTGGAGCATTTCCTGCTTTTGCATGCATGAGTGTTAGCTTAATTCAGTCTGCTGAATTAATGTTATTTTCTTTAGAAAACAGATTAGAGACTTCAAAGACTTCTTGGTTGACTCAAAATGTTTTCATAGGAGAAGGTAAATGAAAATAGATATTTGTTTATTCTAATGAGACTGTAAAAAATTTAGGAACTTTGCATCCATATTTGTTTCTATGACCAGAAAATTCAGAAATTCAGGAAAAAATTAAAACATTAAAAATCACAAAATTAATTTCACATTTGGGGAAAAAAAATGAGGCTCATTCTTGATGATCCTGCATTGATTCACTTGCCTTTTTTTGTTAGAAATGAAAGCATCATATTAACTTTCACATTGACTATAAACCCCTCCTTATGATACATCCCTAGCAAAAAATCTTTCTCCCACCTGTCCACCCATTCTTTGCATGAACATTAGGCATACCTGAATTTCCCAGGGCATATCTATCGGAAGGATTGTAGAAAGCCATGTTCCTCTGGCTCAATTCTCACTATTTTTTCTGCCAGTAAAAGTTTGCACACAATGACCTCACCAGCAGCTAGCCATTTGTTAAGGAATGGGCACCATCAGTCTGGAAAGCCAGTTTATCATCAGTTTATCATCACTGGTGATAATTTTGACCCCACAGCATCTCACAAGGCAGGCCTAAGACTGAATGAGCCACTAGTCTCCTGCTCATTGCTCAAAGAGTTCACCATGCTTGAGCCCCTTCACTGGGCTTATGATTCTAGCATCCACTTTCATAGATACACATCTTTCAAGGTCAGAAGGAAGATTAAAGCATGTACTGGTTCTTGGAAGCTTAATTTCTCAGTAACAGCCCAAGGGGATGTGGAGTTAAAAGACCACTGGAATGGTCCTGCATCCCTAGCTAATACGATGATAAGCAGACTTGATGATTTGGGGAAACCTTAATTCTGATGTCTGTGCTGGGGCATTGTCTGTAATGGGTAAGTAGACTAAGTAGTTGCCCTCCAAAAGTGTTAGCAGCTCTTTTCCCAAAATTAGATTGATAAAAATAAGATTACAAAAAATCTGGCATTTCCTAGGCTGATTTAGGAAGTAACACTGCTAACCAGAAAAGACTTTTAAAAATATAATTTAAGCCTTCCTAGCGTATTTCAATTCAAGGATTAATTTGCTTCTCACTAGAGGCTTGGTACCATCCTCTTTGCAAAGAGTAATTAAAAAAATTCGTTAGCGGGGATGGTAGCTTCTTCTGCCGTTTCAGTCAGTGTTGTAACGTAATGTAGCCTGGAGCTTTGCACATCTTGGCACTTGTTATAAAAGAGGGTATTTCTAATAAGATTTACATTTATTAAAGCTACTGTGGCTGCTCCAATCTTGATCTTCTTGAAGTTAAAGGGAGAATTCTTACTGACTTGACATAGAATTTGACCCAAACAGCAGCACAACTTGAAATACAAAACAGCTTTATAGCACCCCTCATTTTGGTGGGATAGGAAATAACTTCAAATCAGCATTTTCTCACAACATTTTTTCTTACTCAGATGTACAGCGCACATTCTCATTCACTCATGGAAACACTTGGCATGGATATTTTAAAACAAATTACCTTAAAATAAGTTACCTCTGTACAAAGCACATATGATAGAAGGCACAAGCAAAGGCACTTGATTCAGGTCAAGTATAGGCTTCTACGCAAACTACTGTTTTCTTGTAGAAGCTGGCCAAATCTCTGTAACTTTGGATCCCTAATACAAAAGTTTTCCCTGTTGGGAGTAATTGTATAGATAGAGCCAAACGGAGTTATGTTTGTGCCTATACCATGATGTGCATTCATTGCATTCCTTTCCCCAACCAAATAAAATTATCAGACAAAGATCTGATGATATGAGGTATCCTTTATGCCATGTTCTCTTACTGCAGTATGAAGAATGAATTTTAAGGCTGAAATGCTCTAAATACCTTCCAAGTTAAACCAGGATATCTCACCTCATTAGAAAAGCATAGCAGACATTGTGGAAAGGTACAGCTGCTAAGGTGAGTTCATTCAGGTTGTTATCTTCACTGATGTTATTTCCTTTCATGGAGCTATGGGTTCCATTAGACCAACTGACAACAAACTTAACATTTTAAAAATTATTTAGGTTGAAAAGAACTTACTTTGCAATGTTCTTTTGAAGGATCTGCCTTTTTCAGCCAAGAGATTCTACATGAAGCTGCCCAGCAATCTTAAAAGTAAAAGACTTTGCATGCTGAATTTACTCACACATTTAGAGAAGACAGAAAGTAAAGAACAGTAGTGGACTCTGTACCAAGTCAGAGTATATCTGCTGCTGATGTAAGTTGATTATACCTGCATGAAATATCTTTTTTCTTACTGTATTTTCTTGTGAGAAGTAGAAGAATAAGCTACGTCATTTTCACTCCCCTTTATCTCTTTGAGAAAGATCATCAGGTAGCTTCAAGGAACCTTATTGTTCTTACAATGTTGAAGGGAAAAAGAATGATGACCCAGTTCATCTGTGTGATTGATGCTTTTCTTGGCTTCAAGCATTTCTTCCCTTGTTTATTTTTTCCTAAATTATTTTCTAGTTTTGTGGGTTGTTTTTGGAGGGTGTCAGAGATGCAAGCAATACTGAACACATAGCACACAGTCTTCAACATACAGTAAAGGGAAAGAGCAATCAGTAGCTTCATTGGTGCTGTACACTGGATTTTATAGAGGCAAATATGTATAAATAATTGTTTTAAGTATCCCAAGTCTTTCTGTATGAAGGCCTATTTTTCACTCTGAGTAAAACAGCCAGACTGGTATCTGCTCATGAGCCAAGTCACACACTTCTATTTCTATTGTGAACAAGAAAGAGCTTACAAACAAAGATTTAATTCTTTAACTGAATAAATAGTTTCTTGGCAGCAATAATAAGGGGCTCAAAATGCCTATTATGCTTTGATTATAATTATAATTCTCACTGAATCTTCAACTCCTATAGCAAGGACTGGTATTTTTTAATAACGAAGAACTAAATTTTTAGCCTTGAAGAATCATCTGCCTAGGACTGCAGAAATGTATCAAGTATACAGCTAATGTAAATGAGTGTTTTTCTGCATTGCCACTATTATTGCATAGTTTGGGGAAAGGAAATATGTCTATAAATGAGCAAGCTTCTTATAGCAAATACACAATTTCTGCATTAACTTTGATTCCAAATTATCTATGGATGACATCTTAGGATTTTTTTTTTAAATTACCAGTGTTTTAAGGTATTCCCTTAGCTCTTTTTCAGTCATCTCTCTATCTGTTGTGCTCTTGCAGACTCTAGTTGCACAGTCACCCAACTGAACGCAAATAAGATCAGTCTGGCAGACCTGGACCATTCCTGTGGGCACAGCAGCTTTCAGCAACCCAAATGGTTGGGCAAACTTGTGAGGAGGTGGTTAAGACTGATACCTGGCTATCACCGCGGCAAATATTAGTGGAAGTCTTTTAAAGGCAATGCTTTAAGTTCAACAAGCTGTCATTTTCCAGCACATTTCTGTCAAATAGTTCCATAGCTGCTGCATCTGAGATGCCACAGTATTGTCACAACCTTACTGACAGCCTTTAGCAAATACTTGAGTTCTGAAGCAGCTTGAACAGTATCCAGGAAAGCTGGGAACCCCAGGAAATGCATTAGTTCTTTGTCTCTCTTTTAAAATAACATTGGATTGACATTAAAAACAACACTCTTTCTGGAGACACAGTGTTAGACTGTGGCCTCAAGCCATGACCATCATTGGCTATGAAGCAGAGAAGGAGCAGCACGTGTAGACCTGGAAGCTGTGTTATTAAAGGAATCTGATCAGCTGAGCCAATATGTCTCTTGGAGATTCAGAGCAGAACATAGAAGAATGCTTTGTGCCAAATCACTCATTAACTCTCACCTATTCCATCTCACCAGACCTCTTTTAGGAAACAAGAGTGCTACCACCCTCATGTTTTTATACTTGGACACTGTACAAAGGCATGAAAGTCTCTGCTCCAATGCTTCTCAGACCCAACACGGGGTTTCCAACAAGTCCCAGGAAAAGGAAGGATTCTTTGCATCTTGTCTCTCTCCACCCCATGCATACATACATATGTATGCAAAATCAGGTCTTTATTTAATGGGACTTGAATTTGCAACACATTAGAACAATGTGTGGTTTTTACAGAAAGTGATAATACGGATTTAATTAGTTAGATCTTGCTTTCTATGCTAAAACTGTGTATGTTTAAAATATTATTGCGGCATTTCTTCTCTATTTGCTTTGTATGTATCATAAATAATAATACAATAAGTTTTTAGATGTCTTTTCTGGTGGCTATTAGGCTGTGAAGCAAAATGGGAGTGCTCAGTGGAAGACTAACAATAACTGTACTGTTACAGTACATTTAATTCCAAACAAATCTGAAACCTAGATGACTTTGCAAATATTAAGCCTTTCACCCATCCTGGTAAAGCCGACACTTCTTGTATATGTCTGTTATCGAACAGCTCAGAAAAGCACAAGACTAATTGGGACAGACACCCATTTAACCCTACCTAGTCAGCCAAAAGCTGTGTGTCGTCCAGGTAGTTGTGCCAGCTCCTCTTAGTGAAAAGCTGATCTAACTCACCATCCACTTCTGTGATCAGCTGTGCTAACCCAAAGGAAAGGGCAGAAACACAGAGCCAGGATCAAAGAAACATGGGAAGACTCTTTTTCAGGACAATATGGCTTTGAATTAGTTTAAGTCAGCTCTAAAAAGCTCACCTGTTTGTTATAGCTAGACAAGCATCTTGTTTCATTGTCAGCTGTATTTTACTTTCCCCCCCCAAAAGTCCCTTATATTTAATTCTACAAATTAAGACAAGAAAATATCAAGTAGATCACCTGAGGAGCTTGATATTTATAAAAATAACATTTAATTTCCTATTTCTTTGCAGATACAAAAAACAAAGACATATTATCAATGTTATGATGCTCAACATAAGAGAGAGGATGTTGACCTGTTGAGAAGATTTCAATAAACCAAAGAGAATCAAACTGAGAGGAGGCAAATTGAGAAAAAGTAAAAGAAAAGAGGAGATACTCTGAGAAGACGGGGACACCACTAAGATTCAATTGTCATTCTCAGGCAAGATGATGTACTGTCATAAAAGACTGATTACTGAAAATCGAAGAAATTGATTAAAAATTCCCTAAAATATTGGCACAAACTCTGACACAAAATAAAAGTCCTGAAACTTACAGCAAAGACTATTCAAAGTTACCAGAGGAGAAATTACAGAAAGGGCAAATTTTAAAAAAAAGCACACAGGTAACCTAGAGATTTACTGTGGTATAAAGGAGCATGGGAGTAATTTTTTTTTTAGAACATAGACATCCATTCTGAAAAAATTCTGTGGAAGTGAGCTCAAAAAAGGTCAGTGGAACTAAGAAAAAATGAAGAACCAGATGCACTAAACTCACAAACATAAATATATATGTCATTTATTTAGTTATATACAATATAAGGCGTATGTCAGTGCTTACCTAAAAGCAATATGAAGAGAAACTATGGGGAAAAACCACTTAGTTTTTTAATCTTCATGAAAATTTTTGGAGGCACATATTAGACATATTTCACTCAGTTACTTGAGAAGACAGACCTCTGTGGGATATTAAGATAAATCTAAATTAATAAAAAAATTTTTTTCAGGTTTTTTTTTTTTTTTAATCTGAAACCACAAAATTTGAGTCTTGGTAAGTCAGAGCAATAAGCATTAACATAGTACTTCACCAGAAATTCACTATCTCCTGTTTAATCAAACCAGGTTGGCAAAGCTGCTGTTCAGTTCAAAGGACCCTTCATCTGATATTGAAATTGATGTTCTTTCCACTGCACACCGAATGGAGCACAGAGACAAGGACTTTAGCCAAGGGGTGGTGTCTCACTGCTCTGCCACAGACCACAGTTTGAGTACAGGGCATGACCAGGCATCCATGATCAGGAGTGCCTGGAGGTATCACAGGAAACAGCCAGTTTTCAGGGTGCTTTGGTGAGTAACTCTGCCCTCAGAGACTCTCTTCTCCTGGAGTCACTAGTTTGTGGAAATGAATAGGAGGAAACTGATTTTTGTTTTTTGGCTGAGGGCTGTTTTTTGGCATTCCAGTGCCATCACCCAAGCCCTTTTGCATTTTTAGAGACTGTCCTGTATTCATGGCAGGGGAGCACCCTCTGGACAGTTGCCCAGCCCAGGGTTTGTTCCACAGTGTGAGACAAATGAGATGAGATTTGGAACAATGTGCATAGATGTATAGGACTTTGATCTACTTCCCATAGACCTACACAAGATAATTTTCCCAAGGGGTAAACTGTTGGGACCTGTGGGTTAGCTCAGTTGGTCAGAGCATGGTACTAATAATGTCAAGGTTGTAGCTTCAATCCCCATATACAGGCCAGTCACTTAAGACCTGGATTTGATGATCTTTGTGGATTCCTTCCAACTCAGAATATTCTTTGAATATCTAATATGCTAAGGAAAAAAACCAAACACTCATGCACTGCAATTGCAGGATTTGTTTTATAACAATTTCTTCATCTCTTGTCTTTTTGCATCAGGACTACTAAGCCCCTAAGAGACACGCAGACTAATGCAAAGGCAGATTACAAACTCAGGTGCTGAATTAATACTGCCAGAGGCTCAATCTTAAGAGGTCTTACTAAATACAGTTCAGAACATGGGATTTTCAGACTGTATATATATTTAATTGACCTTGATACCTAATATTCAGGTTAGTATGGTGTCTAATGCATTCTAGAAATAACACTTCATATTGGATTGCAGATAAACACACGGAAATATATTTATTCTCATATTAAAAATTTCATTATTGTTTTAAAATCAGGACTTTCATTGTTTGAAGTTTCTGTTTATTTGTTTAGGCACTGAATTCAGTTGTTACGATGAGCTTTTTCTAACTTGCCTCTAATGCTATTGACAGTTCTCCTTTTGCCTCTGTGTCTTCACACCTCCTTGACTGGACAACCATTTCTCCTTTGCTTCACGATTCTCTACTCTGGTAGAGGGCTTTTTCCCTAGTACTTAGCTTTGAAGCTACCTCCCCGAGGATGTTCATCTTAACAAATAAAGTCTAGCATTCAGTGAAACTCAGATGTCTTTGGGTTTCACCACAGACTTAGATCATGGTCAAAGTTTTTCTTAAATTCATTAACCGTTTTACAGGGACTTGGTCCTTTCATAAAACCCCACACTACCACTTGCTTTCATTATCAAGGACTGCAGGAACCCAATGGCTTCATGACATTTTCACAGAAAACAGTTTGTAGTGATAGTTTCTAAATTAAAGTAATCCACAAGCCTTGTAGAAAACTTGAGATGTGTATACATGCAAATCATATACAGAAAAACTTTCTAGCTACATATAGTGCTCTTGTTTTGTTTTAGCCTTAGGTCTTGTATTATCTTTAGTATTGTATGAGTTTTAACTTACTTTTAGCAATTTTGCTTAAAGCTGTCTCTCCTACAGCACAACTGTTGTCACGTGGCTTCATTTTATCTGCTGTGTGCACACATTTTGCCATTTTTGGTGTATCTTTCACAATCAGCTACTCCAATAAGTACTGTATCACTTATGTCTGACTCATTAACCATGCAGGCATTTCTGTTTCACTTGGTTTTGCTCTTAGTAAAAAAAAAAATGTTTTATCAAAATGGTAAAGCTGAGCAAGTAATTTACATCAAGCACTTTATCTTCATTCTCCTTCTGGGAAATCTATGGCCAGATTGCACCTATTTCTCAATTATTAATTATTTATATTTTTCCAACACTGACTAATTCATTTATTACTATATGGATCAATTACAGATATCCTACACAGAAATTAATTACCTTCACTGTAATTAGTCAGCCAGGTCAGGTTGCTTTGTTTCAGATCCCAGGGCCATGTCATGCACAAGCATTCTTTATTTAGAAAAATGAAAATACTAGTGCCAGTAAAGTGAACAGCCCTTGAATGTTTACCAAAGACCACAAACTATTTCTTTCCAGGTAAATCGATTGTGTCTTGGATAACAATTTTCATTCACATTTATATTATCAGGTTGTGAGGATACTAAGGGTGCAGTAGGGGAATGAGGCCTTGGTTTGTACATTGGTATATGAGGCTCCTTTGAGTATCTGCTATAAATCTGAGCAACACAAAATTCAAGATCTAGCATCCTCCGAGTGTGGCCCTCAGATGTCCAGCCTCCCTCAAAAAAGTGTAGTGAAATCAAGGTTGAGCTACGGGTGCTTGTTCAGGCAACACGAAGTTGAAACCAGGGCCTATCTTTCTGTTGTGGTTTAACTCCAGACAGCAACCAAGCACCACACAGCTCCTCACTCCCTCCCCTCCCAGCAAGACCGGGGAGAGAACTGGAAGAGTAAAAGCAGAAAACTCGTGGGTTGAGACAAAGTCCATTAGGGGAAGCAAAAGCTATGTATGCAAGCAAAACAAAACAAGGAATTAATTCACTCCTTCCCATGGGCAGGCAGGTGTTCAGTCATCTCCAGGAGAGCAGGGTCCCATTACGTGTAATGGTGACTTGGGAAGACAAACACCATCACTCCAAATATACCCTCCATCTTCCTTCTCCCCACCCCCCCCAGCTTATGGGGAAGAACGATGTCATATGATACAGAACATCCCTTTGGTCAGTTTGGGTCACCTGTCTCAGCTGTGTCTCCTCCCAGCTGCCCAAACACCCCTCACTTCCTCACCAGCGTGGCGGTACAAAAAGCAGAAAAGGCCTTGGCTCTGTGTAAGCCCTGCTCAGCAATAACAAAAGCATCTCTGTATTATCCACCTTGTGTTCAGCACAAATACAAAACACAGCTCCATACTAGATACTGTGAAGAAAGCTAACTCCTAACCCAACCCAAACCAGCACACTGTCTTTGGAAAAGATCAACACCTGCCTCTGCTGCCCCTGAACAAGATCACCATGGCATTAATTCACCTTACTCTTCCCTACTGGCTTTCCAGGGAAAGGGTAGCAATGACTCCTCAGTGGCTCCCCTGAAGGCAGCATACCAGGAAAACTGCTTCAATCTACTTGTGAGCAAGTCAGAAATAAGCCTGGATGTTTGTAAACTCAGCCAGGTCTCTCTTGTGCCAATCACGGAGAGGAGTTTGGGATGCTTCTCCAAAAGTACAAACTCTGAATATCCCTTTGGTGTGGGACAGTCTGCCAACCACAGATAAAGTGCTGGGCTTCTCTCAGCTTCCTGTTTTCATGAAGACCAAGCAAGCTATATCTTCTAAATAAATAAACTAAACCCCTCCCATGCATATAGTGAGAAGGACAGTTTAGTTAGTTTTAACATAGTTGTTTAAAGGGGAAAAAATATGGTCATAGTAAAAACACCTGGAAGGTGTGGAGCTTATCTTGCAACTGACTGAATCTCAATTTATCTGAAATATGCAGACAAATAAATAACAGACACATGACTTTAAAGGTGTTTAACAGCACTAAACTTTTCAGAATTGAACTTCTTCACCCAGGCCCATCCTCTGAATCTGATATCCTCTTGATTCACTCTTCAGGCAGCAGATCCTTCTATTAGGAGTTAGGGTGATACTAGACCTGTAGCCGGCACAGAAACAGTTTGAAAACTGCCAGGGCACTCTTCTGCCTCTCAGCATGGATTTGCACTGCTCAATTAATGAAACAGTAGCATTTCAAGGCCTAAGGAGAAAAGAGGTTGAAGGCAGAACTACAGCTCTTGTTATGCACAGGTGCAAGAATTGACATCACTTTCATCTTTAAACATGGACTTATTTCATCACTTGGGTTGGCCTTGAAAAACACATGGTTCTTCAACTCACCCTCACTTTCCACAGCTTTAAGGCCCAAAAGTGATCAGGCAGTGGGCAGGTTCGTGCTGGAATCAGTCTTCATTGATGAGGGTCCTTATTTTATAGCTGCCCTCTCTTAAGAGGGTAGCATATGAGCCTGCCACCAACCTCTCAAGCAGTTAGTCATAGTGGTCATAACATAAAAAAGATGTCTCTGTTGGAGCTGTGCTTTCTATTAGCACCCATGTTGTCTGTGGTAGTGAATCTGAACAGATATTTCTACTGAGCTGCTCCAAGGGCGTGGCTTGCTGAAGCTGGCAAAACTGTAAAAGAAATTAATGCATCTGGGTCCATGATCTGCATCTAGAACTGGATTGTACTCTAGGTCACATCCCAGCATACAGCAGACAGGAGAAAATTATATTATCTACTTTATAATTTATTCCAGGAAAATGTTTTGAGTGGAAACAATCGGCGAGAGATTTGTCTTCCTTATTCAGCAGTTACGTATTCTCTGTTCTCTGCAGAACATGGTAATATTGTGGGGTGATTTCCTCACTGTCAGCTTATAAAAATACAACACTAATTTGTTGTAGTTGGAGTGGCTCTGCTGGGAACCCTTCCAAAGCAGCCAAATACCTACATGGACTGACTTGGCTGCCTGGATTACTACATGTACTCTAAATATGGCAGGGTGAGACGTATTAGAACATACCAGCCTAGTCACCATCTCCCTGCTCTTGTACTCTTCATAGTAAAATCAATGCACATTGTGCTCTCAGGCTGGGGCTATTTTTAGGTGTTATTTTTCCACTCAGTCTGCAGCTGTTTTCAGTCACAAGCTTCTTTAACTAAAACAAATACACAGTCCTTGGCAAAGAAGTGATTGTAAAGAGGGCAGAAGTGTGCACATGAATCTTGTTCCTGCCTCACAAGAGTAGGGAGGGTCAGAGTAGAGCAAAGAGGACCCTGATGTCCTGGGAAGCCAGGGTCAACAGTCACCATCATGATTAGCCCAAATTTCAGTCCTCTTCCAGAATGACCGATGAAGGGCAGGCTTCTCAGCACAGAAGAATGTGGGAGGAGAGCTGGAAGGCTACCAGACCCTGCATTATCTGCAACACCTCCTCGAGAGATACATACAGTCATTGTCCATGATGAGCCTTTTGCCTTTAGTATGCACAAGCTCCTTCAGCAGAGTATGTAATCCCATCATCCCTATTGCATTGTTGTCATTTCTTCCTTCCCTCTCCACCTTGGGGAATGGAGAGAATGGAAAGAATGGGAAGTTATCACATGGGATGTCTCAGAAACAGCTGTTCTTTAAACAGGACCTCTGGCTTTTGGAGCATTGCCTAAGCTCTGCAAAGCATGAGGGCTGAGCTTCCCTTCAGTTGCAGAAAGGAAAAAGCTTTATTCTTTCCTCTCCACTGCTCCCCCTCTGACCCAAGGCAGAAGTGGAAGTCCCTAAGGCCAGAGCTGCAGCTCTCTGTCTTCAGTGTGGGAATGGCTTGGTTGGGCTTCCTGTTAATTAAGAGCAGGAGAGAGCAGATTAATCCAACTATGTCTTGTTTGGTAAGCTGAGTTAATGTCATATTAGGATACGTTTGAAGTCAAGAGGGGTTAGCAGTAGCCAGCCAAATGCTTTTAATGCTGTTCAAGTGATGGAGAGAAATGAAATGGAGTGATTGTATTGTCTGAAGCCACTCCCATCCATCAAAACTGACACTTCCACCGTCTACTGGTAACAGATATGGTACTGAGAAGTCATAGGTGTGGAGATGCATGCTAACCTTTAGTGCTGCATATAAGCCATGAACACTGAGAAGCTGTATGCCCTCTCATAAGTCTATCATGTCATAAATTATCATGGTTATGCTGGTGAACATGAGGAGATGAGCAATATCTTCATTGCTCCATCATCCCATTCAATTCATCTCAGGAATATCACTGAAATAAGAGGAATACTGTGGTGGATAGTGCATGCTGTGCTTGACAGCAGATGTTGGAGGGATTTGGAGCTCAAATTATAAAATCGCAGTTGACCTCCTTAATCCAGGACAAGGCACACTTCTGACATGAAATAAGGATGAGTGTGTCTTGCAGATATCACACTACTAAAAAAGCTTTATTCTGTGATAGGGGGCCTTCACAGGGAGGCTGATGCAAGTAAAAGAAGTATAATTTTAGCTTTTTCTGTTTTCACTAAGTAGTGTACTTACTAGTGCCACTACAAAAAATGCTAGCTAGCTGTGGTGGTAATTAAAAAAAGTTGCATCATGAGAGTCATTTATGCTCATCTTTTGACTCACATTGTTGAAAATCAGCTTTCGGTAGAGTTTACTGTTTTGTCAGAAGCTTTCTCACACTGTTCTCACACTGTCCATTAGGAGAAACGCTGTTATCCTCCATGTGGACTGTCTAAACCACAAGTGTGAAGTGCCTTTTTGTGCTATACTATCAAGTTCTTCAGTAGGTTTTGTATGAAAATCAAACAAAGAGACTTTTTCATGAAATTGGAAGTGCCCAGATTATATTTCACATGTGAGTTTCCTTGTTTTTATTAAAATTAGGTTTGCTCATTTGCCATTTTGAAGCTAGTTTGAAATGAGGATCACCTTGTATCCTAGGAAACACAGTGAGAATTTTATATGTGATCACATTTTTATCCATGTTATGAGAAAAGCAGATGGTAATTAGGTGCATTATTCATAGGAAAGCTTGTTGAGCGCAGTGTCTGTATGGTTCCAGCTTCGATTAGAACTTGTTTGGAAGAACTACTTCATACCTTTCAATTGCCCCTCATTAAGAGCAATCATTACTCTTCTGTGCCCCTGTGTGCTTTAATTTGTGCAAAAACAGCATCCATAATATTATTTAGAAAAAACCAGGCAAATTTCTGGGGTCCCTTTCATTCTGCTTCACATCAGTGTGATCTTTCTGTCCATCCGAATTCATTATTATTTATTGCATCTGCAAATGTGCCTTGTGAGAGACCACTTGGCAACAGGAGAGGTACAGAGCTGTCACGTTTCAGGGACAGCACCCGAACCACTGGAAGAGACCAATTCACCTACTTAGGTAGTGGAAAGGATGCTGAGGGCACACTTAAAGACTGGGCCACTTTGCGTAAGAAGGGCAGGTGTCAGAATTCCTGCATGTCCAAGTCTTCCACCATGAACAGAATGACAGGACAGAGCAACAGAACAGAAGAGGCACAGCCATGCTGCAACAACAACAAAGTGTCTGCACCAGGATTTATGCTAGCTCAACACTGCCTACACATTTGCCTATTTAGGTGAGTCCTAAGTCATGCTCAGTGGGGTGACTAGAGAGTGCCAGAT
Organism: Lepidothrix coronata; assembly: GCF_001604755.1. Taxonomy (NCBI): domain Eukaryota; kingdom Metazoa; phylum Chordata; class Aves; order Passeriformes; family Pipridae; genus Lepidothrix; species Lepidothrix coronata. The sequence continues at coordinate 1,524,349 of NW_016690220.1, read as the reverse complement.
AGCTGGTTGTCAAGCCAGAAATTTTTTGCTCTCCTCTAGGGACCATTATCTCCTGCTGTAGGACTCTGAGATAGTACAGCTTCTTGGGACCCAGAGAACCCATCACAGTAAAGTTCTTCTGTAGAGGCAATAATAGTGACATCCTTCACTTCTGAGTCTGATCTTCTCACAAACTGGGGAGTCCCTGTAATACTAGGACAATAACTGTGTTCTCCAAAGCCAACAAAAAGCCAGACACTAATACCTGTGCCTTTTGCTACTCAATGTCTCTTTAAATAACACATTTGCTGCGCAACCTAAGCAGGATGTTTTCTAGATCATATCCAAAAAAGCAGCCATGGACTTTTTGGTCCTAGCACTGAGTGTTCACTGTGTCCCGATACTATCAGTGATCCCATACGAATGAGCTGATGCACCATCAGCTAATAGAACACACCACATCACATCTCTTTGGGGATGCTGACGCTTCCCTGACTCTTTCAAAAATATAGATCCAATATTCAGTTCTTGTTTCTCAAAAGTCTTCAGAAAGATATGTCCTCATAGTAAATTTGGGTTTCTTCCTCTGTAGCTTTGCCTCTCAGAAGGTAGCTAAGTATACAAGAGAACAGAGTGGGATGATCAACAGAACTGAGTTATACTGGAGTGACTGGATGGGACGCCCACCTGAAAGCCTGACTGCCATTTGAAAACATCCTTCCTGAAGACCCTGAGGCAATTGCCTGGCTACACATATTCTTACAGAAGTACAAGATGTGTCCATCTGCAGCACACCATTTCCAGTGAGCCATATAGTCCAGAGTCAGAAATTATCCAAAAATGAATGACTGGGAAGTAGGACCCACCGCACACAAGTGTCCTTGTTTCTCAGTGAAAAAATCTTGTCAGCCTAGCCCAGTCTTGCACTTGGGCTTTCTCCAGAGACTTCTCTGTAAAAGAAACCCAAGAAGTCCTCACAGATGGCACTCAGACTTGGAGATCTCCATATGGAAAATATTTTTGGAAAGACAAATAACTGTAACTGGGTCAGACAAGGAGATTTTTTTTCCTATTGCCCCTGAAAATAAAGAGGGATAAGGCTATTGTTTGTCTGCTTATGCTACACAGAGTCTTCTGTAACCTTCCACAGCATGCTAAAGTGGGCATATAAGGATGTTCAAGTGCATAATAACACTTGTATCATGCAAGAAAATGTGTGTGTTTAAGAGAGAGGTTATTTGATCTTATCAGGACTGTAGATGCCCATGTTATTTATTTTGTGGTTAGGATATTAGCAGCACCTGCTACGTCATCTGTATTTACTTCTAAAGAAAATAATTTCAGCATTTCCCTTAATGACAAACTAACACTCTAATGTCTTCTCTCCCCTTTGCAGTAGACAATACACTTAGACAGTGCCAACTGTGTCCTGCAGGAATAGATTGCTTTGAAGTAGTCCTCAATAAACAGATGTGAGGGTCCAAATAAACCTGGCAAAATATACACTTGACTAAACAATGCAACAGCATATTTGAGACTTTTTTCTTCTGCATTTGAAATGTTTCCCAAGTCCCTGACTGATACAGTAGATAGGGTGGTTCTTAAATATTCAACATAGTCATCTTCAGCACTGGTTTCCCAGAAGCAAGGTAACACAAAACTGCCAAAAAATCTAAATAATTTGAATTCTCTGCTTTGCTAATCATAAAATTGAAGAAAAAATTGTTCTTCCTGTTTTCACTTAGAATTCCTTACACCATGAGTTGTCTATCATTTAAAGTCTCACCGTGATTTCCAGTATAGATTTTTATCATTCATTTTCAGGCTTCTGCCATCAGAAAATTTGCTCTATGCTCCAGTAACCCATCTCAGGAATGAGTTCCCTTCCTTCCCTTCCTTCTTTGCACTACCACCACTTTCCTGATCTCTCCAGCCTCTCCAGGTGGTGGTGCTGACCAGTGCCAAATGCTGACACTTCACACCACAGCTTGCTGTGAAGAAATAAAACCCCCAATCCACAATCAATTTTAGTCATAATGATGCTACTAAAATAATTCGACAAGGACCTGAAACAGTGGGCACAGTGAGTGCATAGACTCATTGTCCCAGCGTCACTATTCATATCTAAATCCCTAACCTCAGACGTCTGTCTCAGTACAGAACCTCTTAGCAGCTTATCAACTGGCCTTTTCCTAGAAAAAACCCTGACCATGGCAGGGGGGTTGGAACTAGATGATCTTTAAGGTTCCTTCCAAACCTAACCATTCTATGATTCTAAAAAAAAACATTCTCCATCATAATCATCCCATGCTCCACCTACACAGTTACCAAATCCTCTAGATCTCCTAATTGCTTTTCCAGAACAGGCATGTGACCCTGCTACAAGCTTATCAGCCGAGTTGAAAATATGAAGTGAAGCAAAACAGATGGAATTTCATAACCAATTACATACTACAGAGGGAACCATAATGTGTAGGTTTCTCATTTTCAAACTGAAGTCAGTCATCTTGTTATGCCTCCTTGAAGCTCTGACAGATCCCCTATGTTCTCTTCTGCAGAGAGATCCAGCATGTTGTCACCTGAGCATACTGAGATCCTGCTCCAGACAACTCTAACCAGTGGCTCAGCTTCCCTTGATCTAACTGCTTGACATGTCTTGTCTGCAATGAGTCTCTTTCTTTTGGTATTACTGGGCCATCATGGTCTGATTTTCTGTGAGTGCCTAGTAGTTGTCTTTTATTTCACAGTTCAGTGAAAAAATGGAGTAACTATTAGCAAAGACTCTTTAAACAGCTAAGAAATGTTGGGTTTGTGACCAATAAGTGTTATGGGCTCGTAGACAACAAATCCATGCCAAATATGGGTGAGGCAATTCTACGGCAGAAAGGCATAATTAATGTGAAGAGGAATTCCCTTGGTCCAGGCTTTCACTCCTGTCACATCTGAGCTTGTTTGAATCAAAGTTTATAGTACTTTTAAGTGAGAAGAAGACCTGGCCCAAGAGAATTACAATAGAATAAGATCAACACATACAAGGTGAGAATTAGGCTTAAAATATCAAAAGCCTGGAGATTTTTTAGTAAAGCATCTAGGTCTCTCAATACCTTACCCATTAAATTAATTTAAATGGGCTTGTACAGATTCACCATGTGGATATAAATGCAGTAATGATGCAGGGAATCACCCTGTAAGACGCTATACAGACCATCTCTTTTGACATCATTGTGAGTAAATTGGAGGAGAGTCAAAGAGAGAGCTTGATCCTGTCAAGTGAAGTCCCAGTGAGGAGCATACTGCCCTCAGATACCACCAGCACAGGCTACTCAAATGAGAATGTGAGATCTTCAGCACCACCAGATATTGAATGGGTGGGAAAAAATTAAATCAATTATCCTACCAGGTGACAGGTGTCTCACTGAGGACATAAAAAACAGATGAGTACTGTAGATGAGTGGAAAAGTTGAAAAGTGACCTAGGAGGGTCTTTTGAGAGGGAGGTATTCCCAGCTGAAGAGCTGATCTTTGGCTCTGTTCACATGCTCCACCTGAAGCGAGTGCGCAGCACAGGGGAAAGAAGACGCAGAACAATGAAAGATGATGAGGTCAGGGAGGGATGGATCAACACTGCTGCTTTCTGAGCTGTACACCTGTATGTGAAAAAGAGAGAGAGAGAAAACACCACACTGCTTGTTGTGAAAGGTTACAGGAGCGCAAAGAAACACAGAGGTAATGTAAGAAAGATGTTTCTAGTTAGTACTGGTACAGCAGTCAATTGAATGTGTGTCAATTCCCTTTCTTCCTCTGTGAGCTCAATATATATATTTAGATGTGAGCAGAGACATTGTTAATCTCAGATCCCAAATGCCATTTTGATAACTGCCAAGATTGGGGGGGTGCTGCTGTAGCAGCAATAATGCGATGTTATGTTTTCTGTCCTGATGGACGATTGTATGTGAAGTGCTCTTGTCTCCAATATGTACAATATTTCAAACTTTCCTGCCAAAAATAAAAATGGAAAAAATCAAGAGAGCCTTGAGGCAACAATAACTTATTTGACATCAAGTTACATGGGTTTTACATGTTTATTTCCTCAAATATTCAATTAAAAGCTTACTTACTGTGGCAGATGTCATGTCACATGGTGCATATGCTCCCTCTCCAATACAGAGCAGCTTTTTAGAAATGACTGCCAAAATGTTGTAAGAACTTTTATAATGGTTTCAGGATGAAGCATAAAATGTAATAAGCCACACATTTTTGTGTGTATTTTATTGATCATTTAGTACTAGCTTTCTGCTTGGGGGTGGGGATTTTCTGATTGTTTTTTAGGGGGGAAGGAGGAATTGTTTCCATGAAGAGAGGGAGAGAAGAAAATTGTTAGGTATTTGAAAATTGAGCATAGGTACTTTGTTGTGAAAAGGCAACTGGAGTGACCTGAGTGAAACAGGTTTCTTTTGGTCTGTTCTTGTTCCTGAGTGCAAAACACAAAAAGATGTGTAACTACTAATAAGAACCTCTTCAGTAAGTTTAGTTCCACTGTAAGCATTTTGCTTCTCTTACAATCTCTGAAAACTCTATTGTTGGCCATTTGGTTGGTTATTACGTGGGTAAAACCAGGCTGTTTTCCAAATACTTGTCTGATTTCCATTCATAAAGTAGTGCATGTATTAACTAAACTTAGATTAAATATTAAAGAGATGTAATGCATCTACATCTATCCAAATTTCATATAGCCACCTCTTATACCTCACAGTGTTAGCTAGTCATTGGTGGCTTTCAAGAAAAAAGATGTTTTCTGGTTGACAGTCATCCATACTGGAAATACTGCATACTTTGCCATAGCACTTAAAGTCAAGACCTTACTCAAGGATGCTGGACTACTTACATAAGGGCCTAGTCAGCTATGATGATCTTTCTTTTGACTGATACTAGTAAAACAGCTCAGAGAAAATGCTAAAGCATCATGAGAAAAGAGCTGTGAAAATGAAGACTGAAGGTAACAACACTCGTATTTGTTTGTGCCTGGTGAAGTCTCGTATAATCCCAAGGAACAGGGTCCCTGTTATTTACTGTCTCGTTCAGCAACAGAGCAGCAGACCTAGGAAAGAGGGTGAGTTTTTACAACATGGCCATAACACGTGCAGCTGACATGTTACACACAGGACTAGAGTGAGGCAGTAATATGGATCTGTCTTCGCTAGTGTCGGTGGCTGCTCCAATCCCTGTAAACAACACATGTCAACACTGGATCAATACACTTGAGATGACAGCGATTTATGGATTTTGAGGAGCTTTTAGGACAAAAATTCCCCAAATTTCCAAAGTGTCTTCACTGCACAATAGATCCTGACTGTCACCTGAACATGGCATTTAGCTCTCTGCGGGCAACCACAGAGAGTCTTTAACCCTAACTTTCCAATGCTTTCAGCCCATGACAGGTAGTGTTTAAATTTAAGCTTTTATTTCACTTCAGCATAGGCTTCTGATCCACCTTTTTTGCCTTAAGAAGACAGGCATAAGCCCGTGGCTGTGAGGCTCCAAAACATTTCTCTCTCCTCTTCTGGAAATGATTCTGAGCTGAAACTACATATTTGACTCCGTTCTGCAAAACTTCAAAAGCATGCAAGCAGAGATGCCTTGTACAAAAAAGAATGGGCAAACTCACTTGTTTGAGATAAACAGGGAAAACTAGGGGTTGCCTAACATCTACAGCCCAACAGAGGTGAGGTTGCTGCAGCTCCTTGTCTCCAGGTCCTGCCAGTAGTGAGGCTGAGTATGTATTCCCAAGATGTACACACAGACACATACACACAATCATAAAAGCATGGGCTCATTTAGGTTGGAAAAGGCCTCTTAGATCATCCAGTCCAACTGTTAACCCAGCACTGCCAAATCCACCACTGAACCATGTCCTTCAGTGCCACATCTACACATTTTTTAAATATCTCCAGGACTGGTTACTCAACCACTTCCCTGGGCACCCTGTTCCAGTGTTTGACAACCCTTTCACTGAAGAAATTTTTTCTCATATTTAATCTAAATCTCCTCTGGTGTGACTTGAGGACTTCTTCTCTTGTCTTATTGCTTGTTATTTGGGATAAGAGTCTGACTCTCACCTCATTACAACCTCATGTCAAGTAGTTGTAGAGATCAATAAGGTCTCCCCTCAACCTCCTTTTCTCCAGGCTAAACATCCTCAGCTACCTCAGTTAATCCTAATAGGATTTGTGCTCCAGACCCTTCATCAGCATGTTTGCCCTTCTCAGGACACCTCAATGTCTTCCTTGTAGTAAGGGGCTCAGAACTGAACACTGTACTCGTGTGGCCTCACCAGTGCCAAGGACAGGGGGACAGTCACTCTCCTGGTCCTGCTGGCCACACTATTCCTAAAACAAGCCAGGATGCTAGTGGCCTTCTTGGCTACCTGGGCACACTGCTGGATCATATCCAGGCATCTGTGAATGAGCAACCCCAGGTCCCTTTCTGCTGAGCAGCTTTTCAGCCACTCTTCCTCCAGCCTGTAGCAGTGCATGGGGTTGTTGCAACCCAAGTGCAGGATCCGGCACTTGGCCTTGTTGACTCTCATACTGTTGGCCTCAGACCATTGATCCAGTGTGTTCAGATCCCTCTGTAGAATGTTTCTGCCCTCCAGCAGATCAACCTTGGTGTTATCTGCACTTACCGAGAGTGCACTCCATCTCCTCATCCAGAGCATTGATAAAGATATTAAACAGAACTGGGTCCAACACTGAGCCCTGGGGAACACCCCTTGTGACCAGCTGGCAGCTGTATGGAACTTCATTCACCACCACTCTCTGGGTCCAGTCATCCAGACAGTTTTCTACCCAGCAGTGTACCCATCCAAGCCATGAGCAGACAGTTTCTCCAGAAGAATGCTGTGGGAGATGCTGTCAATGTGCATATATATGATATACACACTGGCCATACAGACCAATGTACACAGGAAACACCCATACAAATAAAAACTTTCTGAGCAGCCTGATTCTGTTTCCCTCTCTGGTTGATCAAGATGAAAATACAATAGCATATTGGATAGCATATGCATGTATACAGATACATGCCTTATAGATCCCTCCTTAGATACTCAGTCTATGCAGTAGCTGGCACTTAGATCCCTGGCCACCCCAGCTTCTGGCACCTGCACATACAGGAGCCTGAGACCCACAGTCCTCCTCCAACTGCTGGTACTCAAACCTCCTCTTTGCCAGATATACCCAGGGTGGCCCCTGGATCCCCCTGCCTCCCTGGTACCTCATGCACAGGCTCGCACACATAAGCAAACAGTTCTCTCAGGTAGCAGGTCCAGACCTATGTTCTCTCCAGTGCCTGACCCTTAGACTTTGTGGTCTCTCCCTCTTCTGGTTAATTACTGATGGTTTTTTAATGCATTCCAAGCTTGCAAATACAATTCCTTGGAGACAACTGGTCCTTTGTCATTTTGATACAGAAACATACAAAAGAGACATGGGAAGCCTTTTCCATCCGCCCACGTTTCCCCATTATTGTTCGACTGCTCCCTTCAGCAAGTTTTGAAATATATTTTCTGGTTCAGTTTCACACAGATCCAGCATTTCTAGTTCCATTATTGATTTTTACATCACCATCTAAGGTGCTTCAGGGTTTGGAAATTCTTTTGTGACACTGTGCTACTTTTTTTTTCTTTTTCTCCACCCGCTTCTATAATGTGCAGTTATATGGGGTGTATTGGTCTGAAATTAAGCCATATTCCAGGACTGACTGGTGGTCAAAAGTTCTTCCATACTGATCAGTGTCTTTAATTAAAAAGCTAGTGAGATCAATGCCAGCAACTTCACAAGAAACTCTGAGTGCTGACAGCAGTCGCATTAGCACGGTAACTTTGGGAATTGCTCTTCTGGGCTATCCATGTCCCTGGAATGCTGGGCTGGGATTCAAAAAGTGCATTTCTGCCAAACCTTGTGAGGCATAAGAAGGTTACACAGAATACAAGTCAGAAAAGTAAAGCCTTTGAAAGAGTGCTGTTTCACAGATGCAGTTACCCAGAATTACTCTGAAATCCAACTTGCAGAGTAGAACTGGGAAGGAAGGAAAGTGCTGGAATTTAACTTCTTGCACAAGACTGAAAAGCCCGTTGAAAGACTTCATCTGACAGCAAAGCGTCCACAAAATAAACGGCGATTTAGGGTCTCTATTGACAACAAAAAGCAAAGATCAAATATCAACAAGGGTGTACTCCAAAAAGCATGCTTACAAGCTTAGTTTGATGAGGAACCAAGAGTAGCATCTGTAGCAACAGCTATTTCCTCCTGGGTCTTTGGAAAAGAACCCTGCCTACATCTCCCCTTCTTTTTATCAAGCAATGGCTACTCCAGGCTCTGTCCAAAGACACATGCTGATGAAGAAGAGGCATCAAGGTCCCTCTTGATCTTAATATCTCTAGTCTTAGGGGAACACCATGTTCATACCTGTTGTGCAGCTCAGCGCAGCCACAGAGGGAAAACTCCATTCCAGTCTCACACAGGAAAATTCCTGATCACTCACAACTACAAAGTGAACTTAATGAATCTGGAAAACAAATAAATAAATAAAGTAATAGACCTGAAACACTGGTGGAGTTCCATCAGGCATGAGGAACCTGGATGCCAAGTCTTTGTTATCACAAGCATTTGTGGAAGCCCAAAGATAGCTTCTGTCCATACCACACGGAAAGATGGGAGCTAGATGTAAAGTCAGCACCAGCAGTTGATCACAAGTACTCTGTGGTTGCTGAAAACTAGTCCTTTGAGATGGTGCATGCACTAGCCCTTGAACTAAAAAGCAAAGAGCATGCAGCATATTTTTCTTCATACAAATCTCAATCCAGTATCCAATGAGAAATTTGGATCTGCATTAAGATACCTAAACTTAGTTTTTCACCTGTCAAAGATACCACTGCGGTCACTGGAAACTTAAGGGCTATTCAAACACACCTAAAACTCAATTGCTACATTTGGTCAGCTGAATAGCTATAAAGCTACATTAAATTTTAAAGTCTAAATCTACAAGCTAAATCTCCCCCCGCCATGTCTCTCTGTGGCAAACAGCTGGAACTGTGCAACAAGAAATGATTGTAGCAATAATCAGATTGGCTCTACCTCTAACAAAAAACTTTGTCATGGAAAGGCTGAACATGTGTTCATACACCCATGAAAGAGGTGATTCCTGCCAAAAAGGGATAAAATGAACAAAAAATTTTTCCCTTGATTTGACAGGTCAGTTTCAAGATCTTGTTTCAAATACACTTTTTGATCTGGTTTGTGGTATCATGCTAGTGTCTGAATAACTAAAGAAGTACTGCTACCAGCCATCCAGAAGTAGGAGATTGAATGACATAGGAGCTCTTTGAGATTTGTTTTTAATCAATCAGTGTCAAGGGACATAACTTTCTGCATGTCTCTCTTCTGGGGTATATAGTAGTTCTCCCCTTTGAAATTACCTGTGACCGTCACTGCTCAATTTCAGCTTTTCTGTGGAACATTGGGACCTTCAGGTATGTCCATATTGCAAACAGGATTGAACAGAAGGTTGATTTTTTCGGAAACAGTACACAATTCATTTGAGGGAGAAAACACACTATCGTCCTTTGAGCTGGAGACAGAAATATGGACACTGACAGAAAATATGGAAATATTCATTTACTAGAAATTATGTAAATTAGGAATAATAGTTTTAGAAATTTAAAATTTAAATTCTAATAAAATGCTTAAATATATTGCAACCAAATATTGGAAAGGAAATATAATGTCCATATATTTTTGTACATTGTTAAAACCCCACAGAGCTGACTTGTTTTACATGGGAAGCAGTGACATGTTCCTGCTGGTTTCAACTGATTTTATTAATAAAGGTTTTCTGAGGTGAATGCATCTGACACCAAAGCCAAATCTTTAGGAACTGGGACAATTAAATTAATCATTCAGGGGTTTAGCTCAACTTGATCATATTATGATGGAGAAATTTAGTCATAATATACGATATTGACTTAATTATTGCAACCAAGCTAGGTGATCTAAGAGATGACACCTCTGGGCCTGTGATACTGGCCTGTCATAGTACACAACCAAAGGGAAAACTTTTTTTTCTAAAGATGCTATCTTTTGGAACACTTTGCTTGCTTATATGATTAATAATTAAAGGAGATGTGTTCTGACCTGTCAAAGAATATTAAAAGACCTATCTGAAACAACCTTGCAAAGTAGTTCAAATGTGTGCAGTAACAAAAATTGAAATTACTTGGCTCACTCAGATCCTGAAGTCAAATATTCATTTATCGGAGTCCAGAGTGAAAGACAGGTACTTCCAGGGGTTGGCTCCTCTTAGCTGCTAGACTGTGAGATGCAGATGGGATGAATCATCTCCTGTTTCTCTGTATTAGTTAAAGAGGAAGGTGAGATCACTGACATACACTAAAGTCCAGTTTTAGATGGTCACAGGGGAATGAGTTCTTCCCTTACACTTTTCTGATTTGGGAAAAAAGCATTCTCTGTGGAGGAAAACTTTTCCAGGTATATACCGTAGGTATTTGCACCTACATATGAGACTGCACTGTCCTATTCATTGATTCTGGTTGGATTATCTTTGTCACAAGGTAAGTAAAACACTATACTTCCCTTTGATGTCCAACACATCAACTGAGAGTGAAACTGGCCCTCACTAGAGCCCTTGCACACAGCATGCAAATGTCACGTGTGAGCTCCCCCTACACAGTGCAGGTCCCAGAAGATGGTGAACATGCTCAGAACTGGGCATGAGCACGACTAATGAGACAGTAAGGTAAGACAAAAAGGCAGATCCTTTCTTTTTCCTGGTTTTGGGCCACACGAAACAATTTGGAAAAATAATTATTGGTCTTCATGCCAAGTACCTGCAATATTTATATTCATATGAGTATGTTCAGAATTAAAATTGTTTTGAGTCAAAGACATTCTTTTTTTGGAAATATTTGATTGTCTAAAGTTAGAGCCGGCATTATTGCCACTCTGCTTCCTGGACAGAATTCTTTTTCCAAATGTAAAGACTAGGGATTTACATCTGGAAGGAAAGAAAAGCCCTAGGAAACATATCATGGGATCTTGGCTCCATTGAAATCAACGGCAAAACTTTCACTGATTTCAGCAGGACTGCAATTCCAGTAATTGCCAAGGAATTTGTGCATGCAGCTGCTCAAGCAACTGTGAGCATCTGTGGTGTGATTTCTGATCATGAGCAAGAGAGACTTCCATGGGTTAATTGGTACATGCCTTCACTAAATCTAGTGTCTTCCCTTTTGTTCTCCTTTAAAAGTATTTTCCTTTTAGAGAAACACCGTAAATGAAATTTGTTCTGCTGCTGTTCTGTGCAACACTGGAGGTGAATTACATGTAGTGAGTAGATGATCCACTCTATAGGAAGTACAAGACACCAGGGAATATTTATCTATCACTGTGAAGTAAACAGAGCTAAGAAGTAAAGACAAAGTGGCCAGAAAAGGTAAGTATGCACATTGACTGGATAACATAAATGTCATGGTTTTCAAATCTACCTGTTCTGTAACTGTGATTAAAACTATTTTTGATTCACCTTGGATTTACATTTATCTTGTTTGGTTTTGCCCATTTGGGAAACTTTAAAAACTGCTGCTTTCAGATTCACTGAAATGTTAAAAAAAAAATGTCAGTTAAAAACCAAATGATACGTGTGAAAAAGATAAAACAGGAAGTGAATGGTCAAGTACATGGTACAGATCAGATGGATTAAATTAACACACAGTAAATATGCTCAATTATTCTGAGGAAACAAAAAATGGTCAGCAGAACCACTTATATAAAAAAATCACTCTGACCTGGTGCATCTCTAAGAAAAACAGATGTAGAAAGCCCATCCTTCTCCCTAGGAAAAGATGCTCTAAACTTTCTAGACAGACTCTTTGGGAGTGATTAACAACATAAACTGATCTTTGTGAAGCGTTTTAAGAGATCTGTCTCCTCACTAAAGAGCGAGGTTAATAGATGCATCCAGATTACTCATTTTCAGCTGTTTCTAGTTTAACTAACATGTAAAATGTTATGTACAACTGCCATGGTTGGGAGGCATTGTTTCTACATTCCTTTTTTAATTTTAGCAGCTATATTTTTTCCTCTTAATCCCTATAATAATCCTGTTTTGAGGCATGATTAATTATTTAACTTTGCCATTCTCTCAGGGAAATGATGGACTAAATTGCATGCATGTTATTAATACAAAACACCATTTTGTTAGCTAATTTAGAATTTCACACCCACATCAAACAGGCAGATGTCTATAATCTATTATTTGTGATCCCGCTCAACTGTGCCGAGCAGACAGAGCCCGCACTCCTGTTCTCCCTCCCTGCTGTGAGGGCAGCATCCTGCCGTCAGGTCCCCTCGGAAACCCAGCCCTGCACACACTGGTACACCATCATTTGAGTCTTCCAATTTCACAGCCTTTCTCCCTTAATGCCATGCTCAGTGGACACAGCTGTCTTCTCTTTTCTTTTTGGAAGTTTCTGTTTTAAATTCCTTTACTACTGCTTGATTGCCGTTGGATACACTCTGGCTTGGCATATGCTCCTTAGTTTACTTTTGATCATTTCTGGTCCAGGTTTGGGCCCCACCAAACCGTCAGAATTTCTCCCAGAAAGAGGGGGAAAGGCAAATTTAAACTCTCCTCCCAGTTGGTTTTGCTTTTAATTTAGAAATGAAGAGCATATATTTATTTCAAAAGGTTACATGTCCCTTTTCTTCGTTCTTGGCTCTCACAGTCATTTTGTATCGCAACAAACTTCATTTTTAAGCCTTGTGCAGTACAGTGTTGTTCCTCCTGTAATGCTGTTTAATGTAGCAACACAAACCTGGCAAGTGACCTGAATTTCACAGATCAACTGCAACCACACAGGAGACTTGCAACAAGAATGTTTTGTTTCCTCTCTTGATGTTCTAATTGCTGCCCATGATCCAACTGCTCCCCCATCTGACCTTGCATGCAATTTTCATCACTTATTCTTTGGAGGCTGTCTAGATGTGTGACATGTCTGCAATTTCTCTTGGTATAATGCATATTCAGCACCTGATCAACTGCGTGTCTCTGGGTGTGAGACAGCCTAAATGGAGTCATATCAAATGAATTATGTGATGTACAGGGTGTCTTCAAGTATGCCATAAGCATAGTGTGTAAGCCAGATTCTAAAGGCAAAGCCCTACTCTGTTGAATATTTTGCATGGACCATCTGAGAACTCAGATGTCTTAATAGAGGTTCTTTTTTTAAAGCAAGAGAGACTCTTTAGATAGCCTGAGTGGCCGGAATACTGGTACAAGCTTGTAAAACCTGGTGTTTTCAATTTATCGTGTATCTTTCCTGAGACAGTCTTTTTTCTAGCACCCTTTCTTCAGGCAACACCTCAATTCCCTCAGACACAGAAAGAGTGATGGTGAGTGTAGGGGATGCAGCCGAGACTCTGAGATAGTATCAGCTTCCTTTGCCAGTACTTATACAATTCTATATATGTTTATTGTATTCTGCATCCACCAGCCACTTTCCCTCAGGGCTAGAGAAGACTGCTACCCACAAAGCTTGTGTGCACTCTTGTTTAAACACATTACATTTCTCCTCTCATTTCCTATGGTTTTTGTTAACTAGAGGACTAGATAATTCCGGACGAGAGCTTTTACTTTCATTAAAAGTTAAAGATCACCCCATGAATATGAATCAGCCGAGTGGTAAATCTTAAAACTCTTGGTGGCAGCTTTCTTTACTCATGTTTCATGCACAGTATGTTCCTTATATCCCATATGCCTGCTCCCTCAGAAACAGCAAACCTATATTCACAAAAAAATCAAGCTATACCAATGTATTTTTAGTATACACGTATACATTACTAAATGTAGATCTGACCCAGGAACCCTGCTGCACAGTTAACTTTGGGAACAAAGAAACAAAATTAATATGGCTTTTGGGAGTGGGGGGTCTATTTCTAATTTGTGAAAGCATTCTTTTTTATAACAGGGCAACAACCACCGGTGACTGGGTCAAGAGGGCCAGATCTGTATGAGAGTTTTCTTCAAGATCACCAAAGGAAGAGAGGAACCCCTCAAAGGTACTTTCTCTAATTTGGCCCTAAGCCCAGCCAGACAAGCCTCTGTGATGGGGGACAACTCTCAGAATCTTCTTGTTCTCATGGTCAGCATTCTCTTACTTTCTAGAGCCACCTGATAGACTCCCTTCAAGGAGAATCTCTTCTTTCCTTAACTTCTCCATCTGCTGCTGCTGGCAGGGTGAGCCTAGAGGCCATTTAAGGTTGGCACCATGCTTGATGGAGCCTGTGTCCAGGGCCTGTGAAGATTTATAGATGCTCCAGCAAAGAGCTGGATAGACCTAAATGGACTAGATGCTGGGCTATGCTTTTTCAAAATTAGATGCTCATATTCATTTCCACCAACTGAAAATTCATAGCAGTTAGTTCCTAAAATGAGTTTGCTTACCCTGTCCTGGTATGTATCACAGACTTAGCTTTAGATATGCCCCATCTCATTCAAACATAGGAAGACACATGCTGAAACTAAATGGACAAAGACAACACTGACCTGAATGAGTTTTCTATTAGCTGGTCATATCTTAACCTCAAATGAGAAAGCCACAGAGGGCTAACTGGTCTCTTTCCCCAAAGTCTCCTATTTCACGATAGCCAGTATAACCCTAAAATCACATCTCTGCCTGTGAGGCATGCTTTCAAGGCACACAGATGTCCACTGATAGAACCTGAAGCTGAAACAAGCAGATGCAGCTGCCATCAGTGGCAAACCCTATTATCATTAATGTTAATATTAGAAGAACTTAACTGATGGAGCAGCACATCTGGATATGTAGCAGAAAAACATCAGGACTAAGGAAGCGAAATTATATTCTCAGGAATGAATTATTCACTACATGTGTACCACCAGCAGGGAGAGAACCACAGGCTGAGGAAAATATGTTCAAACTTACCAACAAAAATAAATACATAAAAGTATGATGTGAGCATCAGCTACATTTCCTAGGCAAAAGCTCCACATGGGGGCCTGAAATCCAACTATATTTGCATTTTGACATATTATCACCAGAAAAGACAGAGCAATGCAGCCCCTGAGGCAAGGGAGTTCAACATTGCCAGGCCATCTGGGCTTTTTTCTTATGGGTGGAAAATTCCTCTACTCCCAAATGTCCTACAGGATTGTATAGACACAAGTAAAGAGGGCAAATGGGGGATGCCCTGCCTTAGAAGCAATAAAGCTATTGCAAGGAATCATCCAGATAAAAAGCCTACACTCTTGAAGAAAGTGGAAATATTTTTGCACCGTCTCCTTGAACCCAAGTTATCCACTTTCTTCCCCTTTCTTCCCAGCCTTGATGAGTCCAGTTACCTGCTGTGCCTCTTTACAAAAGTGTTTTACTTCCTCTCTTTCTCATTTTCCCTCTGAGCAGATCCCTTCTCCTTGATTTGCCATTACACTTATCCCAGGCACAACATGCCAACACAGACATGCACACAGGAGTCTTGAGGAGAGAGTATGATGATGCACATGAATTAGTCTTCTTGAAGGCTGTAAAGTGTGGAATAAATGGAAAGCATGCTAAAACTCCATGGGCCTGGTTTGATGAAGCATTTAGGGCTGCACATTTGCTTTTAAGGGGATAAAGAATTACTGTGCTGCTCACAGAGGTTGGGGGGAAAAAAGAAAGTGCTTTGAAATGCTGTCATGGGAGTGCCCACTTTGAAGCTATGCTAGGAAACCCATCCTGGAGTGCTTATGCTCCTGGGAAAATTCAGCCCAGATGTGATAGCAGAAACTGCGATGCTTGAGCCATAGTTACAAGTCCTTGCCATGAGGGAGCACTACGTGAGTGGGAATGAATGGAACCAAAGTACATTTCAATCAATGAAAATATGCTGATATGCTTTGAATCAAACAAAGAAACTTGGATCTCTACTGATGCCTCCAAGGATGGCCCTGGGGCAATGCTGTTCCAGGAGAACAGAAGAGACTCACTTGATTCTCTGTGGCATCTGTTACAAGACTGATGTCTGAGTCTGAACAAATACATGCTTGACTCTAAAGTTTAGGCATGGCCCATGGGTGTATGAAATTTTCTAGGCATATGTAAGCTTTGTAACTAAAGAGAAACTGGTCTTCAGAATTATTTTTTCCCTATATATAATATAATATTTATATATGTGTGTATATACACACGCATATTTTAGGGAATCTGAATCATATGTTTGTATCATCAAGCCTAATTATGAAACTACAGAGCTAATTATCTGACTTGACAACGAATGATAGGTGCTTGGTAAATGCAAAAGTACATGGCAGACGCAAAAGCATTCTCTTATTTTTACTTCATTACAGAAAAGTGTATGTGAACTTGTGTGTGCCATGAAAGTGGCAGCTTACCAAGGATAGGAGGGAACCGACAACCCTGTGCTCTTTGCTCACTGAAGGTCAGAGCAGAGCATAAAGCAAATCTCAGCCAGGCTTTGAACAGGCTGTCATTAAGGTGGTTTCTATTTCCACAAATGAAGGCCCCTGCAGTAGTTAGAGGGAGCAGTTGCAAGGCAAGTGGTTGGCAGGCTACAAACAGACATCTCCACTCAGATATTATCCATGAGTAAATAAGAAGAAAAGTCACTTTACAGGTTTACCAGCACCCAGTGCTGGTGGTCAGCAAATTCATGTCAGACTGTTAAATGGGATTTCCTGAATGGAGACTATGATAATTCCCCTTCACACTGTAAGCCTGAGGTTTAAAAGCAGGTCTTTTGTCAAGGGGATTCTGCCAGGCATGAAGCATGGTGGCCCGCAGACAACCTCAGAAGTCTCAAACCATCTGGATACTTTGATTTTAATGCTACCTAAGAAAATGTGTCGATCATCTCAATAGCATCTTACTTAGCCATTTCAATCCTTACCTCATCTTTACCTACAAGATTCTACAGTAAAGACCAGCTGGCTAAAGAAACCACTTCAAGACCCAGCCATGACTGCCTTCATTCTACACATCTAGTGGACATAAATTCTTGTCATCTTCTTTATGCGAATGGTAGAATTTATTAGATCAGACAGGTCATTAAGTAATTTTTTTCCTTTAATAATGTCTTTGATTCAGTGAACTCAAATTTATGCTCTTTATAGTGTGCTAACAGCTATTTTTTGGCTAGGAAAGTCAGCGATAAATCTGAATTTAATAAACTGACAATAGATCTAAAAGTGAAAGAGATTCAAGACACTAATTTTTGCAGTAATTTAAAAGCAGTGAATCCTTGCATAACTGCAAGACTAATCCCAAACTAAAAGCATATTCTCCAAAAAACTGTCTCACTGATCACAACATGCAATTCTGCTTAATGTGAAGATTTTCTAAAAGTCATCCAGATATTGCCCTGGTTGCCAGTGGCAGTGTGCTCTTTTCACCTGCCAAAGAGGAAACAGAATTTGGGAACACGGCTCCATTCATGAACAAGCACATACACACCTCTGCGTGCACTCCCTCCTCCTCCTGCCACCCCTATTCTCTGCACACACACAACGCACACACAGAAACACACACACACACAGAAAAAAGACTTGGACCGTGGTCAAACAGGTTGCCCAGCTAAGTTGTGGAATCTACATCCTTCAAGATTTTGAAAATCCAGTAGGACAAGGACCTGATCAACCTCACCTTGCTCAGAGGCCAGCCCAGTTTTGAAAGAGATGTTGGACTTGTGTCCAGCAGAGGTCACATCCAACCTAAATTATTGTACAATTTCATAAGCTCATCAGCTACATACTCTGTGCCTCACTAATGAAACATTTTGGGAGCTCCATGTACACACTCAGCTTGTCTACACAGGGAAAATCTCTGGTAAAGCTACAGGGCATGTGGCCTGGAACAAAGACAGAGCGGCTGCACATGGCACTGACTGGGCAGATCTGTCAACATGCTCACGCAAAATGCAGGAGCAGCAAAGACACAGGGCACAGCTTCACCACAGAAATGTTCACACATAGGTCATGCCATTCCACATTCTGATAATCTCAGCACATTGGGCATTGAATAGTTCATCCCATCCTGTCTTGTGTTTAAAGGACTTGAATGAGGTACTATGTGATGGATATGCATGCTGCATATGGGAATCACTCACAACTAGGAGTTTTAATGACCTTATTCTAATTTCTGAAATTCCCTCTAGCTACATACCTATCATGAATACTTGAGGTCTCCCAGCCCAGTCTTAACGAGATCTTTAAGATCTACTTAGATAAATTAAATACTTCATATGCATCAAAGGATTGTATGTAACTCAAAAGCTTTGCTTGGTGGAACACCTCTGTAGGCTTCTTTTATTAAAGCCCACCACTTAACTCATCATCTTCCAGTGTTTCATCTGCCCCTTCTACAGCTTTGAAAGGAGAGAGCATGTGCCGAGCTTGCTCCAGAGCACTGTAAAACAAATGCACCAGAACAAAAACCGACACACCCATCTTTTCCTATATGTCTGGCCTAGATTAGACACCCATGCAACAAGAGTCAACAAAGCAGAAGAATTGCAATCATAAGAGAATTTTCTTCTTCTTATGATGGAGCAGAAGATGAGGTACTAATTGCTACAAACCGGACCTACCCTCAGCCCTTCTGGAGGCACTCATAAGGGTAGGAATGTCACCTTTCAACATCTGAGTCCAATGCTTGAATTTTCTTTTCACAGCTCTTCACTTTCAAGAAGAACCCCAGTGAATCACACTGTTTGGCTATAAAAAGGGAAACTAAAAGAAATGTCAAATGTCACGGTGGCTTTTTCACGTTATCTCTCTGTTGTTCAGACAGGAAGTAGGAGTGCATCCTACTCATGGCGCAGATAGGGGAGACAGCTGCCTCCAGAGTCTCTTTATCAGGGGGGACTGCCCCTTTCAGAGAACCACAGGGTTGTTTTCTTTTCTCAACACAGTTTTGTTTTCTGGCCTCTATTCTGTCAATCTAACTCATACTGTGGGAGGCAATGTTTTGGGGTGTCCTGTCTGTGAAAATTTCTCTTTTCCATTTCAATCCACATTTTGAACCATATCCATCTACTCTTAAACCACAGGGAGTGGTTGAGATAAAAAAATATTTTATTCTACGTTTCAAAGCCTGATTGTCATCTCATTTAATGCAGTAGGTTAGGAACTGGCTGAAATCCATGCCACATGGGTAAACCGGCTCAGAATGCGTTAATGCTTGAAGTGAAGGAGTAAAACAGCCTCCCTCAAACTAGGCTCATACTTCTTCTTAGGCAAGGTCAGTTAAAAGGTCTTTCAGCCACATTTCCACACCACTCAGAATGAGCATTGTTGCAGATCCTCCATGAATAGTTCTTGCCCCATCTACAGGACGGGTAGGTGTTTCACACATCTCAAAGGAGAGATGGCCTGTCAGCTACTCTCCAGCCATATGCTTTCATCAAATTCACAAATACATTCTCACTTGGTACGGTTCAGAAGCTGTATGCTGTCCAAAAGCTAAAGTACCTGGCAGCTACAGCACATATGTGTCATACTCTATGTGCTAATAAGGGTTGCAAACTGCTGGAGCAGTCTGTGCAGACAGCTGCAGGATCACCTTCTCACGAGTATGACTGTCAGGTAAAAAAACTACCGACTACCCTCAGATAGGTAAAGTTATTTCTTCTCTTCAGGAAGATTGACAGTTGCTGCCCAGTCCAAATAATCCTCTTCTTAGAGACTACAATTAATAACATGGAGAGACCGGCTAGTGATTAGACAAATGGTGTCTCGAGTAGATTCCCTCCTTGGTTTTGGCCTTTCTTTAATGCTGAGGTTGAATTTCTCAGGCTCCTCTAGATAGGAAAGTAGTGTTTGCAGCCCAATTAGCTTGTAATGGCTCTTCAAGCATTCGTTGATGATAGTAATCTGGGCTTGAAGTCTTGGCATGTAAGAGATGCTTGTGATTGTAGCTCACGTTGTCTCGAACTGGCTGAAGGCATGTAGAAAGGACAAGGGTCACTTAGTGCTATCACAAACTAAGGCCTCTGACATAAGGCATCCCTCAGATATGTACCCTATTGCCCATGTGCTGAGATTTGTTAGTGAGATCATGCCAAAGCTCATGCTAGAGAATTACCAGCTTTCTGAAAGAACAGCATTATAACACTGCAGACAAAGCACTCTTATGTGCTTTGTGCTGTGCAAACTGAGACCAAGTGGTAAATGTGTCAGTTTAGAAGTGTTTTGGACTCAAGAAGCAATGGAATGTCCTTTATATCTTTCGAAATGAGAGTCTGTTTGGATTAAAATGATCTCCATGTAAGCAAAAAAATTACCAGCCTTCCCATTTCAAAGCTGGTAGGACTTCTTACACAGGCCTCTATTCAAACAGCGTAGGGGAAGAGGAGAAGGGGACTTTTCTGTTTAACTCCAATGACGTGGTGTGTGTTTCTAACATAAAAAGCAAGACAAAAAATGAACTCTGTCTGAGGCAAAAGATTTAGAAGAAAAATGAAAGTATGAATGTAGGAAGCTGTCTGAACACAAAGGCAAGGAAAATGAACACTTTTAGTCATTGACAGAACATGCATTTTTATGAGTGTTAACAGAAATTTGGTGTGATGATTCTTATAATGACATCCTAGGCAGTATAGCTGGTCTACAGGCAGAAAGAGAAGAAGCTGTATGAACAGTGGGATCAATGAAAAGTCTTTAGAGCATGTTTTAAGAGCAGTTTCAGGCATTTGGGGAAGATCTGAGATTGACAATCTAGTAAGGTTGAAAACCATGGTTAATAATAAGAAAGAAATTCCAGTTGAAGAAATGCGAATCTGTACATCATCTAAAAATAAATGCAGCCAGCCATCCTATCACAGCCCAGAAGCCCAGGAGAGCACTGAGGAGTGGTCCATTTAAGCCACATTCCTTTTCTCCAGAAGCTGGAAAAGCACAGTGCTGGACAGGAGACTGTAGAAAAGGTCACTACAATTTTTCCACAAAGATGGATGTAACAAAACATACAGTTAAGATTAAATGATCACATATTATTTATTACCTCAGGTTTAATTCTCATATACCCCTGTTAAGAAATCTCAACTACCCCTTTCACTCTATGCCACTTCCATTCTCCTTACAAAGAAAATACTACCCTCTGGCTGTACAAGTACCAGAATAAACTTCACAGTGCTCCCCTTTCCCTACAGAAGAAACTCATTCAGCTTTCTAGTTTTTTTGTTAAATCAGCTCTCCTCACATACTCGCAGCAGTCACCTGCCTACTCTGCTTAAGTCCTTTTCTTTGATTTCTGTTCCACTCACACTTCTGTCTGCTGCTCTTCCCACCTCTCACCTCACTTCGTAACACAAACCCAGACCCCACCTTGGCCTTCTTCTGTCGCATCTCTGATGACACTTGAACCAAGCTGGCTGCCTGTCCATCTCCAGGCTCCTCTTTGCTGCCATCACAAGTTTCTCCTGCTATAACCTTTCATGGCAACCCGTCCACCCCGCATGCTTCTCTACTCAGTTTTTACCTCTTGTCTGTTGCCTGACCGTACCACTACTAACCATGCTGCAGACAGCCAAACCATTTTCTCCATCATCTCCCAGTCCTGACAGAGACAGGTTCTTCTCCTGTCTCTGCCACTGTCACTAAAGCCACCTCTACATTAAGATGCCTCTTCTTCTCTCACACTCCCTTCTCTTCTTTTCCTTCTCCATGTCTCAGCCATGACTCTCCTCCCTCACTCATCCTCGAATGTGGATACTTGTGTGCTGATGACAAGCCAGACCTATAGGTGTCGGTTTCTTCACACCCGTGTCTTTCTACTGTTTGCAGCCATGCCTCCACCTTCCCTCTTACCTAATAGGCCACTCATCAAACCATGTTATCTCTTTGTGCCCTCTGTTGTTAAATTCCCCCTCCTATTGTAACCAAGTCTCTTTCAGCATTATCCATTGCTCTCAGATACTAACCCTCACCTGGTATTCATACATCTTCCAGTCCATCAGCACTTGCACCCATCCTTTTGTCCTTTCCCCCTATCAACAGTTTTGCTGATGCTCTCTTGATGCTGTGATTCTTTCCCCCCTTTTTCCCACTGCAAGTATTATACTGGCACTGGCTCAACTGCAACAACTGTTCCTCCAAGAGCAGGCTGACAACTGCCACTACGAGTTTGTTCTCTCCTTTTTCCATTCACCCATTTTATGCAGCACTTAGCACAGTGGGCTTCTGGCCCACCAGCAAGGCATCTTAAGCACTGAACTGAATGCAGATATAATCACATTGCTCTGGAAGTTGTTCCTGCCACTCATATGAATAGCTATCTGCTTTTTTATTAATTAACTTTTTGCCACCATGAAGTTTTGTGGCAGTCTTTATGCTGCTAAAGACCGACCCTCTCCTTCGGGAATGGTTGAATAATAGCACCAGCTGGATGTATCATAATTATCACAGCCTCAGCCCTGTGGAAACATAAGACTTCTGGTGGGTGGAAGCCATTGCCTCTTTCTTTTCCTGTGTGCCTGGGCTTATCACAGGATGTCATTCAAGGTTAAAAAGCTTAGCATCCCTGCTGATCATGCCTTTCCCCCTGGAAAAAACATGTGATGGATATGATCACAAAGGGTTGTATTTCAGCTGTGCAGTCTGTTCAGGCTTGTCCTTCTTTACCTTACCCATGGTGTCCCAAAACCAACATGTGACCCTGTGCACATGAGGGATGAATATCTTGGATTCCATTTTAATAACACTGAGAGCATCAGATCATTGTTGTGGCCCGTTCACTGAGAAAACTGGAAGCAAATGAGCAGAAAAACAGCGATACTGCTTGCTTCACACCACATAGAGGGAGAATGACCTCGGTTTTCCCATTTTAATGTTTAAATTATTAGGGAACATCAACTCTAGTAATGCTTGAGAACACCTTGCCCTGCAGTTGCCCCTTTCTCTCACCTGTCAGGGATGTCTTCACAGTATGTTATGGAAGAAGCTGAATGTATTTTTCTTGTTCTTAGATGCTAATACATGGATTTTCCATCCCGGTGTCTTCCTCTGTATAAGAAGATGCCTCTAAGCATTTTGTCCCCAAGAGCCCGCACGTCCTCCTACACATGCCTGCTTTCAATGAGTTCTTCTCCCAGCCTGTACTCATGTCTGGGATTGCCTCTGCCCAGGTGCAGCACCTTGCACCTGGACTCGGACTTAATGTTTTGAGCAAAGACAATGTATTGCAATTCCCACTGAAAATTCTACAGTAGGTATATGCTTGGAAAGACTGCCTTGTCCTTCTTCTTGAGGATGTGGTTATGCCTCAGTTTATCCACATTTGGGATTGAGGCCTCACATACTACACAGCCAACTTCACTGCAATTGTACTGGCAAAGTTCCCAGGTTCTGCAACAATCTGGTGGAGGCAAAAGCCAATTCTGCCACTGATTCTTTTCTGCTGCAACAAAGGATATGTTTAATTAAATAAATATCAAGATTAACAATGAGGACAGTGTAATGGTATCTCTGTTACTCCCCCAAATATTCCTTTTCCTTTATTTAGTAACCTCGGTTTTCAGAACATCAGTGGTGGAGGTTTTTTACATCAGCGGCTTTTGCCTGCATTGTGGCATTTTTAAGGAACACTCCCCCAGGCAAAATCAACAGGATAGTTTATAAAAAAGACATTACTGTTTAAAACTATGCGAAAGCGCTTATAACAAAAACTGGTCTAATAATGTGTCCTCATTTCTAGGTTTAAATATGAGATCTCTATGCTGCCTCTGCTCTTACTTGCTGACAATTTGCATTTACTGTCCCCACTAATAGAATATGTCAGTGTTCTCCTGTTTACATATCCCCCCATTTATTTCTCCTTTCTTGCCATATTACAAGAGTGCTTCAAAAATACAAACAAAACCAGATTTTTGTTAGAGAGCTACAATGCTATTTTGGTGTAAGGTGAAAAACCCCCTAGAATTGTGAGCTGATTTCTGACCTTCTGAACACAGGGCATAGTTTCAGCTATGCTGATTGTTAAAAATGCAGATAATTTTAATGTAAATTCCTAAGCCAAAGTAACTAAATGGGCTGCAGTATTCCTTTGCCTGGACTGACCTTATAACTAAAACATTGCCAGAATTTTACACATTTTCCTGTGGTCTGTTCTCCAGACAATGAAATCCAAGCTGCCAGATTTTTCACTAATTAGTTCTTCAGTGGATGGTAGAAAAGCAAGAAGAATATAAGCTCAGATGTGTTTGTTTACTTAACATCTGCTACCCCCTAACCTCAGGTTCCACATTTCTCTAGCAAATAACTTTTCCTCCATTATCTCATAGCTACAGTGTACTCAGCATTTTCCATTTTATTCCTTGTACATTTTTGCCCCTTTGCCTTCTCTCTCATTACTTTTTTCCGGGTGTTGACATTAGGACACCCCAATCCAGTGACTGACCCCCTCCCCATTTCCTTGGGACTGCCTTTCAGTTGGGTGAAAAGATGCCTGATGAAAACAAGCTGATCTTTTGTGAACACAGAGTGTGGATGAAGGTGGCTCTGCTATATGGGCCAGCTCCTGGAAAGATGGAAGAGCTTCTGTCAACATGCTAAAGAAAAGACAGACATTCTGATTACTCTATTAAGAGAACTGTCCAAACATCTCTGTCCTCTGCCACATTCTCCTGGCTAACTCCCTAGCGGTTGTTCATGTCCCTGGGGAAGAAGGGAAGAGGGAGAACCTCCAGGATATGTGGAAAAATAAAAAAAAAAGAAAAAAGAAAGGAAAAAAGAAAAAAGAAAAGGCAGGGGAGAGAGGTTGGGGTAAGAACTATCTGAACTCTAAAAAGCTTTTTTAAAAAAAGTATTCAGAAAAAAGTTATTAAAAAAGTATTAAAAATATTAAAAACAAAAACAAACAAACAAACCCAAAAACAAAACAAAGGAGAAGCTGAGCTCCCTTTGCAGCACTAAGCGGGGCACAGATGCAGCCAGGGAATATGCGGGGGTAGAGCAGGGGATGCTCACTTACACCAACACAGGCGGCTGTCGCGGCAGCAGAGCACAGCGAGCCGCGGGCACCCTCTGCTGCCACCAAGCCCGCACCCAGCTCGGCCCCGGGGCTCTTCCCGAAGGTTTCTATGCATATTACCATCCCTGCTGTACGACCAGACACCCCATCATCCCACATGCGCTTTGTCCAAAAATGCACAGATAAGTACCTTGACCTCAGGGGACCACCTGGAGGTGCTGAAAACAAATGGTAAGTGTACAGGCAGATCAGGGTGAGAGATGCTAACAAGGGAAGATTTGCATATCCTGATATACAATGTATACTTATGATTAGGTTTGGTAGGCAATGCACCACTAAGACAGATACAGAGACCTTATGCTGATCTAGTTGCAGATGTCCCTGCTAATTGCAGGGGCATTGGATTAAGATGACCTTTAGGGGTCCCTGCCAGCCCAAAACATTTTATGACTCTGTAAGTCAAGAGGGATGAAAATTCGAGCTCACCCTTGAGCTGTCTGAGTTGCTCTGGCACAAAACTCTGCACAGCTGATACTGTTGTCCATCTAGGCTAAGAACTGTATGTTGCCAACTCTCCCTGTCACCTTCTCTGCTGTCCAGTGGTTCTCCTTCTTCCTGGATACCACTCTTCCATAATTTGCAGGCCTTCCTTTTCTTTATACTATTTTTCCTTCTGACATGTATGCATATTGTCTCACCCTTCCTTCTCCGACATAGGAAGTTTACACTGGAAGGCTGAAGGAGGAGAAAGCAATTCTCAAGAATCAAGTAGAGAACATGGAGAATGAGGAGAGGGGCTAAGAGGATGGCTGTCATGGAAAGGACAGGTTGAAAGGTTCCCAAAGATTGTTTCCTTCAAGCTGTCCGATGTCTTGGCAGACAGAGAATGAGCAATCCAGCTCATGTAAGTCTTTATTTTCTGGGCAAAACATTATGTACTTGCTTAACAGCCCATAAAGTAAACATAAATGCCTAAGCCCAGGAATGTCATTTCAGCTAGAAGCATCTGTATCAACATCATGGTGACTTTGCTCGCCTCCTCTTAGTGTGTCCTTGAGGTATATACATATATTATTTTTTTATTCATCTTCATGAGTTTAGACAAGCAGTGTACCCCATGCTCAAAAGTCACTGTAGCTGCAACTCTACAGCAGGGAGGGTATGTGAGATCAAACAAGGTAAGCTCTGAGCTTGTAACAATTAATTTTTTAGTTTTGTTCAAAAGTAGAATAAGCAACTTTCGTTCAGGAAAGCTAGTTACCTTGTAATCATAACTAGGGCCCACAACCGCTGAATAATTTAGAGCAAACTTCACATCCAGTATCATGATTTATACTTTAAAAAGAAGAGTATACAGTCAAATCAGTTAGTTCAGCTCAAAATATCTTGGTGCTGATCCAGGATTTATGCCTGTATTTAAATCATATACCCTCAGTCTACATTTCTATCTCCAGCAAGAAGTGCCCATCTGCCTCAAGCCATGTAGAGCTAAGCCCAGTACAGCCTTAGCTGTACATTCCAGTGCAGTCCTCATGTTTCCTGTATGATGTGAATGTGTCTACTCCACACACATCAGTCCTGTCCAAACAATTCTGCAACCCTGACTGACCTTTCAATATTAATGACAACACACTCTAGAAAGCACTAGGAGAGAGGTTTCTAAAGCTGCTGAAAGACATAGATAGGTATCTTGTGGGATTTTCAAATGTGACTAAACAGGCCAATTGGCTGACTCCCGCTGCTTTCATGAAATCACTAAGAGTTGGGTACCTAATTTCTTCAGTCATGTTTGGAAACCTTGCCACAAGCATCTATGAAAAACTAAGAATTTTGGGACATTTGGCCTTACTAACAGATGAGGTCTGCCCAGACACACAGTAAAACAAACAAAAAATCTTCCCCAAACTGCTTAGAGCCTACCTAGTACCTAGTACATGAGAGTGCTTAGAACAGCTGAGTTGCTCCAGACAAGACATACTGACTCAGCTTTAGCTTTGGTTCCATATGCTTTGTATCGTGGATTCAGACCCAACAGCACTATTTTACTGAAGCCTGAGCATCTTCAAAGCACCCCCAACACTAACAGCAACAAGCACGTGAAGTGGGCTTGATGAGTGGAGACCACCTGCACTTGGAACAGCTACTTCATGTACTTGGTTTCTGAAACAAAAAGGAAAAAAGAAAGGCTCTGCATCTCCACAACTTGTTCCCCCCTCCCACCCTGGTAACCTGGAGTACCTCTGCCAGATAGCCTGAAACCTGAAGCTACACTCCAGAGGCCTTGTACCTGGGAGTGCTAACAAAATTGTGGGCTGTGATCCGTTCAGCATCATTTTGCCTGCCACTCCACAGGCACTGCCAGAGACTATCTTCATCAACAACCTCTTGAACAAAGATTTTTACCTCTGCCACAGCAGAAAATGAAGACCTGCAAGAAGTACAACTTTCAGTAAAGTCAGTTCTGGTTCAAGAAGTATTTGTTCATATATGCATAGTACAGTTGTCTTCATGGTGAAAGTTTCATTTGCCTTAATTGTTATATTAAACAAAAGCCTTTCTGTGTTTCTTAATTTCAATCTGATGTAGGAATCGCAGTTCACCACTGAAGTCATCACTAGCATGTGAAAAGTATTTTGGGGGGTCACATCACACAGGTCTACCCCAGAAGTCAATGCACTGAAAAAACAGCAAGTATCATGTATATTGCTCATCCCTTATGCACAGATCTGGATTCATCAAATTTGACCTTTGATTCATTTTAGCCACATGGCCAAAATGATCCATGTTAATCTGTCCAAAATTGTCTGCCTCTCTGTCCCAA
Organism: Lepidothrix coronata; assembly: GCF_001604755.1. NCBI lineage: Eukaryota > Metazoa > Chordata > Aves > Passeriformes > Pipridae > Lepidothrix > Lepidothrix coronata. The sequence continues at coordinate 1,496,493 of NW_016690220.1, read as the reverse complement.
GCTCACACCTGCATTCAGAACCAGACGCAAACACACACCGGCACTGATCATCATCTTCTGTTTACTCTGAGCCAAGCCCCCACCTCCAGCAGTATTTGCATTCAGGCTGGAATAGGAGGCACCACCCTGGTGGGGAGCTTGATGGCTCCACATTTACAACCCTGTCACTAGACTAAATCAAATGGTATGTGGTCCATAACACTGTCAGGAAGGTAGGGTATGCAGTTCTGCATCTGATTAAGGATGATATATTCTGTCAACCCACATAATAATGTTGTTTTAGGACTAAAATGAAAAACTACTGGCAAATGCAATAATCTTCTCTTTCAAAAGTTGAAGAGGATATGCAAATACAACCAGAGTATAAAAACCTAGCGATCCTAATGATACAGGATCCCGGGATCAGGACAGGGATGCTTTACAGCTTGTGCACTCTGCCTTTTGCCTCCTGTTTGTTGTTTACGCTTAGGAATAGAGCTGTGTGGGATGGGATATTTAGGAATTGTCACCACACGAATGACATATGGGTACTGCCTGGCTCATGGCATCTTTATGATGGTGTGACTTCTAATCCAGACATATGCAGATTAGCAGTGGGTTCAGTCATGCTGAAAGCATCCAGGGCTTCCTTTTAAGCACCGATCCCTTTCTGACTGGCAGTGATGTGACTGTCAGCTACTGTTTCCTGATGTCTCTCTCACATGACTCCTGAGTGCCGTGATACACCACGCTCAGATGGCTATCTGGTTTCCAATCAGTGTACTGTGGCAGCAGACAGTAATGGGGGTTTCTGTTCCTGGCCAGGTGCCACAGTGTACTTGGAGACATTTGCTGCTTGCATGTGAGTTTTGGAATCCCCTTTTACAATCAGGAGGTCTATGGAAAAAGAAATCCCTACCACAGCATGAACATAATACTGGCTCTGTGTGATGCCAAAGGATTAATCTCCTTCAGCCTTAAGGCCGTGTGCCTATGGACTCCAAATGTCCCAGTTCACTCAGCACATTTCTCTCAACCTTATGCATGATTTTTTGATAATTATAACATCACATGATAGCATGCTACACTGCCTTTGAGTTATGAAACCGAGGCTTCACATCGGTAGAAAAATTCAGGTACCTTTTTAAAATCGTACATAGGAGAATGGAGAAGTCATTATTACAGACTGCAAGTCTGATAGTCCAGCAGCTTCCAAACTTGGGGATGAGTAGCTTTTATCTTGGATAAATGATGGCTCAGTTTAAATAAAAATATGTCAATTTAATTTTCATCAAAAGGCCATGGATCTCCATCTGTAACTCTCACAGGCAATAGAGCCTGCAGCCCCACTTAATTCAAGCCAGGACTCCATTTAAAATGTTTATAAATGAGCGACAGGTGACTAAATGCTATGTTGAGAAGTACATCAGAAATGCTTTTGACAGACAATACAAGGGCATGTCGTGATAGGACAAAGGGAATGGCTTTAAACTGACAGAGGGTAGGCTTAGATTAGATATTAAGAAGAAATTTGTTACTGTGAGGGTGGTGAGGCACTGAAACATGTTGTCCAGAGAAGCTGTGAATGCCCCATCCCTGGAAGTGTTCATGCCAGGCTGGATGGGGCTTTGAGCAACTTGATCTAGTGGAAGGTGTCCCTGCCCATGGCAGGGAGTTGGAACTAGATGATCTTTATGGTCCCTTACAACCCAAACCTTTCTATGATTCTATGATTTCTATGATTAGTTTTAGGTTTGCCTTTTGTACCAAGTGCTGAACAGGCTTTGAATTTAAAGAGGTGTTCATAGAAATGAAGAAAAAGAAGCCATTAAGCTGAGATCCCTCATACTCTCTTACTGTCCCTCAGAACTCAGTTTTCAGTTTTGGGCTCCTTGTTCTGCCTGTCCAGGGAGAGGGAAGGTCTTCCATGGCAGGGGGACTTCAGAGCTCCTGCAAAGGCATATCAACTCCCCACATGTAAACTACTGCCAGAAATTTTCCATTCCTTGACATGTTTGTGGTTTCTGGATTTACAAACTGTTAGTTTATCTCTACAACACCTGTCACAGCAGGGAGTTCATTCAATTCTGCTGCTGTTACCATCCACTCTCTCAAAAGCTACTTGGGCTGCTGTAAGAGATGCTACAGCACGAGGAGGCAGTAAGCAACAGGCACCACACAGCTTGCGGGGATGACTGGTTAGCCCACTAGAAAGTTGTGACTGATGGTAAACAAGACTGTTCATGGGAATGAAGAGTGAGATTCCAGTTCTAGGGCACAGACTCCACGCAGCAGCAATGTGTGCTCCAAGCATTCCCAAAATTAAAGTGGTCCCTTCCATTGACAGCACATCAGCCTGTCCATCAGTCCTATGGCCAGCATTACTTTCATGCCTAAAAGACAACACAATTCTTGCCAGGGCTCCTCGGACAAGAGGAAGGAAGGAGGAAAACAGAGATGCTTGACAAACTGCTGATACAATTTTCTTCTCTTTACCATCTCCTACTGAATTATTTTTTAACCCTTTTTATATCATTCACAGCATGTGACTACATCAGCGTCACTGTCCCCTGGTTGTCCATTGAGCATAAGCCAGACACACAGATTGCTGCAGAGAAAAGAATCAGAGGTGATGCCAGGCAAGTGTGTTAAAACAGACTACTAGAAACTGAAGCCATGTTTTGTTGCCTCCAGTTTGGGCATTGCAGAATGGCTTCAGTTGTTTGGAAGGTCATGAAGGCCCAGCCAATTTACGAGTCTTAAGGAACGTAGCAGGGATAAGATCAATGTGATCACACAGAGACTTGTGACAAGTCAGTAGATTTTATGTTTTGATACTGAAAGATCTCCTTTCTGTTGAACTTCCAAAACCACTGGTCTATAAAACATGTAAACACAATCACATAGTTGATAAACACCACAGGAAAATTACCATTGTCTGGACTTCGTTATAAATGTAATTCTGTAGGACTGATGGAGAGGAAGCTTCAGATTTCTCACTTTCCTTTGTATTAATGAGTGGAGACCACGCACCAGGATCAGCTGAGCATGGGTCACAAGAGCAGCAACAATGAGGTTCACCACAGATCCTCCTGCCTGCCACTCTGGTCTGCCAGCCATCACCAGTGTGGGCATGGGACACTTCAGCTGGGAGGGACCTCTGGGAGTCACCTAGTCCAACCTGCTGCTCAAGAAGGCCAACATCAGACTTAGATCATGGCTAATTAACAACAAAATGAAACACAATAGAAACACTGGGGATGAGTATGTGTGTTGGATGTGCAGCATCAAATGGAGAATTCATAAGAATTTCTTAAGTCCATTCTCACTTAACCACTACTTTAACTTAAAAAATATATTTTAATGGGACATTGATTCATGATCAGCTCTCTCAGGTAAATGGAGCATACCCAGAACCCAGCAATTGTAAGCTGTTCAAACTTAGTAACAAACTGAACAAAGGAAACTTAATGCTTTGATTCAAACAAAACCAGAAGATAAAAATCCTGATACAGTTATTAAACATAGCATAATCTTAGCTTTTATATTCTTTCATATATATATTTTTTTAGGAACTGTAATTTAACCTTGTTAAGTAGGAGTTTCTGGTTTGGGTTTTTTTTTGGGGGGGGGACAGGCTCTCTCCAGATCAAAGCAGAGGCATATGAGGAGAGAACTGAGAGCATGTGCTCTTGCAGTCGGTGTCAGGCAGCTGAGGGTGACAGAATCTGCTCCTCATTTACTTCTGTACAGCTGGAGAGCTCTAACAGTACTCTGCCTGCTCCTCTCATATTTCCTTTTTACAGGGGAGAGACTTAATCAGAAAGCTGGAACAAATTGCACCTTTGGTTAAACCAACACGCATGCTAACCGTTCCTTCCTCTTTCCCGGTATCTGACATCAGAGCCATGCTGTTTGAGGAAGTCACAGATGCAGCAATTGTTTCTAACCGCTGCTCCCTTCTATTTTAGGCTGGCTGAGAATGATCCCATCCCTTTATACTCTGATTCTGACTAAATACACTTATATCCGTAACCTGTACACCCAGGAACAGTTTTCAAGAAGACTAGAGGACAACAAGACATTTCTCAGCAGAACAAAGGAGCAGAAAAGAAAAGTGTGGCTTTTTTAAAAAAATATTTATTTTATATTGATTTGAGATTCTTTAACAACAGCACTTTGATGCGAAGTCACAATGAAGTCAAAGTAGACTTTCACAATGAAGTCACAGTAGACTTGGCGGTGTGATGAATGCTCCTTTGACCTTTAGAGATGGTTGGCCTCATTCCCCCACCGCTGTGCACCTTGGGTTGTAATTTATACCTGCGGCAAAGTGGTTACCAAATCAGCATGGTAGCAGTTTATAGCATCTTGCGCGAATCACAACACAAGGAACAAGGCGGGGGGAAATCAGGGCCAGTGCCTTCTCCCACAAGGCATCAAAGAGAGGATCTTTTATAATTTACTACAATACCACCTAAGCACCAATCTAAAGCGAGGCCCTGCCAGGCATCCTACGAACACAGAATAGCAGATGGCCGCTTGCTGCAGCCCGATGGCTTGTCCATGGGGGGAAGCTACTGCTCATTAAATGAAGATGTGTGCAGGGAAAGAGGCTCCTTGAGCCCTGGGAGGACCCGATGCTGTTAGTGAGCTCCCGTGCTGACTGCGGGCACAGCAGTTAGGCAGAGGGGCTGGAGCCTCGCTAGTAGCTCTCCCAAATCTAGCCTCCCAAGCAGATCAGCCTGTGCAGAGAAACCTCTTTAAACTTTTGCAAAGTGCAAAAGCCTTGGAAACATGCAGAAGAATTACATAGGAGAATAGGTTTCCATAGCTGTGCACATAAGCCAGGAAAAGCAACGTTGGCCGCATCTAGAGAGCCTTGCTAGATTGCTCCTAAGACTGCCTGACTCAGGTTTTCCCGAAGTAGAGGAACCTACCTCTGTCCATGTTAAAGGCCTTCAGGTGCCCCAAATACCTCCTCAGGCAAAGACCAGCTCTGTGCTCTCTGGCTTAAAGTCAATCTCCAAAGCCCTTCAAGAGGGAAGGGATCCATCATGAAGGTGCTCAAGTCATCTCATCCTCAAGGCAAATGCACCACAGACATGCTAAAACCTCACCACGAAGCCCTAAAAAGGGGTTCTGCCTTACTGAGTGCTATCCACGATCACACATAGGCAGAGCTAGCTGATCACATGCAGGTGTGCCAGGGCTGGGGCAAGAGTAACTCAATCTATCATCTCATTGCCACCAAAGGCCAAAATGCTCTTTTCTCTAAAAGGAGCATGCAGTTTGAACAGGAAGAAGAGATCCTCTAAAGCAGGTGAGTTGAACATATAAGCTCCTGGGCCCTCACACAGAGGTAGCTTTTTGGAAGGTTCAAGGCATGCTGATGGTTTGTCTTCCTCTTTGTGAGCAAAGCAGAGGAAGCTGAAGAGCAAGGTCTGACCAAGGCATACAAAGTTAATGTACAACTGTGCAGCCCCTTTTCTGTCTTTTAAACATCTTGCAATTCCCCCATAAGTCACTAATTTTGAAAGTGCCCAAGAGGAACCGGGATTTGGCTTATTTGCAGTGTCGTGACAGGCAAGTTTGTAGGAAACCTGTGAACAATATTGCCTTGGACACCAGTGACTCCAGCACTAGGCAGGCTGTATGTGAGTTCAGGAGTGTCTAGGCTTCATGCATTCTCTTGCAAAAGTCAGAGTATGTTAAAATGGCCAATGCACCATCATTTTGCACATACACACCTGCAGCACCACAGAAAATACCACAGACGATGGAAACACCAGGGGAACCAGCATCAAAAGCTCACCTTGCCCTGACATGTGTGATAAAATAATCTTTATAGAGTAGGCAAAACAGCATTCTCTAAGACTGTGTCTAATGCCACACTACTCCACTCCTTCTGCCAGGATAAACTCCAATAACAACCTCATAGAGCTCTCAAAGACATGCATCTATGATTGCCTCTCTGTCCCTCAAGTCTTGTCTCCTTTGTGGCCAACTAAACTTCCTGGGAGTCCCAGTGACACCCCAATCAATGACACTGCACTTCCTGGCTGAAGGCAGGGCTCAGTAAGTCAATGGAGGGGACAGCTAACCTCTGCTTCCACAGGCTCTCTCCAATTCCAAGATGCCTTCTTGCTTTCACAAGCACCCAAGGGTGCTGTTTATTTAGCAAAACCTCTGGAATTACTTAACTTAAATCAAACAGTGGTTTTGAACCAGTTATTTGTTCACAGCCCCTATTGCTGACCCAATATGATGAAGCCTATGAGGTGTCTCAAGCATAACTCAGGGCAGTTTGTCCTGTGTGGTCCTTACAAAAGACAGCACATGAGTCAGCTGGCTAACCACTAGAAAGTAAAACCATACTCCTCATAAGCTTTCAATTAGAAACAGTAAATTAACAAACCCACAATCATTTCTTAAAAGTTTCTTTTTCTAAGTAAGCCTTTTCCACTGTCCTTTCTGATTTCTTAATAGGATTTTGAGGTGAGGACAAGCTCCATCTCCTTCTGAAAGATCAGAGACAAGAGCAAGGCCAAGTACAACCTGGAACATCAGGAAGATTTTGGCTAGAAGGGGTCTTTGGAGGTCTCCACTTCCACCACCTACTCAAAGCAGAGCTAGCTTCAAGGCAGAGCAAGTGGCCTTGCAAGCTTCCAATGTCTCTGTGGATGGAGACTCTACAGTAGTTCAAAGAGACCTGTTCCAGCATTTGACTAAGTCTCCTGGTGAAGAATTTTCTTCCTACAGTTAGAACTTCCCATGCTGCACCTTGTGACCATTGCCTCTTGTTCTTTTGCTGAGCAACTTTGATAGTAGTCTGGCTCTACCTTCTTTGTAATCCATGTTCTAGATGCTTGAGCAAAGCAATTACATCTCCCCTTCTTCTCTTCTTCTCTGGGTCAGATACCCTCAGTTCCCTCAGCTCACCTCACTGTTACATACATGCCCAAAGCACAGGAGCATTTTACTCAGAATTAATGACACTATTCCATTCCTACAGAGGTCAAAACCAATGACCTCAGGATGTCACTTTGAGTATTTTGATGATAAAATCATTTGAGGATTTTTTCCTCATTCTATATAGGTAAAATGCTCATATAAACCCACAATGAATTACAGAGTTATGTTTTATTACAAGCTGCATAAAATACAGCAAAAAATGATACCCTAGCAGGTGACCTAGGCATTAAGCCTGCTGCTTGGCCAGCTGAGCTACACTAAGCATCAGATAAAACCTACAGATTGATTAGACCCAATTGGCACCTGCAGAATTAATACCTGCAATTTTGGTCAGCTAGCTAAACTAATTGAACTGAGCAGCACAAAGTTATTAGATTTCACTCCTCTTTTCACACATAACTCCTGACGTCCTTTGCAAGCAGTTGTGAGAAACTGCATATTTGATTCAGTTTGAAATTTGATCATTTTCACAGGTGACTGCAGCTTTTTAATGCAAACATGAAGATACCTCTTCATTCTCACTGCAAAACAGAGAGGGTTTGGGTTTTTGTTCTGCTTTAGGAAACTGCTATTGGGTATTCAGTGACAAACAGTTTGAATAGATAGATTTAATTTTTGCTCCAGCCCTGGTTACAGTAACAATCCTTACATCTCTTGCAATTACCACCCAACATTTCACCCACAACTACACAACAGCTTCTCTTTCTGTATATTTAATCACCCTCTCCAAACCTCCAACTCCACTCTAATGGAGCTGCTGGTTGATTAGCAAATAGTCACCTGAGTGCCAGGTCCAGACAGCTGCACTGTTTGTGTCTGTATCACTCATGACCCATCTGCAGGACTCTGCAAATGCCAGCTGCTTGTCTTGGAGCAAGCTTGGCAGCAGGGCACTGGACACAGAGAGTGGGGCACGCAAACACACATGTGTGTGCCTCTATGTATGCAGAGAAACAAGAGTGAGGAAAGCATGGGAAATGTCACAGAAAGATTTTTATCTGTTCTTCTCTCATGGGTAATTTGTTTCTCAGTGTTTCCTCAGTGCCATAACTACCATACCATCTGCTGAAGAGTAGTTTGGTGTCAACCCAGGTAGACAAAAAATGAGCTGGTTGCTCAGAGTGTGCAGTGAGAGGGGATTTGGTAAGTGGTCCTGATTAATGTGGTGTCTGACGAGTTTTACAGTTTCAAAACACTACAAGATGACAAGCAGTTACGACTAATACATTGTTGGCAAAACCTCCTGACTAAACCAAATTTTTACATTTGATTCACAAAGTGACTGTGCAGTTCAACAAAAGGTGGGCTAGTAATAACTGTCTGCATTATCCACACAAATATATTAATATTTTGATATTGCACTCATCACCATGAAAAGAAGTTAGATTCAATGACAGCTTTATATGCTAAAATGCTTCTGGACTACATTTGAGAATTCTCGTTTCATGACACAATGTTTTATTTTAAAATATACATTTAGATGCATGGTTATTATTCAGGAAAGTTATAAAGCTCACTCAAATACCTTGACTTCTCTGTGGCTGGATCTTGATTTACTGTTTGATTTTCTTGACAGAAATGACATTAATACTTTAGTGGAACCTGGATTTATATCAGAGACTTATTATACTGAGCAGTGCAAAAATAAAACAAAAGAGAGACCAAAATTTAGAAAGTAAAGATTTGTTGAGCATCCTTCCAGTTGGAAAAAGATAGCGATTAGGTTAGAGGTAACCCACCATTTTAATTAACCTTAAGCAAAACTCAATTTGTGCCCAGTATAGATGCACATTAACACCTTATTTAGTGTTTTTTTAGATATAAAGGCAGACACTAGAAAAGTCACAGTCAAACTGAGGTAAAAAGATATCAAACTTTTCCTTTATGTGGCAGTAACTGAATGTCAGATAAGACGTTGCAAGCAAGCAGAGGGATGGGGGTAGCAATAAAAGAGCAGAAATGTTTTGCCCATCTTATTATGGAATGCCTGACATTACAATGAGGGAAAGGATAAAAAGGGGAAGGGGAAAAGAAGGGCCCTCTGTCTTATTACAGTTATCTCTTCTGCCCTCATAAGGCTTTAAATTCCCATCCATTTGCTTAGACTGTACTATTCTTTCAAAGCAACACATTGCTTTCTGTGTTTGCCAAAGAAGAAACAAACTCCTTTAAAGATGTCCTTCTAGCTGAAACTGCCCACCAAACCAGAGAATTCCCTAGTTACAAATCTATGTGAGGGAGTGCAAGAAGTCTATGCAGAGCTCACCCAAATATTTCCTGGGCTGTGTCAAGATAATGGTACTGTGCCACCAGAAATCTCTGCTTGTGTAAACAAAACTTGACAGCAAACATAGGCAAATCTTCTGAAAGATCTAATCCTAGAGAATGTACTAAGCTGCTTGATCCACATGAAAACCAGATGCTTCATGAGCTATATCTATACTGTTGGATCAACACTCCATTGCTTCTACATTTTTCCATCCATACCTTGACATTAAATATTGATTTACTATGTGGAATCAGTCATAATCACATCTGCTATAGGTGAGTGGTTACCAGAACCAGAGGGTATTAATTGCTAGGAAAAAACTGAACTAAAGCCACACTTGGCTGTGTGTGTTATAATAGGAAAGGGAAAGAAGAGAGTGTGAACAGCATCTTGCCCTCTGGCTCTGCTATGTACTGTTGCAGCATTGATCCCATGAAAAATTGCTTCTGCCTGCATGTGGATAAGCCACAGGCAATACTAGATTTCTTAAAGTAGGGAAGGGAAGGGAGAATCCACAACCTCACCTATATTGGCTGCCTGTCAGTGGCTGCCCACTGGCACCTGCGGAGAGTGAACTTCCTGCAGTCTCTTAGATCTCACAAAATGAAGCCAACCCTTTCCTTCATAAAATAGCACTGTGTGAAAGTACAGTAATCTCCAGTAGAACAGTATAGATAGGGGATAGGGGGAATGCCAAGCTATGTAATTCACCACTTGCCCTTAAAAGAGTGATGTGAGAAGTGGTTTGAACAATTCCCTTCTTTTGAACAGAACAAACTGAACTCAGGGCCAGAAGGTCTTAAACACTGGCATCCACCTACTGGGTCACAATTTATATCATCTGCATCTATGTGACGATTATACATTTCCTTCCAAATTGTTGATAAAGGTATTGAGCAATGCTGAACCAAGAATAGCTCCTTATGCAACTTCAGTTCAAAATTTACAGCACTCCTCTGCCAGCTTTTCTAAATCCGAGATTTCCAATCTGGAGTGTGCAAAGCCCACTGACGGTCCACATGTACGCTCAAAAGAGCAGCCAAACACAATTAAAACTCTAACTTGCTGTTTTCTGCTGGAGTCAAGGAGAGACTGCTTGAGTAGGTAAGAACTTACTGCCATACTTGAGCTTAGTTTCACACAGTGAAGCAAGAGGCGACCATGTAGTTGCTGCCTAAGAACAGCTCTTTTTCCTCTGAATATACCACCACGGTTGCTTTCAGTATCACTGACAGCAATATTTGTTCTGTAGCTGAATCACAGAAGTCACTACACGATCAGACTCTTTCAGGATAGAAGTGGAAAGTGGAGAAGTAGTGTCAAAGTAAAACCAAAACAAGCAGCTGAAAAAGCTAAACGTGGTAGTAAAATTTCAAATCATTAACAGAAACTAATTCAGGAAAGCAATAATCCAGGTTGTAGCCAATCAAAAGAAAGTGAAGGTGAAGAAATATGTAAAAAAAAAAGATCAGAGAGGACAGAATCAGATGGCACTTGAGAGAGGAGCACTCATTCAAATATAAAAAAGCACATAACAAAAGAAAAAAACCAAGGAAGATAATGTAACAATGACACAAAGGAAACCACCAACTGTAACAGAAAATTCTAAATAACAATATTCATAATCCCAGCAAAGGTCCAAGTCAGTCCCAGAAAACTTTATACAACATATGGAAGCTGAATTCAAAGACTGTTGTTTATTATCAATGGTAGACTGGGGAAAGGAGGATAGGTAGAAAGATGAAAGCAAAGAACAACTTTTCCCATCTTCTGTGTTCATTTCACCATTGCATCAACATCCTTCCCCTCTTATGCATGTGTGCACACAAACTCACCATGTCTTTCCTTGCTTCGGCCTTTTGAATTCTGTCTGGGGTCTCCTATAGTTTTTGTTCCTTTTCTGTACAAATAACTCAAAGAACCTGCTAGGATTCCTAGATATGTGGCTACAAAAAAATTTATTTACAAAGAGTGAGCTAAAGGTGAAGTTCAACAAACTCTAAAGGGCATTTGAGAGGTCAGTATGCCTCAAGAAGTTACTGTAAAATTAAGAGCTGAAATCACACATCTTTGGATCTCTTGAAGAGGATACCCTACATTGCAGTTTCTTTGTTGTCTTCAGGAACTGATGGCAAATTATCTGTTGAATGCTATTGTTAGAAAATGTTACTTAGTCAAATACAAAGTTTGGGGGAAAACAAGACAGTATCAAAGAAGAGGGCCATAAATTTTGGTCAAAACTAGGAAGAAAAGAATGCCAGGAAATTCACATCACATGTGAGAGAACCAAACACAGGTCCCAGCTCTGCCTGATTCACAACAAGAATATGAAGGAAGTCAAGTCAGTCTTTCTGTGGTTCGGTGACTACTAATACAAGACAGAACCAACGCAACTGGAAAGCCTGAGAAAGTCCCCCACACACTCCTTTGCAAAAGGTACTGTCTGGAGACTAGGGAGGCCAAAGCCCAGTTTCAGCTGAGCTGGCACTTGCAACTTTATTGAACTGCCTCAGGTTTATGTTGAAATGCAGAGGGTATATTTATAAATACTCAGTGAGTTTGATGGCTATTCTGCACCTACTTTCATGCTCCTCCTCTCTCACAGCCCTCAAAAAATGTACAATTCTAGTAGTTCCACTACAGCCTGCTCTCCTATGAGAGCTCAGAGGAGCAACACATTAGCTGAAGCAAGTTGGTTTTTTGCTTAAAAAAATGGCTTGGTTTTGTTTCTCTTGTTGTCTTCTATTTATTGAAGGACAGGAACTGTGTACTCCCTAGGATGAAGGAAACTGAAGCAAGTTAGACTTTTATAAGTTATGCTCAATTAAGTTGTATGATCTTAGGACAAAGGTTGTTAAAATCAATAAAAGTAACAAAACACAACCAAACCCAATAAAGACACTCAAAGGCAAAAAATCGAGACAAAGTTTCAGGAGTAATGACTCAGGTACCCAATGATATTACAAGAGCATAACAAAGAAAAGTTCAGCAGAAGTGACTTCAAACTCCCTGAAGAAGCATGAGAAGAACCTGTAGACAGACAAGATCATAGAACCACAGAATCATACAGAATCACAGAATATGCTGAGATGGAAGGGACCCACACAGATCACTGAGTCCAATCCTTATGGTCCCTGCACAGGACCATATGCAGACTAATACTCTTCTCAGCGTCTATCAGGAACAGAAAGAGCAATGCTTCAGGAAACATTTCCTGAAGGGAGAAAAAATATGACCATTCCTTTGACAGGACACATGTAAAAGAAAGACACAACATCATTAAAAACATTCCTAGAGATATTTGCTCTTGCCCTGACCCAGAGGCCAGTCTGTCTCATCTTGGTAATACTTGGCTTTGCATCTGTGCAATCGCACAAGTATCTCCTACTACTTACAGATGATGTTTATCATAGAAAATCATAGAGAAGTTGTTTGAAAGGGACCTGTGGAAATCAATTAGTCTACCCTCCTCCTTGATACTGTGGGTATCCCCCACACTAGTTCCCATCAAGCTGTGGTTTGTCTGGCCAACCCTTGAAAATCTCCTATGGTAGAAATTGCACAGTCAGTCTCAGTAACATGTTCTGGGGTTGCAGTACCCCTCTCATGGGTTTCCCCAACATGAACCTTCCAACTGCAGTTCTTGGCTGTTGCTCCTTGTCATATTATCTGCCACTAAATGGCAGAGTTTAGCTAGATTGTCTTTGCTGTTCCCTCTCCAGTTGATGTGGGCTATTGCTAAGATCACCCTACAGCCTCATCTTCACTGGACTAATCCCTTGAACTCTGCATGTGCTCTTGGTCCTTTGCTATCCTGGCAACCCTATTCTGGGCCCTCTCTAGCTTCTTCACAGTCTTCTTTGAACAGCAATGGGAGGAAGGAGGGCCAGTACAGTGGGATACATGATTCCAGGTATAGCCTCACCAGTGCCAAGCAAAAGTGGATGAGAACAACAGCTTTGCTTGACCTGCTGGGTATGCTCCTTCTAGACCAGTGGGTAGCTTACTTTACAATGCATGATGGCTCAGCCATATACGAATCAACCAATCTACCATAACCTTGAGGTCCTTTCCATCCAGGCTGCTGGTTAGCCAGTATCCACTTTGTACCAGTGCAGGAGTTATTCTGCCCTGAGTGCAGAAACTTGAATTTCTTCTTGCTTAATCTTATGAAATTTCTGTTGTCCCAGTCTTCAACTTTCTGATGATTCTTCTGGACTAAAGCTCTGCCATTCCGCGTGTCAATCACGCCCCCCCACTTAACACAGTCTGCAAATTTGCTAACGGTGCCATCTGCCTCCTCATATAGGCCACTGCCTTCTTGTCTTTGCTATGTTTGAAAATGAATTTCAAGATGATGTTCTTTTTCAGTGACTGAGGTGACAATAACAATCATTTTGTTCCCTGGATTCTCCTTTCTGCCTTTACAAAAGACAGGAGTTTTAGCCCTTAGCCTTTTTCCAGTCTTCATGGACTTCTGCAGATCACCCTGATTTTTCACATGTGATAGACAGGAGGTAACACTTTCAGTACTGTCAGATGAATCTCATCAGGTCATTTTGGTCAGACCCCATCACAGCATCTTTGGTGGCACTCTGCCCTTAGACCTTGACTGTTGGCAGACACATCCTTGGATTTCTGCTAGAGCTCTGCTAACTCATGGAGCACCTTTACAGAGGGCACAGCAATCCCACTGATCTTCCCTAAACAGCCTGTGCTCAGTCATAAGAGCACTCCAGCTAGGATCTAACACAATATTTCATATATGTTTCACAAGACCTCCCATCAGAAGTCTTCATATCAAGCGTTTTGTGTAAGACAGTGTTACAAAAAAATATTACTGCTCTGTTTTCACTTTTTTCTCCATCTTTTCTTCATCACCTCTTCCTATAATCTAGTATTTCAGCTCTTTAGGGTTAAGCTTTCGTTCTACATTTGTATTCCATACACTTGAATTCCTGTTCTCACTGGCATTAGTGTAACAATTATCCTTTAAAAAGTGATACATAATATAACTGCGGTGAGTTTTGGGGGGCAGGAAAAGAGCAGTAACCGGTTCCCAGTACTCATAATTTGCAATTCTTCAAATTCAAAAAATACGAACATGCCTTGAAAGACTCAGAACAATTTAGCATCATATACAAATGTAAGGAAAACTCAGTGATCTAGTTGTAGTCATTTATCATTATTAGGAACAAGAAAAACAGTTAATTTTGAATACATTCAAATTAATGGGAGATAGATCTGTAGGTGATCAAGAAGAGCGAATAGACCGTAATTATATTACTTTTACTTGAAAATTCATTACAAAATTATGTGCAATAATTATGCCAATGTTTTACTGAAGCCAAAAGTTAATTTTAAAATATCCTTTACTTACACTGATTACATCCTACAGTCCTTTCTATGAGACCTAAGAGGACAAAACCAGATAAAGACACCAAAGTTTCTGCGGTAATCTTCCAACAGAATTGGCTGTTGTTGAACAGAAATTAATGCCCCCAAAGAATATTCAAAGGAATTAACAATTCTGTGGTCTCCAGAGGGCGAAAGCAGGTGCTCCATGCTGACTTCTCCCTATCCTGTGCTGCTGGCAGGTGTGCATTTCAAGATCTAGGAGGCCACAGACCATAAGGCCTGCAGGTTCATAAAGTGATGCCTCTTCTTGGAGGAGTACCCATCCTCCCATGCTCACCTTCCCCTCCCATTCCAACTCTTCTCCCCTGACCTGAGTTAGGGACAGGAGAGGGCATTTGTCAGCTTCAGAGAAAGTTCTTATTGAGCCAGTAATGACCCATCCAGCTGAACTGTTGCGTCCTGGATCATTATTTTTATGAAGGGCATTTCTCAGACCCAATAAGCAGTAAAACAACAGTGAGATTTTAATTCACTTCTTACAAGCTTCCAAGATGTAACTATGGTACAGTTCATACTTTTTGCCAAGTTGCAGTTGGTTTCCCCACTGTAAAAAGTCTATTAAAACACAGTTCTTCAAGAAGCAACACTAAAGCAAACATGATGAAAGAATTCATTGTCACAGCCATTACTGACTCTCATCTGTATCTCTGGTAAGCTCTCTTTTCTCACTCTGTTGCCTAAACCAAGCATCTTTTCACCTCACTTTTTCTCCTTAGTCTTCATCGTGAGGAATAATAATCAGGGATACAGTTCTGGTAAGCAAGTGGCTTCTGCGCAGAGCTCTTCATTGCTCTTGCCAAGATGAATAGTGTTGTCCCACTTCCTACCCAGCACTTGGTGGAAGCCCCAAAAGGTGATTTATTAAGCTGGCAAACAACAGAGCCAAATGCCATAGAGATCCCTCTGTCACCATCCAGCACTGTAGCTGGAAGGTTTGTTCTCTAGTCTAATCTCAACGATCACTACCGACGTGAGTCATGTTTCCCACACTGTCACCGATTCCTCACCTGTGTGATGTCTGAAAGGGGATTTTAGACACCATCTCCTGCCCCAATTGCTCACACAGAGCTGGCACCGTTATGCAGAGACAGATACAGTAATTAGACATATGTCACACCTCAGGCTTTAAATATTGGTCCAACCTCTTGCATGCAGGGTTTCATAAAACTACCTTGGATTTTCAGAAGCTACAGCACAACCACAGCAAATTTCGGTTTGCACATTTTTGGGCCTTGAAAGTGATTTTTATTTATTTACTTGGGTTTTTTAAATCCTTAAAGTTTGTTCTAGGGCAGTACCTGTAAAAGCAGGAAAGCAACAGAGAGTGCCAGCCTGACTCTCACAGAGAGACAAGATCTTTAAAATAGTATTTCCGCTCCTTTTGAGGCTACAGCCTGTGGTTTCATCTGATGTACCTGTGTGGCAACGTATTCAAATGAGCCCACAGAGAGTCTCATATGTTAAAAGATATGCGAAGGAAAGAGGAATTTCCAGTGGAAAATGTGATTGAATGGAGAGATGTTCACTTGGACAATCTCTTACCAAAGCACAACAAACGACTAGTAGTATCTGCCAGTCTCTTTTTCCATGCCATGAGGCACTCTCTCTTTACTGCTTACATCAATTAGAAATCATAATGTCATTACTGGGCACATCAAAGCATCATGCCTCCCTTCAGAAAGGCTCATAAGTCTGCCCACTCACATTGTGGTCTGCAAGTAACTATGAATTCCCCAGCACTTAGTGATGTGTTTCACACCTCAGCTCTGGGCTTTTTAGGCTCTTATAGCCCTGACAATTAGACACTACTCCTTAGGAACCCTCAGGCTTAGTCAAACATTCTCTTTTTTTCATATTAATAAGAACTCCTTTTAGAACATGATGCTCACAATTTAGTATATAGTTTAGAAAATAACCCATCTATTAACTGAATATATCAAGACTGAGTAATAGTACAAGATAGCATAAGTTTACAGACTTTGAAATCAATTGTTCTCAAAATTTGCATGTGGAATTTTTAATCTCTCAGGGAACTCATATGTGCATGCATAACTATCAGAATCACAAGGATTTTTTGAAAGCATCAAGCTCTTTTCCAGCTATAGGTACTAATTATAACAATCATTGAATTTGTCAACAAGCTATTGATGCTTAAGGGAAATGTCAGGGGAGAGAGGGCCAATTTCAAAAGGACAAAGGAAATGGAAATATTACGTTTTAGGGTTTTGGTTTTTTGTTTGGGGTTTTTCTCAGACAAGTGTCATACTATTGCTCTTGGGTTCACTTCTGTTACATGGTCAGTTTTCTGATCTCCTGACTCTATGTAGGAGTGCCAGAGACACCACAAGAGAAGTGACAAGAACATGTAACTGGGAAGGGATAGTCAGCAGTGTCCCAACTTAAATGTTGTTTATCTGCAGCCTGAGTCTTTACAGCTTGTGAAATTATCCAGGAAAGTGCAGTGAAGGGATATAAATGATAGGTCAGAGCTCAATGGCCTTTACATACCTTGTCTTTGGGGACTGAGGCATCTCTGCCTGCTTGCCTTCTACTTCCAAGCACAGCAGGGCCAATCTTAAACAGAGAGGATGCAGCTGCCTTAGGCAGCAGACTGACAAATGACCACAGCCCTGATGCCTGCTCTGAATACACTGGAGCTACAGAGAGCCATGCCAATACAGCTGCTCACTCCAGTGAGGGGATGGAGTCAGGGGTTTCAACTGAGGTCTTCACTCTTATCCCAATTAACAGTGGCAACAAGTTGCATTCCCCAGGCTCTCTGCGCTCTCTCTGAGCCAGCTCCTTTTCCTCCCTTCTCTTTTCCCGCAGCATGGGTCCTACCCCAGCATCTCACTTTGGAGGTAGCAACACTTTGTTAGGTTTACAGTGCAAAGAAACCCTGAGCAACCTTTGCCATATGGCTGTGAATAGCCCAATGCACAGCTGTAAGCAGAACAGCTGCAGGCATTTAGGATTCATACAACACACAAATCTGTAAAGGCTGGGAGGTACAGGCGTCCTCACCCTACCTTAAATGTTCAGCTAGTACAATCTGCAATTGATGGAACGCCTTTGAAAACATGGTGGTCATCAGCAGTCAAATCCCTAGAACTACAGAGATCTGCTGCACTCAGCTTTGGGTTATCACTGTAGGTCATCAACCCAAACAAGCAAATTGAGAGTGTCAACAAGCAATGGAGGATTATACTGCTATCTGGCCAAATGAGCCTGACTGAAGTCACTGCAAAGACCCTTCCACAGCAAGCAAAGGAAACTGTCAGAAGGTCACCGTCTTCTTTGGGATGGTTTCTGCAAAGCTCTGAAGCTGAATGGCTCCAGATGCCACCAGCACAACTCTCTGTGCTGTTCTGTATCTCAGTAGTAGGGCCACCACAAAGAGCTGCTTGTGGAGCTCATCACAGTAATGTCACAGAGGGGTTTTGTGGTTAGCTGGTTTTGTGATTTTTTTTTTTTAAAGGTCAAAACAGCTGAAAACTGAAAAAATGAATTTGTATCAAAATAAAGTTTTGCAAAAGTGAAGGCCAATGTAGTCCTTTGTCCAGCTTAGTGTATAATTGCAGTTTCCTCCCACGTCCTAGCACAGATACATCTGAACTGGAAGCAAGGGAAATCTTAATAAAAGGTGTTAAACTGCATATTTTCATTGAACTGGAGGGGACGGAAGCAAGGAGCAGAAAGCTAAGACACCTGTTGCAAGCCTCCTTCAAAAGAAACCATATAATACTAATTGTAGGCTGTCATAAAAAGCCTTATAATGCCTCAAAGGCATTGGGTCAATGTGTTAACAATTTGATTCATATACTTAGTGGAAAATAAAGAGAAAAGAACTTCAAGGTACATTTGGTCCCTGCAAACTAAAAACTTCAGCTGTATAGTTTGATGACTGGCTTTATGGTGGAAATTCCTTTATAGTTATAGATAGAGTAAAAAAAACAACAACATTCCAGATCTAATATTGAAATAGTAACACGGAGAGAACAAAAGAAAGATTTGGAGACGTTCCCCAGGAACGAAGGAATTATGGCTCTGTAACCAAAGGACTATTTTTTCTTCCCTGCTTTCTCAAGACAAGACTTCTAGTCTCTCTAAAAAAACCATCTTTGCTTTTCAGGTGATGTCTGCTTCACTCACTGAGAAAAGAAGTGTGAGGAAGGACAGCGTCTGGGGAGAAACAAAGCCAGGAGCATTTATTGGAAGGCACTAACTATATCAGAAAGAGTACTTCAGATGCTGATTTAATTGAAATCAGGAATGTAGCTGGAGAAAAGAAACATTGCCAGCATACCCTGGAGAGCAGTGCTGAAATATGTGCTACATTGACCACTGACAATCCATAGAGAGCTGGCAGGTCACACTGTGCTGGCTCTTCTCCTTGTTTCCAGCTGCTAAATTACATTAAAGTCAGCTTAAAATTCATTAAACGCCTTCCTATTATTACTTTTCCATATAAGCAGTTGATATAGCTGCTGAAGAGACATTGTGTGACGGTGACAGTGAAGAGAGAGGCCTGAGTAAATATGAATGGGAAAGGAGAGGTGATTTTGACCAGAAAAACGCTTGGGACCCTTCAGAATTTAACTGCTCTTCAAAAGATGAAAGCAGCTACACAGTGGATTGTGAATTCAGATGCTTAAATGCTCCAGAGATACGTTAATACTGATTGTGGAGGTCACGTTTTGTTTTCAGTTTTGTCTAAGTCCCAAACCAGTCAGAATCACCACTCTGTGAGACTCTCATTGCAATGATGCTGACCCAGTGTCACTGATAATTACAGGTAATTTCAAGTGCTGTCATTTATTTGCCTTTTTCAATCTCTCCGCAAAGCCTTACAGGCTTTGTCCTGTATATAATAGTGTTGAAGGTAATAAGATTTCTTCCATCAGGGATTTAAAGAATTGGATTTTACTCAGATTTTTTTTAAAGGCTTTGCACTACTTCTTGCAGGTTTTGGAAAAAAGTTTTTTAGCAGTTTTCACTGATTTCAGTGGGAAGTTTTCCCAGAGCAGGAAATTTAGGTGTTACCAGAAATTTACTGTTGCTCAGTTCAAAAGGGAAGCTCCTAGTTAGATGGAAGTGGAGGAGAGAGGCATGGAGGGCCTCCATGCCCATATAAGACTTTTTATTTTAATAAAAGATTAAAAATAAAAAGATTCTTTGCTTGAATTCTGGCCTTTAATGGCAAGTCACATGCAACAAAGAAGAATCAAGTGGCATGAAGTAAGTGCAGCTTCACCAACAAGACAGAAATGACAGTCTGAGCCCAGTATTAAATGGTATTTTGAAGTCAAACATCAGGTACAGTACTGTCCATTCATTACTTGCATTATCTCATGTACATGAGAAAAACATATCAAAGGGCCGTCAACAACACCTTTTAGCCAGAATGAAAGAATGAACCCATCAGTTTTTCTGGGAGAGCACAGAAGAGAGAAAGAAATTCTTTTTAATTCTAAAAAGGAAGATATAACCCCTTTTTTGTGATTCATATGACTTAGAGCTGTAGAGAATTTTTAAAATAGTATTTGCAGTTTCTGCAGGGAAGACTTTCAGAATAGCATCATTAAAAATAGAATCAATGTCTTTGAAGATTTACTGTCCATGCCCAGAAATCTCAAAAAAAAGTAGAATATTAAAATAATATAGGTCCTGCCAGAAAGCTGTGTCTCTGCATATCTTACAACTGGAGTCTGCATGGGAGATGCAGAGGTCCTTACACTGGAGACCACCGCTGCATGCCTTGCAGTTCTTCTGCACATGCAATTCCTACTGGTGTCACACTTGACCCAGACTACATAATGATGCTTCCAGCACACAAGAGTCATGTGTACTGTTGGCTCATTCCGATCCTCACTAAATATCTGGAGCCGAATTTGGCTTGTTTGACAACTGAGGTGCAGAAGAAGATATGAAATTTCTCATAACTGTGGGTTTCCTATGACTTGGGACTACACTAAGAGCAGCCAAATCAGCTATTCCAAATGTGAAGAAGAACAACACAAGACTGATGAGACTCTCATGAACCTAAAGGTCTTCCAGGCAACTCAGATAATCCTGCAGGTTTCCTCAGTGGAATGTCTGCTCCTGTGGAGAGAGGAGCTGCAGTCACCGGCTCTTTGGGAGAACTAATTTCATGTTCCAAGGTGGAGCTGTTCTGCCCTCGCATGGCAGGTCACTGGCAGAGCACAGAACCAGATCTCCACTGCACACTGACAAACCTATCATCTCATGACAAAGCATGCCAAAGATTTTATGCCACATGGAAGGGACCCGTGTTAGCGTTCAGAGCATCATGTTCTGTTACAATTGCACATGCCAGACAATTGTAGGAGCAAGGCAGATGAAAGGAGCCTATGAAAAATTAGTGGCTGACATAAATACTGACCTCCGAATAAAGTGGTCAGAAGTAAAGATGCAACAGAATTGAAATCTGTGACTTATTACAGGCTTTGTGATGGGTTCTCATTTTGAATACTGATTTAAAAAGATGTGGAATTAAAGACAGCTTTTAGATAGGATGCAAACTTGGCTTCTGGAAGCAGAGGCCAACGCTGTATATAGAGTGCAATTGGGAAGGAGGTCCCCGATGATGTTAACTGCTCCGTGGACACAAAGAATGAGACACAGAGCTAGATGTGAGAGAGGGACGGATTAATAAGTTTGTGCGGAGGAATCCAGACAGCCTTTTAGGGGAAGAGGAAAACTATGTCAGTAGAGAGAATTAACTCATAAAGCATAGGAAATTCAGAGAAGCATGGTGAAATGCTCCCATGAGACAAGACAGTCCATCCCATTATCCCCCAGGAGAGCCTAGGCAACACCAGCAGTCACAGAGAGCTAAACAGGGTCTTGGATGCATTCAGCTGACTCCTCTGAGAGTGGGAAGAAGATCGTGACTGTTTCCTGACTACATTCAAACAAATGTATAGAGCTTTTATGTGGGCAGGGGCATCTGGTTTTCACACCATATGCTACTCCTTTTGGAGTGTAAGTATATAGCTGAGTAAATGTAAGAGGTTGTTTATATGACGAGCATGAAACAGTCTGAAATGACACCAGAAGCCACTAGTAATAAATAAATTTTGCTTTCCATTACAGGGCTCCAAGTTCTCCTGGTAAACTTTACATTAATGTGCTTAACCTTAAGTGAGACGTCACTTGGACGCGGATGGAGGAAAATACTGTTATTTTTTAAGATTTGCCAGGAGTACACTTGATACTTCCCAAACATCCAGAATGTCACAAATGAAACAGAGAAACAAACTCAAAGTAAACCACAACAAAACCTCATAAAATTCCAACACATCCCAGCAGTGCTTTCCATCAAAGATGCTGTACTCATTGATGTTATATATCCATTGCCATTCAATGTAAGGGAGCTGTGACCAAGTGACTTAACACTACTCTTCATAAAAACCTGAAAAAATAAATATTGTAAGTGGTGCAGAAGTGCAGAATTTAAGAGGGTACCACAGGCTTCATTAACCAGTGCTGTTGGATCCCTTCTGTCTTGAAAAGGTTTCCATCAAAACCCTTCTTACAGGTAACACAGTAGGAAACAGCACAGACTACAAATATACAAAATGATAAAGAATGAAGAAGAAACAATTTCACTGTCTGTGGTGACTGATTTTATTAATATTAGGCTGGGAGAAAAGATAGTCAAAAAATGGCCTACTGAAGACAAGAGGAAAGCATCAGCCCAAAGGAGGTTACATGTCTCAGACTGAAACCTCTGCCTGGCATGTGTATATATTATTTGCTATCAGTTTCTGCTGGTTTTAGTGCACTTCATACTACTCTTATCTCCTGTGAAATGAAAGAATTGTTAAAAACAATTAATGTTTTCCTGGAAGAAGGTTGAAGAAAGAGCTTAAGGTGTATTAGTGCACATCCAAACTACTTCTTATCCATTGTTAAGAGTACAATTGGTGACAAATAATACTGGTGGTACAGGAAAGGTCACATATACAACAGTATGCTGAATTTGCTTGACAAGAAATCTTTGAAGAACATCGTCCAGCAGAGGAAGACTGCAAAACTGCCAAATATGATACAAGCATAAAGACAGGACACAGTGCAACTGTGCAGAGAAAGTGATACAAGGATCTGTTTCTAGTCAGGGAAGATGTCTGTGATTAATCAGTAGCTGGTGGACATTTGCCATTCCAAGCCACGCTAACAAATTTCAACCAGATGTAAATTTTAGACTATCCACAGAGAAACATGTCAATATTGATGCCCCAGGGATTTAGGAAGTAAACACCTGATGTATCATGTATGCACATATATACATATGTATTTCTGTGGATACACATCCACATATTTAGGAGTACAAATGCAGAGCCACTGATACATAGTTATGTGATTATACATGGATGTAGTTAAGTGATGGTTTTATATTTGCATCTAACTATAGATAAAATTTTAACACAGTTTAAAACACTGATATATATTAGAGGTTTCTTTCTATATCCAGAAGCGATAGGATGTGCGTACATGAGATGAAGCTGCACATAAATATCTGGCAGCCTGGCACACTGAGTAGGCCTGTGCTCTGACTGAAGGTTGGGGCTGAATTAATGCTAGTTTCCTTTCAACCATGACAGGGAAGGAGGAGGGAGGTCTGGAAAGCACCATCTGTTTTTCCAGATTGCTGTTAATCTGCCAATAATTCATATTGGATATAAAGAATTAATGCTATGGGAGAACACTGAAAAATATACAAAGCCTTTCTCTTCAGCATACGGATCGAAGACCAGCAAAGAACTGGCATCAGGTTGTCCTCAGGGGCCAGGAGGGTAGAGACCCCTCTGAAATTTGTCTTGTGAATTTGTGAGTTAAGAAAATGAAAACACAGACAGATGTGAAAGAGGAAGGGGATGTTACTCTGATAATCAAAGAAAGAAACCTAGAATTAAAGAAAAAAAAGGCTTTGTAAAGAAAATTTTAAGGTTGGACAAGCAACACTGGAAAAACAGGGCCCTAGCCTCGGCAATGCAGAGGAACAAATGAAATCCTGGCTTTGGGGGGCATGCAGAAAGACTGTGCTTTGCGTGCCCATGACGGCTTCTCTGAGAACACACATTGGAGATAGCCTCAAGCAAAAGGTCACACAAAGGGAGCCTGAAGCCACTTGGAAAGGATAGCAGGGTGGCACCAGTGAGAGAGCAAAGCATAGGGTGATATATCTGAGGTGAGACACTAATTCTGTAACAGTTAACTGTGGATTTCACGTTGACCAGAAAAGGTTGACATATGGTCTGCTGGGAGAACTGCCAGCAAAAGTACTGGCATTTTTTGAATGTTGTTAATATGAATTTCAACCTTTTCCTTATCTATGCAGCTTTATTAGAGAAAGGAGTGACAGTTACTACAAGGAGTGATCTGTGCTTCTTATGGCACCTTTGAAGATGTAGCTTGAGCTGTAGTGAGCTACATACAGGGGACAACTCACTGAAATAGGACTGTTCTGTCCCACACCTGCTGCATCTATCCAAGTAAACTGAACAGGGTGTGGGCACAGGCCTGAGCTTCAACAAGCAATCAGCCTTACCATCAAAGCATGAGCATGGTTTCTAGCACAGCTTTGGCCCAGGCCAGCTGACATCACAATCTCCAGTAACGCTTCAAGAGCTAATGCAGGTCAATAGCCTCTCTACTGCTCCTGCGGCCTTCACACAATCACACACTGCATCTTTGCCAGTTCCAGCCCTTGAATCCAACCAATACAAAAAACTATGAAGGCTTTTCCTAGGAAAACGGAGTATTCTGGATCCATCCTTCTATTCCTCCTTATCCTTCGTGGCAGAGGATTTTTACAGAGGTGAATAAAAAGCCTTTCAAAGCAATTACCTTTGCATTCCTACCAAGTACACAGTGTCCCATGTAGTATGAAAGCTTCTTATAACAACAACATTTAATTTTCACACCAGAAGTGAAAGGACTTATCTACATTGACACTAAGAAAAGAAAATCACCCACCTCTCTGAGGACAGAAAGCTAGTGCAGAACATAAGTGATCTGGCAGTTCTTGCATAAACAGGAAGAGAAGAATTCCACAAATTTGATGACATGTGGTCTTTATTTTCAGAGTTGCTTGATTGATGAGTGACTGTGAAGGGGTGCTGTATACAGGGAGCTCTGATGATGGGCCTCGTGATCCAAAGCTGGAAGGAGCTCTAGACTGATATCATTGCTACCTGATGACAATTTTCTGGCTCTGGGGGCTATTTCTTCTGTCAGACATGCTGGATTCTAAGTGCCATATCTCCTTCGTTTCATATGGTTTTTTTTTCTTAGTTTTTTTTTTCTCTTCTGAGTTTTCTTACAGTATAAAACGTGTGAATGGGTATGGGTTGTACTCTTAAATCATGAATGTGGTGTCTCTGTTTCACTCAAATTTTTACAATCCTTGCTTTAGGCACAATAAAAGCTACCAGTAAAATAACTTGTTTTATTCTCCTCTCTGGTAAGCTTAAGCTACAGGTTGAGAAGACTACAAAAGTAGCAGGGGTCAGAGCCTAATGCCACAACACCTTAAGACCCTCCATCAGTAAAACCACAGACTGAGGACTCACTTTTTGGAAGCAGGACAAGGTTAGTAAATAATGAAATTTTTAAACCAAATAACATAGCTGGAAAAAACAAAACCAAAATAGGTAAGATTTTGTATACACAAGCCCTTTAGGGGCTTATTTACCATAAAGTAGTCATGGTTTAAAGCTTTAGCATTCCAGATACTAGCCTTAATTTCCACAGATGCACAACGAATTTTAAGGGAAAAAACTCAGTACACTAAGTAATGTTCAGTTTACCTATAAAATGCAAAGCACAAATTTCAGAAATTACAATTCTGTCTATAGGAAATGCACTTATATTCCATGTATCCAAAGTATATGTTGTTTAACTTAGTCATTTGTTTTATGAAAAGAAAATGAAAGACATAATTTGTATTACTGCTTAATGTTTTATTCCTGGCTGGATATTTGGACTAGGAAAACAACAGCTTTCCTTTTGGCTGTTAGTGCTTAATTATTCAATGTTAACAGCCAAGAAGTAAGCTGTTAGCCCTCCTCCTCTTCTTCACAGCTTTTCTTTCCCTCGTGGGTCTAAATCTGTCCTTCACACATATGAAGAGCAATTTGAATTGTAGGGATTGCATTTTGGCCTCAGAGGAAACAGCCTATGTATGCAGCTTACAGTATTTCCTTTTAATATTGGTGTGGCCTGTTCTCCAGTCTTTTAAAACAACACAGTAACAGCTTAATTTCCTCCGACTTTGATACTCTCCTTTAAATACCATCACAGACCCTTCTCCTTCACAGATCTGCTCCGAAGCTAAGGTGTCTTGGTACAACTTCTGAAATGTAATGACCCAAATCACTGTACACACTGCATGACAAAGTAAATAAGCTCTAAATGTAATAAGTTTCTCCCTTCTTTCTAGGAAGCCTCAAGAGCAGATGATTTCACCAGATTGATTCTAGAAGTACTTAAAGGTTTTCTTGAAAGATGGCAGATACTGGTATCAGAGGATATTGACTGCTTGAACCACCCTTAAATAATATCTCATAAATTAAACCACATATTCACTATATTTGGGTCAAGTGCATGAAAGCCAAATCCAGTAGTGTCATCTGGAGAAGCGTGTAAGCTGTGTTTTCCTAGAGACTCAAAAAAATCGTACAGCTTGCCTCTCTAGGATGAGATCAACTCGTGACATAACCACACTCCCTCCTGGAGTTCAGCTTTCCCCTTTTCTGCCTGGAAACAGATTCATATGCTCCAGCTAACATATCCACAAAAGGTGGGTATGTACCACTTCATGGCAAATCATCCCAAGATACTTTTGCTATATCAGTCAGGGATACACAGCTCTTGACAGTTTCCTAACCCTTGCTACCAAATCATTGCATTTAGGTTATATTACAGACTGCTTGAATTCCCATCAGTCTGATAAACTTGAAAAGTTAAGGACAAAGGGAACACACCATATACAAAGCCATAAATTTACTGTGAGTCTAGCTGAAATCTTAACAGTCTAATGAAAGAATTACTCATCTAGTTACAATGACACTAATGCTTCACAGTTCAAATTATATTGGTTAAATTTGTATATACACAAACATTTTAATTTCACAGAATCACAGGATCATTAAGATTGGAAGAGACCTTAAAGATTATCTAGTCAAACTGTCAACCCAGCACCACCATAATCACCCTTAAACCATAGCCTCAAGTGTCACATCCAGATGGCTCTTTAACACTACCAGAGACAGGGACTCCACTACTTCCCTCGGCAACTTATTCCAATGCCTAACCACACTTACAGTGAAAGTTTTTTTCCAATATCTAATCTGAACCTCCCCTGGCACAACTTAAGGCCATTTCCTCTCATCCTCGCACTTGAGACATGGCAGAAGAGATCGACACCCATCTCACTACAGCCTCCTTTCAGGGAGCTGTAGAGAGCAACAGGGTCCCCCCGAGCAGCCTTTTCTCCAGGCTAAACACTCTCAGCTCCCACAGCTGATCCTCATAAGACTTGTGCTCCAGACTCCTCACCAGCTTTGTCGCACTTCTCTGGACACACTCCAGCACCTCAATGTCCTTTTTGAAAGGACAGCCCATAACTGGACACAGTACTTGAGATTCAGCCTCATCAGTTCTGACTACAGCAGGACAAATCACTTCCCTGGTCCTGTTGGCCACACTACTCCTAAGACAAGTCAGGATGCCACCGGACTTCTTGGCACACAGCCTGCTGCAAACCAGCACCTCCAGGTCCTTTTCTGCTGGGCAGCTTTCCAGCCACTCTTCCCCCAGGCTGCAGTGCTCCATGGGGTCGCTGCGATCCAAGTGCAGGACCCAGCACTTGGTCTTGTTGAACCTCATGCAGTTGGCCTCAGCCCACCAGTCCAGCCTGTTCAAATCTCTCTGTAGAGCCTTCCTGCCCTCCAGCAGAACAACACTCCCACCTAACTTAGTGTTGTCTGTGAACTTGCTGAGGGTACACTCAATCTCCTCGTCCAGGTTGTCAGTAAAGATATTAAATAGAACTAGCCCAAACACTGTGCCCTGGCAGACACGCCTTGTGACCTGCTGGCAGCTGGATGTAACTCCATTCACCACCACTCTCTGGGCTTGGCCATATAGCACATTTCTCACCCAGCAAAGAGTGCACCTGTCCAAGCCATGAGCAGCCAGTTTCTCCAGGAGAATGCTGTGGGAAATGGTGTCAAAGGCTCTACTAAAGTCTAGATAAACTAGCCTTTCCCTCATCTGCTAAGTGGGTCACCTTGTCACAGAAGGAAATCAGGCTGCTCAAGCAGGACATGCCTTTCATAAATCCAGGTTGTTGGCTGGGCCCGATCCCGTTTGTCTCGCATATATTGTGTAATGGCACTCAGGATGATCTGCTGCATGACCTACCCGTTTTTTTGGCAGTGTGCTTACCTTTCCACTGCACCTCGGGGTCTTAACAATTATAGTTTCAGTGCAGGGGGAGGGGAACAGTGGGCTTTTAGCATTCAATTCTTTTGCCAGTATGATGTTGATGGTTTCTTCCTCCTCAATTTTGAATCTGCTTGGAGTCCTTTTTACATGTTTTCTAACATACTCTGCTTCTTGGGTCTTCCTTCAATCTTCTCCAACTCTATGTTACACGTGTACATATGGTGCATATTACATTTGTTGGATACTTAGTATATGTTCTCTTGTTATCCCTAACTGGTTTTACCCATTTCTAAAGGTTGCCTTCCTCTGATTGCTAGCAAGGGACCTTTGTGAGTTGTTCATAGCCCTGGGGCCTCTGGTATCATCCTGTCCCTGTATTCATGAGGTGTTTTATTCTAGGATCAGTCATAAACAGTTCATTCTACAGAGAATTGTTATTAATAACTACTAGTTACAAAAAATATATAACACTAGATGTTATACCACACAGTTGTACAAAGTGGTCAAAAGCTAAAACAAAGTAAGTAATAGTTACCTGGTCATTAGATAGTCACTAATACAGGTAAACAAGGTAAAATAAATCTACAGGCAGGCCAAGAAAAGTCCATACAAAGCCCAATAGATTCAGAGGTCTCCACTGTTAACTTCAGACAAAGCCTGTGGCATCTTACAATAAACACAAGACCATCTCTACTTGGCTACAAGGCTACAGCTTTTCCTGGAACGCTGGCCTTATGAAGGAGATCTGAAAGTCTACAACAGAAACGTCTCCAGTGAAATTTTGAGCTTGAAAGAACCTCTCAAGAATTCATGTCTTCAGATCAAGTGGACCTCTGGCAAGTGGTAGGGACTGTGATGCAAACCCTTTTTCTTCCAGATCAAATATTCAATTCAGACTAGATTAGAAGGGACTAGATTTCATTACTTATCAGTCAGTCTCTATGACAAATGTCTGAATTACAAATTTGCCATGATACAGGAAACAAACACACATTTTTATTCATTGCAAAAGAAGAGCAAAACTGAAGATTTCATGGCTGCGAAGAGCACTTTAACACCCTCTTCAGTACAAATGAAAGCTCACTTCTCACCAAAATGAAGTGATCATACTCCTGAAAGGTGCTCACTACTCCTTCTCTAGTTCAAAATATAAGAATAAACAGTAGATGTGAGTCTTCAGGACAGTCAAGATAATCCTCAGTCTCTGCCTGCATATCCAAACACAAATGCAGATTTAGACTGTGGCTCACTGTCTCTAACTTTTCTCTCCATTTCAATGTGTGTGTTACTTTGAAAAAAATGGTTGTTAATGATTATGTAAAGAAATTACATAACTATGTAATGAAATTCACATAACTTTACTCCACGTTTTTTTTTCTTATAAGGTTCTCTTATTTCAAGAGAGAAGATACTATCAGACATGGAATCTCATAGCTCAAGGAAGAGGCAAGACCTTTACACCTATTACCTTCCAAAAACATACGAGATTTTAATTTCATGCTAACATGCTTCATGTTATTTTCAGGCACCATCAACACCATCATTCTCGTTTACCCCTATGCAGAGTCATTACAGAACTTGGCAAAGAAAATTCCAGCTGATGATGCTGAGAGGTATTTATCAGGGACCACTGAGCTAAGCCCTTCAAAAACAGAGAGAATGCAATCCTGGACCACAAAGACTGACTTCTGAGATCCGCTCTGGATGTTTTAGCAAACATTCTCATGTTCTGAGTCTACAGCGCACAAAAAAGAGAAGGCCAAAGTTTTCAGGACTGTCTTTTATTTGAAAACTGTCAACCACATTGTGGTGGTTTGAAAAACCTTTTTTGAGGTAGTAATGGTTTGCCCCACTGATAATACTCTTACTGGACCAATCAATAGTCCACGTGCGCCCTACGGAAATTACATACCCACAGAAATGGAAGAGAAGGTGGTGAAGATAGTGTAGAAGATAGGTAGCCATGATCTGAGCCATGAGGAGGCAGGGGGCCAGTGAGCTACCTCTGGGGGCCAAGGCCCCCAGACCCCAGCCGAGGCTATGGGAGACCTGGTATAGTGTCAAAGCTGGACTGGGTCCCATAATCAAGAGCTGGAGAAGTTTCCTTACTGTCAGCAGCAGCAGAAGACACCGAAAGCGGCAGTGGAGCAGTCCTGAACAGAGACAGCGATGGCTAAAAGCCAAAAGAATAGCCAGTAGCAAGGAGATAATGTGAAGCCAGCTGAAAGACACAGAGATGTTCCTGCAGGAGGGAGAGCTGGCAACAAAACAGAGGAAAACTCAACAGAGCTGGTTTGGGGTAAGACTGTATTATTTTCCCAAAACCAGAGACTCTCTGAAGAGGAGGGGTGGACTTCCAAACCCTTAGAGAGTCCCGAAACGCAGCAGCAGCTAGAGAGAGGGAGAAAGGAGCTGAAAACCTGGAGTTTGTCCTGGAAGCTGAGCCAGGACAGAATGCGGAGGAGGTGGTCGTGGCCTCTGCTGCTGCTGCTGCTGTTTCTATCAAGCTGTCGAGCTGGGACAGAGCAAAAGAGTGTTGGTAAGACTGAACTGAAAGCTGCCTTCAATGTTCTAACCCAAGAGGAGTGAAGATCCACAAGGAAATCCCCCGAAGGCTCGGGCTCGGGGTTGAAATTTCCACAAAGTAAGAACAAAAATCCTGACTGCCATACGTAAATCTGCTGCCTCAGGAAAATGAAGGACAATAACCAGTGCCACAAAAAACTGAAATGAAGGAACCGTGGTCTGAGAGGTGATAGAAAGACTTTTCTCTTTTCTTCTTGGACTTTTATTGAAGAAGAGGAGAAATTTAATTTAATGTAAATATATATGTGGGTGTAAATAAATCTTTGTAAATATTTTCCCCTTCCCCCAATAACAAATGGTTGTGTTTTGTCTGAAAACTCTCCACATGGGGTAAAAAAGATATCAAGTCCATACCATCACCAAACCCTCTCACGGGGAAAACTGGGGGGAGGGGGGGGGGCTTGAACTTAAAAATTGGGAGTTTCAAACCACCACACACATCTATTTGGGCTATTCATCTTGAAATAAAGGGAACAGGAGAATAACTAGTAATTATACCTGCAGAATTTTTCAAAACCCAAAATTTCTCCAAACAAGTTAAGATTTCCCGTCTGTCCTGTGTAGTGTGACCATTGCAAAAGCAAAGACACTTGCCTACAAGTACAAAACAGATTGGAAATATTCTGCCTTTGTGATTGAAGAATGTCTCCACCTTCTAAATACTGGAAGTTGTTATTGATTTCCCCAGCAGATGGAGTAGTATGTACAGTTTTGATGATTCCTGCAGACATGGGTTTTATTTATTTGGAATAAATACTGTGTTCTTAGCTAATATCATGAAACTATCTCTACTTGGTTCAGTCAATCAAAAATTCAATCTCCAAAGACTGAATAAAATAACAGATAAAACTAAGAATCTTCTTATTCTCTACAACTCTACAAGACCTTTGAAAATCTGAAGTAGGTTTTTATTGAGGTTCTGCTCTACCTTCAGCTCTCTGCATCAACTGCTGTGCAGCAGAAACACCACAAGTTTCAGAGGATGCATTCAAGTCAGCATTAAAAAGGCTCCACAAGAGTCATATGGTCAAAGGAAAATTCAGGTTGCAATGGACCTTGAAAGGTCATCTAATGCTACTCTCTGGTACCCACATCTCCTAGTGTTGACAGCTCATGCATAAGATAACTCAGATGGACTTCATACTTCTATGCCAAGAACAGCATTACATAGAGGAATATCTATAACTTAAGGACCCCAGAAATCCTGAATTCTAGCCTGACTTGTGTCACTCAAGTGCTGTGAGAAGATTGAATTCTTTATTTTCTACACTGCTTCCATGGAAGGACAGCATACATCTCACATGAAATATATATTCAAGTTTCATCCAAACTCAGCAAGTCTGACCTGAGACAAACATTTATTTATTTCTTCATTAATGTGAAAAAAGAACACACCCCTTAATGCCCTGAGATCAGTTTCAGAAGCAGTTGTCATAGGGTGGGACCAACTCTTAAGCCAGAGAGCATATAAGAGTTATGGGGGACAGGGCCACTGGTACAGTTACCTAAAAATTTGTGTCTTTGGAGACAAACAGAAGAGGAGCTATCCACCAGCTGGAGCATTTGAACAAACAGGTATCAGCTTGCAGTGGCTTTAACTCATTTTAATGAAATATCTTAAACCCCCTTTTTTATTGGCACAGAAGTGCCTGGCAGAATGGTTACAGTTGTATTCCTAGAGTCCCTTTTCCTTTCAGAGAATTAGTTTGACGGAAGAATAAAGGACAAGTATATAACTGG
Organism: Lepidothrix coronata; assembly: GCF_001604755.1. Lineage (NCBI taxonomy): Eukaryota > Metazoa > Chordata > Aves > Passeriformes > Pipridae > Lepidothrix > Lepidothrix coronata. The sequence goes on along the minus strand of NW_016690220.1, from coordinate 1,464,050 downwards.
AATTTTTCTTCCTTCTACTGGGATGACTGGGAATGCTGAGAGGAAATTCAGAAAAGCACACTTTTTTACTGAAATCTTACCAGAAATTAACTTTTACATATTGGTCTGGCCACCTAGTGCATGCTGTAGGCATCTTCTAGGATAGTCTGTGTGATATCTACACATAACAGAAATGGTACAGACTACTGAGAAGTAAGAACTTTATATAAATCAGTTTATGAGCCAGCAGATAGATCTGAATGCACAGGTGGTGAGTGAGAAATGAATAAGCAGAAGGCCTGGGAACAGTGCCTAGCGAATTTTGGGAAGGCACTCTCAGGCACGTCTGAGTTTTCACTTGCATCCTCCATGCATGAGGCTAGAGCCTGTCCTTATGTGAAATCCAGTATCTCAGTGCCAGGCTTACACTCAAGCCCAGACATATCAGGTTTTTTTGAGGATGGTCATAAACAGGGACAGAAGCTTAAAGTACTCCTGCAGTGATGCAGACTCACTGTTGTGCTGCTGGCAGGAAGGCAATTGTCTCTTTATCTGCATCTTCAGCAAGTTTGTGAGGACACCACATTTCAGAAAGTGGTAGCTAGTGGAGAATAGCACAGCAATCTGAGGGACCTTAGCAGTATGGAAAAATAGACCAACAAAAACCTCCTGAAGCTCGGGACAGACAAATGCCAAGTTCTTCATCTTATATGGAGCAACACCATGCAATAAGACAGGTTCCAAATCACCAGAGAGCAATTCCATAAAATGTCCTAGCAGACAAGTGGGACATGAACCAGTAGCATGCCTTTGCAGCAATGAAGGCTAACCACGTAGCAAGATGCACAACGAGCATGTCAAGGGAAGCACTCGTAAAGATACTCATTTATTAGACACTCATTTGGAAAACTGTACTTAGTTTTGTGCCCTAGATACAAAAGAAACACTAACAAACTGCAGAATCTAGGAGAGGGCCACTTAGATGGTTGGAGGCCGGAGCACATGACATATAGGGACAGAGGCCACCAGGTTTGTTTAGCTCAAGAGGGCTAAGGTGAAAACACTAGCTGCTGACCTCAGCCAAAGTTAGAGAGTAAATGGAGCTAGAGCTCTCCCAGCAATGCACAGCAAAAGGTTGAAAGGCAATCACTGCAAGGTCAAAAAAAGAAATTCTAACTGGACATAACAAAAAAAATCTTCACCGGAGAGTGGTTAAGCACAGGGACAGGCAAACACGGAAACTCTGAAATCGCCTCCCTTGGAGATTTTCAAAATGCAATTGCACACAGCCCTCAGCAACCTGATCAAGCCCTGATGCTCTGAGCAAGGGGCTAGATCAAAGACAACCATGAGTTCCTACCAAAGTACATTTTGCTATGACCTACACCTATATTTCCAATACTATTTCACACTGTCTTAGCTATCTAGTGTTAAGTGATGGTTCCAAAAATGTTGGCATTTGGGAATCACTTTTCATTTTAATTTTGACCAAAACAAACCCAGAAAAATTAAAAATTAAAAAAAACCTGCTTTGAGATTATATAAAGTTAAGCATATTAAATTAAAAATATATATTTAATATTACATGTAATTAATTTTATACATACATTTTTTTAAAATATCATAAATTTATAATAGCATTATAAATAGCATACATATGTGCTAACTTTGTTTTTTAGGAGGAAGACTAATTTTTTTACTACGTGAACATGCTTTGGGGGAAGATGTGGCTTATTTTATTTCAATCTATCATATACTGTAAGTTGTGACAACCTTCTGTCTTTTCATGGCTATTTACTGAGAGTGCAGTAGAGACATAAAAAATTGAGGCTATTGAACATGAAAACATCCTTCATCAAACTGTTAATTATCTGTTGATTTAAATGAATTTTTTTAAGGAAGAAAACATCTTCTAGTCATCTTTTTGGACAGAATTTCTCAATTTCACAATTTCTCTACTTCTCCTGTGAAAAGGCTTGGCTAAGAGGCCTTAATTTCTAAGGCAGATGAAAAGCAGATTCCAGTGGTTGAAAGGGGTGGGGGAGGTTAAAAAGAACAATTTCCAGCCTTATTTATTTATGCCTTCAGAAAGCAGAAAGGGACATCTACTGCCATCTTTCTTTTCCTGCCAAGTCACTTCTGAAGGCTGCCTGCTTTCACCAAAACTGCTCTTGGGGTCTGCAGAGCTATAATTTTTGTTCTTCGTAAAGTCTTTGTTGATGAATGTAACTTGCCAAGTATGACTTCATGAGGTTTTTGAGTTTCATCACCACTGGACATTCTCAGATAATTTCATCACCAAAATACAGTTAAAGATCAGTAGCTCTGTCAGCAGCAGCTGGGATGAAGGGTTGGATTTCATCTCAATCTGACACCTATAGCACTGACAAATGCTCCAACTACTCTGAGTTGCTGTCCACAGTTCTTCAGCTGCCTGGAGGTACAGGCTCCTATATAGCACCTTTTCACCTGACAATAAAACAGGTTAGCAGAACTAAAGGCTAGAAATGCAGGTTTGTCACCAGTGCCTACAAAAGGCACAAAACCATTAGCAGATACATTGTTAAAAGTTAACTCATCTGAAGATAAATCTCACCTTAGAGAGGAGAGATTTCAGTGTCACTCACACAGAGAAAAGGAGTTCATCAAGATACCTATCCTCAAGAAAAGCCAGGAAAAAATGGAGAGAAAGGGTTATCACTGTGTGAAGTAGTGTCATTCCTTAAATATCAGGAACAGCTGCAGGTGAACCACCTTTCTTGGACACCAGGACAAATAAAATACCTCTGTGCTTTCTGCAGAACATAGATGCTTTTTCAGAGAAGTTACACTGCTATAGCTACAACAGTCTAAACAACAGAGCTATAAGGTTTGGTGCAAGAAGTCATTTTACTGAAAACTTTTCCCCTCCAAGTGGTCAATCTTCATGCAGTGGTCTGAGGCAAGAGGCCCTATCTGATTCTCTTCTGTTCTTGACTTTGCCAGGCGGCAGAAAGTGATTAGAAATAATTTCAGCTTGGAAAATATTCTTGGAAGCAGAACCAGCAATAACATTTTTCTTCCTTCCAAAGATGTTGTGAGGTTCTTTCTAAGTTCAGAAACAAGAGAGACATTCTCACTCTGCAAACTCTTTCATTCAATGAAAGCAATCTTATCATTAGGTAATTTTGCACACAGACAAAAGGGAGATGAGTATTATTTAATTCCAGCTAGAAGAGAGGAGAGAAAGGCTCCAACTCTATCCACTGCTGTGAGTTCCTCCATGGATGAGTCTTCAACCTTCTGTAAAGTTTTTGTTGTTTCTTTCTTTCTTTCTTAAATTATTCCCAAAACACCATAAAAGGTAATTAAAAAAAGCTTTTCAGCAAGGAGTATGGAAACAATAATGGAACAAAATTAGAAAGCTAGGTCTACCAAGCCCTACAACTGCATCAGGTTCAGATTCACACTGAATTAGCTACTGTTTATTAGTATGGCTATAATTTATTAACCGAGGTCAAACAGAATTTCACACTCGTTATCAGCCAAACTTCTGGTAAGTCTTTGCAACCTGCATTTCTTTGTCCGTACTTCTGTGGAGCTGAAGTTTGATAAACATCAACTGCAAGATTGCACTAGAACTCGTGCACACAAAATACTAAAATTACTTATTATTCCTTACCCTTACCCTATTTTAGAATATTTTATTCCTTTTTCTTTGAGCCCCACAAATTAAGTAAGTAACACAGTCCATTCACATGGTCAGCAGAACAACTGACTTGCATTTGGTCTTCTCTTAGCATTTTCTTGCCTTAAGATGAAATTGCTGACTGCACAGATTTTATTTTCTTGCTAAGCAAAGCATTTAAGTAAGAGATACTTATTTCCACCTTCTGAAGCAGTGAGCTAACCCCCTTACTTGCTTTATTTTCCCTTGTGTTTTAACTTCCATATGCATAGAGGTAAATAATTTATGGATCCTTTTCCCTTTGATAAACGATTTATTTGTCTCAGTTTCTACCAATTTAATGTATTCTGCTACCCCACTGCTTTTGAGTCACCAGAATTCCCTCTTCCTCAACTTCCAACCCTCTAAAAACATAACTCTCCTACTATTACATTTTGTAAGATAATTTTCAGTCTCTGTTCCAAGTCTTCTGTCTTTCCCTCTATATTTACACTAGGTACATGGCATAAGCAGAGCTCAAAGCAATTATCTTTTTAGCCCCAAGATCATATTTCTTATTCTTGGTTTTGTTCTGAACAGTTTGGTCTTTTCAGAAGTAATGCTAATTTAAGAAATGCTTTAAAGGAAGGTGGTAAGAGGGGCTGCTCCTATAACATGCAGTCAACACTTGTATCAAGGCTGCATAACTAAGAATATTGTTTTGCCATTACAAGCTGATAGTCAAACAAGAATCAACATGAAAAACAGGCTAAAATAATTCTATCCAACTTCAAGACCTTACTGGCAGTGAGAAATGCTATTGTGAAAACACGTAGATACCTTTAAAAAGAGAAGGAAGAGATGTCTGACTGTTCAAAAGGAAAGTAACACCCAGAAGTAAACTGAAGTGATTATCTGAAGAGCCACTTAGCTGTATCTCAACATGTTTGCAAGTCCTGTTATTTAAAATGCAGTCATTGCTTTTCCAGTCCTCCCATTCCATTTAAGTCTCCTTGAAAGAGTCTGGACCTGCAGAGTCACAGAATCACAGAATATCCTGAGTTGGAAAGGACCCAAAAGGATCACCGAAGTCCAAACTCCTGTCCCCACACAGGACAGCCCTAAGAATCACACCATGTGCCTGAAAGCGAAACATGTCTTTGACAGCCATGCAATTATTCTTTTTTAAATCAGTTAGGTACCAGTTCATGTTGTTCCTCAAGCACTGTTTGAAAAAACAAGCATACATAGATAACTTTTATGTACGAGCACTGACTAAAGTTTAACTTGCGTTTAGGAAATAAATAAATCCAGCTATTTTCCTGGAGTTAACAGACGAACATGACCAGCTCAGCTTGGGTACCTCAGTTTTATTTCAACGAGTACATTTGTTACCTTCATGTGTTTGTGAACCTGATTTTGCTTCTCCCATTCAAAAAAAAAAGATATTCTAGTATAAAATTATATAGGAATGTATAGTATAGAAGAATCTGGCTTGAACTGTCAAATGACAGCTACTCAGAAATATGATTATATATGAAAACCACAAGTATAATGTGCTAGCTGTGGTATGCTGGAAGAGGAAAAAATACAGTTAAGACTGTTTCTATTTCCATATACAACTTTTATTGCAATACCTGTATTCTAAGTGTACAGATACAAATATAAAATGACCCATGACAGACTTGAAAGCTGCCCAAGTAGTGAACTGAGAAATTAATTCGGTATTATAGCCAAAGTTGACAGGACTTCAACAGGTGATAGGAAGCTTCCCCAGTCTCTCTCCAAGAACAACCAGGATCCACCATAGTTTTGGTCCAAGATGTATGCTTTAAGTTGGCAGCTGAGTCTAGGAACGAGTGTATTTACCCCAGATGTGCAGCATAAACACAGAAGCAATAAAAAGAAGACTCATGACCAAAACTGGAACAGGCCCACTACAAATAAAGAAAAAAATGCATTAACATAAAAAAAATATCTGCTTTCTCCAAAGGCCAGTCATTATCAGCCAAGTGAGCTCATCAGTTCATAAGCAACTGTACAAGAAAACTCTCCTTCCATTCCCACAGAAATAACTTAAAGTACATAGAAATGAGATAGTCATCTCTATTCAAAACTGCTGCTGCTCTTGTTTTTAAAGATACAGTCTTCCGTACCCTAAATGTTACACAATAAAGTGCAACAGAGTAACAAAAACACCACTTATTTAAAAAGCCCTTAATGGTTCATTATTACACATCGCTGTGAAAATCTCTGGAAAATTATCATCCGTGTTTACTACTCAGATAGCCACCTGAGCAGAGATACACTCTGATACAAAAACCAACAGAGTCCTCTAGCGGCTACTAAAATTTTGGCATAAAATTCGCATTAGCTGGGTTTTTTTAAAGGTTTTATTTCATTTGAAAACAACATCAGCAGTGGGTGA
>NW_016690220.1:1393510-1457907 GCF_001604755.1 Lepidothrix coronata | reverse complement strand
AAACAACAGGTTAACCTTAGGGTGCATGTCGATAGATTAAATCAGCTATTTCATGCTGTTCTGAGACACAATTACATGCACTATTACACAATTACACACACTAAACAGTGCTTCATACCACTCACTTCATACAATTTCATTTCTGATTTTCAACATGCTACTGGGAGAAACACCATGAAATCTGTTATCCAGCCTGTATTACCCTACAGGTTACTGTTTTTAAGCAGGTAAATGTTATCTGACTAGAAAGTAAAGAAAGAAACTGAAAAGACTGGAAGTAACTGACACATTTTTCTATGAGAAGATGGTCTACAAACTTCAAATGGTCATAACTGTAATCTTACATTGAGTTTTAAAACTCAATTATTATCTATCAGACTTATTTGAGTAGGGAGAACCCCGAACACAGACATAAAGTATTTAGCAAATAAACCAATAGCAAAATGAGTAAAATAAACAAAGTCTGAACACACAGTGACTACATAAGCAACCCCTGTCAAGGGGTATCTTTCACTGAGCAACAAAATGTACTTCTCAATCATCAACATTCTATACATATTTGAAGTTTATATCCCACACAATGTAAATCTTAATGATATCAAGTGCACAAAGTCGTCCTTACACTGCATCTGAATTACTACTTAATTCATCCAAGCCTGTAGCAGTAGGAATACATAAGCTGCTCTGCCAAAGGCACACAGGAATAAAGGAGCACCACTAATCAGAACAGAGTCACATGAAAATAAATAGTGGGGATTTCCTGTGTGTTCAGTGTGTTTTTTAAACATGCAGATGACATTGAACCCCTAGAGAATAACCAGCTCTCCAATACAGACACATGTACCTCATTTCCTTCAGTCCCAAAGATAACCTGCTGAAACCCTGCACTTCTCCTCCATACACCTGCACCTTCTCAGCCCACCATGCAGTTTAAATAAATAAATGGATTCAGGCACCTCTAAAGATTTGGTACTGTGCATTTGCAGAACATCTTTCACAAGGCTGCATATTACACCGCAAGCCTAATTTGACTCCCTATCCACAGGATACACTGTCTGTACCTCTTTATGCAAGAAAGCTCACAACAAGATACAGGAAAACAAGTACCAAGTGCCACAAAAAGAGCAAAAAGTTTGGGTTTAGTTTTCTTTCCAGAGCCTATGATGCTTGATCTGAGCTTTAAAGAGAAAAATGTCATATCCCACTCTCATCCAGACACTCCACAACTCCCTTTTGCTAATACTGCTTTTGAAGACATACATTTTATAGCATCCTGTACTACAGAGAAATGATCTTTCCTGAGGCCAAACCAATTTGCCTATTCAACATATTTACTGTTTTGGATGTTGAATACAGATAATAAATAACTGAAGCATCAGTATAATTATGCAAAATATGAAATATAGAACTTTTTTTTTCTAGAAATTCTTAGCTAGTATGAATTAACCTGTTCTCAGGTGGATTATGTATTTTTTCATAGTAAGGACCTCATATTTTAAACAAAATTTAAAAAAACACCAACCACTCACCACTATCAGGCTAAGCTTTCACATTACATCATGCAGTAGTGATCCCAGCCATTTTTAAAAACAACTTCAGCTGAAGCACTTTCCTGAGGCAAACACAACCCCACTACAGGCCATTTTCATCTTGAAGCCTACTAAATAGGACAGAGATCATAACAATTGGTTGCTATGGAAAAAAACCTACAGAAAAATACATGGAAAGCTGTAAGCAAGAAAGTTGCTCCCAAGACACGGCTCAGAAAATGTTACTTCTAATGTGCAAGTGATTTGTAAAACCAACTCACTTTTACTTTTAATTCTTCCACTAAAAGCCTGACCATGCAGCTACCCACAGCAGCTTCCAAAAAAAACCCCAAGAAACACTCCCAGTGTTCCAAAGCCTTAAAACTGAAAACCAATGTATTGCAACACAAATAGATGGGAAAATCTATCTACTGACCTGCTTGTACTGAGCTTGAGTGCAAACTCAGTACAAGCAACTTGATGTAGAATTCAAGTTGATGGTGAATGACCACTAAACTCATTGGTCATTCAATATCAAAAGGGAAACCAAAGGATTCACAAGGAAACTTATCAAAATTGTTAAAGGTGCTTTGACAGTTTGCATCACACATCTTTTTTTTAAAAATCTACCTAATGGTAGCCCCCTTCTGTTTTTTTCTCAGTTTGGTTTCACTCATTTTTTAAATTGAGCTTTAGTAGACCAAATAACACAGAAAGTAGTTGCCCTTCCTATCTGCACAGATTTGCTCTAGAACACTATTGCTGCTCACTGTCTTTTTCTTTTCTTTGCCTTGTCTCCTCTCTGGGTTCAGAATGGAGAAAGCAAGACAACCTCACTACTTTGTTTATTGTATAGGTTTTGGCTTTTAAAGTGACAAGCACATATGAAAACACATAACTTCAAAAGAAGGATTACTCATGGAACTATCATTAACTAGACTATCGCCAACCCTTACCCAAATGTTCTGTTTCTGCAGCCAGCAGAAGTCCTTAAAGAGCTCCAAAAGTAAATGCTAATGGATTTGTGAAAAAAAACAAAACAAAACAAAACAAAACAAGAAACAGCCCTGAGTGTCTTGAGATTCCTCAACCCAGTAAGAACAAGAGGCCATGAAGTATCACTCTACAAGAAGCAAAAGTTCCCACTCAGGGTAGGACTTAGCGTGCACTCATCAGGTGAAATACACCTTCCACCTTTGTTACCCAAGTATTAGGCTGCAAAGTTTGTTTGGGAAACTGACCTGAATGACTAGAAATGCCCAAAAAGTAAAAACTTAGGCTCTCTTTAGAGCTTAAGGGACAACACCAGATATTTGACCATAATCTTGGAATATTATCTTGTAAAAACAATTATATACAAGGTATCGGAATGCTATTTGCTTTGCAAGCTTAGCTAAAGTTGTCTTATCTGCAGCTTTTTAATAGAGACACCTGAGATTATGCAACCATACAGCATATCAGTTATACTGTATTTTCAAATGGGTGCAGAGGATCACAATATAGCTACTAATAAAGAAAACCCCAAAATTTTAATTAAAAGAGAACAAAAACATGCACACAGATGCCTAAGTTTTCAACTTCAAAGACTGCAACTTTGCAGTCTTCAAAGACCACTTAAAGTAAGCCTAGGCAATTACAAAATGTAACTTGTACCTACCTTTTTCAAACCAGTATAAATTTAAAAAGTACTTCTCCAGGTTTACACAATAAATAAAATGTGTCAACCCAGCCATCAATTCAGCATGTTTTCCCACGCACACCAGGATACTGATAGTTTATTAATAATTCACAGACTGAAAGATTATATAAACAGAAGAACTCTACAGACCCTGTGCCTGCCACCACACATTAATCCAACTTACACTTTGAGCCCCGGTGAGTCCTCAGTGTAGAATCGCCACATCCCACCAGTACCTGTGGACGTGGCACGGCCTGCACTCCTTGTCCCACAGCTGGCATTCTTCCTTTAAGGGACAACAGAATGAAACAAAGACTGAACAAAACATATTAGCAGCCTGCCAGCTTCTAGCACCAGGCATCCCAAAGAGAACTCTCCAGAAGCAAGACACTTCACAAATCATTTAGGTTGGAAGTGACCTCTGAGATCATCCAGCCCAACCTATGACTAAACACCACCATGTCAACTAGACCATGGCACTGAGTGCCACATCCTGTCTATCCTTAAACACCTCCAAGGACGGTGACTCCACCACCTCCCTGGGCAGCCCATTCCAACGTCTAATAGCCCTGTGAAGAAATTCTTCCTAATGTCCAACCTAAACTTTCCCTGGTGCAACTTAGGACTATGCCTTCTCATCCTGTCGCTCATGGCATGGAAGAACAGGCCGATCCCCACGTGGCTACAACCTCCTTTCAGGTAGGTGTAGAGAGCGATGTCATCCCTGAGCCTCCTTTTCTCCAGGCTAAACAACCCCAGGTCCCTCAGCTGCTCCTCATAGGACTTGTGCTCCAGACCCTTCACCAGCTCCGTTGCCCACCTCTGGACTTGCATCAGTCTGTGCTACCACGTAAGCAGAGGGCACCAGCCCGAGCAGCCAGGAAAGCAGAGGGCACGACGGAGGGCAGAGCTGCCCCCACTACGGAGACGCGGCGGGCACCCACCTCTGCCGGACGGTGGATCCCGCGGCGCGGGGAGCCACTGCCTTGCTGGGGGAGCGGCCGGAGGAGCCGACGCTGGTGGCGCTGGGGTTGGGCCCGGGCTGCGGAGAGAGGAAAGAACCGGGAGAGGGTGAGAGGCGGCAGGCACAGCCAGGGGAGCAGGAGCGCCCCAGCCGCCCCCCGCCTCGGGCAGCCCCTCACCATGGCTGCGGCGCTGGCTCGGGGTCGGCGCGGTCTCACACACGCTCCGCTACGGCAGATCTGGCCACGTCCCTGCCCGCTTCAGGCTCCGCCCCCGCGCCGCGCATCCCGGCACCGCGCGGCTTCCCAGGATAATGCCTGAGCAGCACCGGACCCTTATCCCTCTCCCCCTCTCTCAGCTGCAGCTTCCCGAGCGCGCTGCCCCCGCGCCACGGCTCGGCTGCGCCCGCTGTCCCGCAGCGGCCGGACCGGAGCGAGACCGAGCGGAGCGACGGGCCAGGCAGCGCCGCGGGCGCCCGGCGGGCGGGGCGGGCGCGAAGGCCCGGCAGGAAGGCTGACGTGTCCCGCCGGGACTGCCGGGCTGCGCATGCGATCCCATCCGCCCGGCAGCGCCATGGAGGAAGAGGAGGCGGGCGGGGAAGGCCCGTCCGTGCTGTTCCTGCACCCGGACCTGGGCCTGGGCGGCGCGGAGCGGCTGGTGGTGGACGCGGCGCTGGCGCTGCGGGCGCGGGGCTGCCGGGTGCAGATTTGGACGGCGCACTACGACCCCGGGCGCTGCTTCGCGGAGACGCGGGGGCTGGCGGTGCGCAGCGCGGGCGGCTGGGTGCCGCGCTCCCTGTGCGGCCGCGGGCACGCCCTGTGCGCCGCCCTGCGCATGGCCTGCCTGGCGCTGTACGTGCTGCTGCTCAGCGGGGAGAGCTGCGACGCCTTCGTCTGCGACCAGGTGCGGGCACGGGCGCGGGCACGGGCGCGCCGCCGCCGCAGGCCCGGCAGATTGTTCACAGTGTCATAGAATTCTTAGCGTTGGAGGGGACCTCTGGAGATCACCGTGTCCAACACCCCTGCCCAGGCAGGGTCACCTAGAGCAGGCGACCCACAGGAATGAGTCCAGATGGGTTGGTGAATGCCCCCCAGAGAGGGAGACTCCATGAGCTCCCTGGGCAGCCTGTTCCAGTGCTCTGCCACTCTCAGCGTAGAGAATTTCTTCCTCGTCCTGAGGTGGAACTTTTTGTGTTTTGATTTGTGGCTATTGCTCCTCATCCTGTCGCTGGGCACCTCTGAAAAGAGCCTGGCACTGTCCTCTTGGCATCTGCCCTGGAGATATTTATATGCATTAATGAGATCGGCACTCAGTCTCTCCTTGTAAGACAGATGCTCCAGACCTCTGGAGCATCAAATCCCTACAAAATCGTATTCGTTACGTGGTGTGCAACAAGCCAATAATTAGACACGAGAGAGAGAGAAAGACATTGATTGTTTATTTCAGAGTTGTGCAAGGCTGGCTGCTTAGTGGTGTTCCACAAATCAAGATCATCCCACTGGGCTTTCCTCACCATTATTTATACAGAGATTCAGTTAGTCACTTTCCAAGTGCAGCCTCTCAGTTATGATTGGTTTGTAATTTCCAGAGAAGGACAGCGAAGCTGGTGAAGGGTCTGGAGCACAAGTCCTGTGAGGAGCAGCTGAGGGAGCTGGGCGTGTTTAGCCTGGAGAAAAAGAGGCACAGGGGTGATCTTATCACTCTCTACACCTACCTGAAAGGAGGTTGTAGCCAGCTGGGCATCAGCCTGTTCTCACAGGCAGCAAGCGACAGGATGAGAAGGCATAGTCCTAAGCTGCACCAGGGGAGGTTTGAGTTGGACATTACGAAGAATTTCTTCCCAGAAAGGGTGATTAGACATTGGAATGGACTGCCTGGAGAGGTAACTGGAGGTGTTTAAGGAAAGACAGGATGTGGCACTCAGTACCATGGTCTAGTTGACATGGTGGTATTCAGTCATAGGTTGGAGTCGATGATCTCAGAGGTCTTTTCCAGCCTAATTGATTCTGTGATTCCATACAAGTTACATAACCCCAGCTAACTTCTACATATGCTCAGGGAAAGGATCTTCACCTGGGTAGGGATCTTTTTGTCTTGTAGGCATGATTTTTAGTATTATAATGAACATAATAGTTCAGCGATAAGACCTTGAGAATTTTGCCACGTTAGCAATGACATAAACATAACAATGACAATGACATAGACATACATGAACATCCTGATTTACTACAGCTTTAAGGCTTGTTAGTTCCGGGATGTCCTTGCGTAAGGGATGCTAGCTGCTATCTGTTCTATTCTCCTGCAACATCTTGATTTACTACATCCATAAAGCTTGTTCGTTCCGGGATGTCTTTGCGCTAAGGGATGCTGGCTTCTGCCTGTTACTCTGATTAGGTCTCCATTCTTTCTGATTAGCCTTGAGAGTATACAAAGACTGTACATCAAAGAATGTCCTCACCTAAGATAATCTTGACATATTCCACATTTTGCAACACTCTTGCATTCTAGGGCAGCTGAAGGGAGGATGCTGCTGCAGCTTGGGCTCCATTCCCATCTCCTGTGGTAGTGGCAGGGAAGAAGTTCATGGAGAAGTCCTGAGGCTTGGTGGGGCCTGGGTGGGGAGCAGGGTTCCTTGTCTTTGTGAGAAAGGAGATCTAGGGCCTCAACAAGAGGTCCTGGGTGAGAGAGTGCTTGTGGAAGAGAGGGGGAGAAGGCACTTGGCTTGCAAAGGACTGACCCTCAGGGTGTGGCTTTGAAATCACGTGTACGCTCCGGTGGCACTAACACAAATAATTAACATCTCCTCTTGTCCTGTCTCTTCTGGTTGCATTAGGTGTCTGCTTGCATTCCCATACTTAGACTGGCCAGAACCCGTAAGAAGGTTTTGTTTTACTGTCACTTTCCTGACCAGCTTCTGACCAAGAGAGAATCTTTCCTGAAGCGTCTCTACAGATGGCCACTCGACTGGCTGGAAGAGTACACGACTGGCATGGCAGACTGTATTGTTGTGAACAGCAAGTTTACTGCCAGCGTGTTCAAAGACACATTTAAGTCCCTGTCTCACATAAACCCAGATGTCCTCTACCCATCACTCAACATCAATAGCTTTGAAACAATCGTTCCTGCAGACATAGTTGACCTGATACCGAAAAAGAAAAAGTTCTTGTTTCTTTCCATTAATAGGTATGAGAGAAAAAAGAATCTAGCATTGGCTCTTGAAGCTTTGCATGAACTTCGAGGAAGACTTGATTCTCATGAGTGGAATGAAGTTCACCTGGTTATGGCAGGTGGTTATGATAAACGAGTTCTGGAAAATGTGGAGCACTACGAAGAGCTGAGGAGACTTGCAGCCAAGCTTGGTGTTAATGAGCATGTGACTTTTCTGAGATCATTCTCAGATGAACAGAAAGTCTCCCTTTTTAGTAACTGTGTGTGTGTGCTTTATACACCAAGCAATGAACATTTTGGTATTGTCCCTTTGGAGGCAATGTATATGAGATGTCCAGTTATAGCAGTTAATTCAGGTGGTCCTTTAGAATCAATCTTGCATAGTGTTACAGGATTTTTGTGTGATCCTCAACCAACCCAATTCGCTGAAGCAATGGAAAAAATTGTGAGAGATCCTATCTTAAAGGACGCAATGGGAGCAGCTGGGAGAGTGAGAGTTATGGAAAAATTTTCCTCAGAAGCTTTCTCAGAACAGCTGTACCAATACATTTGCAAATTAACAGAATAAAATTATATTCCTATATTTTACAACTTTGTATCTCTCATTTGTGTAGACGACCAGTATTCATTGTGACTATGATGAAGAACCAGGGATGTCTGAATTTCCTCATTGTGCTGCTTATGCTGCCTTATGTCACTTGACACGAAGAATGAGCAAAACATGTCGCACTGTCTCATTAGAAGGTTAAAATTTTCATGTGGTACATTGATCTGCCATTGCAGGAGTTCTTTTGTGTACTGTGCCTTGGAAAAATGCATTGTTAAATGACAGTAACTTACCAGGAAATTACTGCATGTTTTACTTTATTACTATATGGTATGGTGTGGCTGACTCAATTTCCAAAATGTAGATCTGTACAGATAAGACAGGCACAGCTTTATGTATTTAAAATGTTCATCAGTAATTCCTAAAGAGTTGTCTTAGCCGACTTAAGGAGAGAATTGCACAGTCCAACCAGCTGCGCGTTTTAAAAAATGAACACTGTTAGAGATATGAATGGTATGGCTTTAAAATGATTAACCTTTTACTGTACTTGTGAAATTGCATCATGTAGTTACACTGGGTGTCATAAAAAAGCATCCAAGTGTGTGAGCAGAAGGAAGTTGAGACTAGAGTAACAGCAAGGATATCAGACTACCTCAGGCAAAAACGTTAGTGCTGATATTCTGTTTCTTCGATATCTGCAGTGCTTAAAGATGTAGTTTTACTTTGAGAGTTTCTGGTTTGTAGAGACTGAAATGATATCCCCTATATTTAACATTTCATTTTTAACAGCAGCACACTCTTAAAAAGGTCCTAATCTGGAACGGGCAATAAAGACATTTTATTTTGCCTTATTTAGTGGTAACTTGAGGCTCTCCTAATGCAGTGAGTGCACATGTGACAGTAATGTGTTTGGTTTTTTTCCTCCCAAGTGTAATAGCTGGTCTGGGGGAAGGAATATCTTCATTTATTTTTTTTTTCCATCTGCCTCTCTTCTAGAACATCTTTATTAGTTGGTTGTTCTGTTTGTTTATGACATACTTACATAATCCGCACAGTTGAATTTTAAGTTTGAAAATAGATTGAGTAACTGCAGTTCCCTTATTCTTTGAAATCCAGTGTTATCTATAAAATACAATTTGTATCTGAAATGAAATACAATTTGCAATCTGCAATTTCTATTTAAGGTAGTTTTGGGCATTTCTGCATTTAGTACTTCAGAACAGAGAGACCATTCTTTCTGTTACTTAGGACTGCCATCCAGGTCTTAGTATAATTCTAAGGCCTTTATTTGAAGTAAAACAAACAAAAATCCACAAACAAAGTTTGTCCTTTTCTTTAATCAGGAAGTTGGGATACTATAATTCTTATTCGTTATGGAGTGGGAGCAGGTGGCATCACAGGCCCTATTTCCAGTGTTTCTGTTTATGTCAGAACTGGCAAGCCTGAATTCTGTCATCTTTCTTGCTTGTTCCTGCATTTCTTCTCCTTCCTCAACCCTTAAAAGTTTTCCTAAATCTTTGTGCAACTTTTTCAGGATGGGTGTAGCAATGGGTGACTGAAGGACCTGGAGAGACAGTGTGAAGATAATCTGTGGTCAGATGAATGCCCTCAAGGCACGTTTGGTCTGGGTTTTAAGCTCCAGTGAGAAGGTGCAAGATCGCTGGGGCGATGTTTGTGTTACATTGTTCTCTCCTGATTACACTGGAGTTAACCTAGAGCCTAAGCTAACATGCCAGTACACCTCACCAGCATAGCTGCAAGGGGTAGCTCCATTTCTACTCCGGCCTTGGCCTCCGGCCCTTTCCTGAGCTGTGCTGCTGGCAGGCATGTGGCTAACGCTGTACCCTGCAGCTTCTGTTCACTGGATTTCATGGATTGCACTTAGACTTGACCTGCCATCTCACATTTACCTGGTGATCCCTGGGACTGTCAACAGCTGCTACTGTCACCAGACTGCCCTATTTGGGTGCTGTGCCCTGGTTGGTGAGATCACTGTCCTGTGATGTGATCTCCTCCAGCTTTTCACTGTCATCCCTTGCAGAGCAGCCCCAGTCTTGCTGCTTTGTGGCAGGTAGCACGGGCTGCCTCAAGTCCTAGGCTGACTATGATGGAGCCTGACCTTCAGGCTCCCCATCGTCTGCAGGTTAACCTCAGATTCCTGCAGTATGTAGAGGTATGACACAGCACTGCAGGCTGCTTCAAGATCTCTTGCTCCCCGTCTTGAGAAACCTCAGTAAGAGATGTCCCTGCCCATGGCAGAAGGGTTGGACTAAATGATCTTTAAATGTCCATTCCAACCAAAGCATTCTATGGTTCTGTGGTTACTGAGTGGTCGCAGAACCATTCAATGGGGAGTGTGCAATTGTACTGGGATTTATTTGTTAGATGTGGCTAATCGTTACAGCCTATCAGGGTGCTGTATATGCTAAGGGACATTAGGTACTCAGCAGCAGCAATCTCCCAGAGCAACCTGTGAGTGGATTGTGACCATGCAGAAGACAATGGCCCTGTGGTCCAAAAAGAGATGACTTACTGCTTCGAAGCAGTTTTTGGAGGGACCACAACTGTGCAGTGACCTGGCACACTGAAATGCTGGAGCTCCATCAGGGAGAGTAGCTGGCCACTAAATACATAAATCAGTTGACTCTGGAAAATAGGTCTGAAGAGCAAGCCCCTTAGGGCCCTTTAAGGTCTCTGTCTGTCTGTCTGTCTGTCTGTCTGTGACCCTCAAAATTAAACGGCTAGGACTGGCCTACCCTAGAGCTTGGGCAGTCTACCAGGCTGCCCTGTCACTGGAGAAGCACCTGTCTCTGCCAGGAAGAGCATAGGTAGACCTTTGGAAGATCTCCGTCATGTTTTGCTCTACCTTCCATACTGTCCACAGAAGAGGGGGATATGGACACAGGCACCACCCACCTCACTCAGCCCAAGAATGAGAACACAGATGGGGAAAATGCAGTTGCTTTATTGTGGTGGAAATGGCAACTGTGTTGTCAGTTGCATCAACAGACTGCCTGCTTTGACAGTCACTTGGTGCAGGCACATATGAGGCAGCTGCTGGGGCTGGCAGACTTCTAGGTTGGAAACCAAAGTTAGTGACAGTTAATGGACAATTAAATTATGGAGAGAGGGAAGTCTATCAGACAAGGTGAGGAGAGCAGCAGCTGATCCCTCAGTTGTATTCTGAGGATAGGTCAGCACCACTGTTGGTTCTGCTGCTGCCTCAAGAGTGTGCTACCACTCCTCAGAGGCAACTTTGATTTTCAGGTGCTGTTTATCTTGGATGTCATAATTCCTATTTGTGGGAGTGATCTGCCCAGAGGAAAAAAAACATAGGGTCATGACTCCTGCTTTGGATCAGATTCTAGGAGAGTATGACCCTATGACCCAGAGACATTTGCTTCCATAATGAAATCCCAGCCAAGACCTCAGCAGGACAGTAACGCAAGCTGTGGTGAATGACTGTCCCTCAGGAGCTGCATATGCTTCTCATGCCCATAGGAAGTGAGGCCCCTTTCAAGTAGATGCTGTTATGAGAGCCATGATGCTGGAAAACCCTCTTATGAATCAACAAAAGAAGTTGGCAAATTCTAACAAGCTCTGCACTTCCTGCATGCTGGAAGGGTACGAGCAGAAAACTGCTTTCTGAACCAGATACAGGTACTATGAGGATCTTGTGATACCTTTTGGTCTCTCCTGTCTCTGACCACCTCCATCATTTTGTACAATGTGCTGCAGAGCCTTCTTGATAACTGGGTAGTGGCATTCTTGGCATCTTCATGTCCTCCAGCGCTCAACAGGCACAACAGGAATGCCAGGGAAGCCTTAGTCACTTGCAGCAGTGGTAATTCCATACCAGCCCCCAGAGATCGACTCTTTTCAAGAGCACAAGGTGGAGTTCCTGGGATGCCTGGTGTACCTCAGTTGCTGGCATGTTTGTCCCAGATAGGTTGAAGCCACCTTAAGCTGGCAGGCTCCTGTGAAGGACTAGGAACCCCCATACTTCTTTTTGACAAAAAGTATGGAATACTGGCAGTGGAGGTAGTGTGGCAGAACAAGAGATTAAGTCTGTGGTTGTCCTTAAATGTTTTCAGATTATTGGCTGTGACTCTTATTTTTATGTTCCCTTGAGCATCTCTTTATCTAGCCTCATACTGTCATAGAATCATAGAGTGGTTTGGGTTGGAAGAGATGTTAAAGATCATCTAGTTCCAACCCCTCTGCTGTGGGCAGGGTCACCTTCCACCAAACCAGGTTGCTCAAAGCCCCATCCAACCTGGACTTTCCATACTGCTCTTTCAAAGACCCACACATGGTAAACAAAGTTTTAAGTTTACAGAAGAAAGAGACTTCTTGTTTCAGAAATGCAGATGCTTAGCTAGTTCCTTATTTTATGACAGTGTAGCTTTGTTTCCTCTCTACTTCCTCTCCTCCTTTCTAGAAATTTAACAAGAATCGTGATTATGAACATAGAGTCCACGATGTCCTTGTCAGTGACAAGCTGCCTGTTAATTGAATGGAAACAGTTCCATCATAAAAGAACAGCAAGTACCCCCATATTTTACTAACTAGCATGTTCTAGGGTATATCAAGTACATTTTGTTGTGCTATCTCTAGACCAACACAATACAAGAAAACAAGGCTGACCAGTGTCAAGTTTCCAAAAAGGCAGGTTTTTAAACAATAACTGTTTGTACCTGTTTTGAACCTGTTTCGAACCTGTTTCAGAAATCCATACTCTTTTTTTGTATATCTTTCCTCCTTCCCCTTTTATTTAAATAAAAAACGTTTAAGACAATTTTTTTATTTAAATCAAATTGCATATGTCATGTGCAATCTGCTGTCAGAAGAAATATTAAGTATTGGACTAGTACAATTAAATAAATTATCATTAGTCTACAAGGAAATTAAGGCTTTAAATTCGTGTCCCACCAGTGTGGTGTGAAGGGTGATGCAACAAGAAGAAAATGGTTGCAAGGAGGATTTCATGTCTCCTCTGCTCTGCTCTCCTCTCTTCTTGTCCCCATATTTGCATAATCTGCTACATTCTCTTAAATCCCAAATACATAAAAAGAAACCAAATAAAGAAGTTGTTTAAAGCATAGTTGGAAAAATAAGGGCAGAGTATGTACAAGGGTACTAGATGTGAGCAAAGGAAGGCAAGGAGAGAGGTGATTGGGCTTTAGAGTTTCTTCACTTACCGATACGGTGGGCTGGAAAGTGCAGAGATGGCGTTTTCCTTCTTCAATTTACATTTAATATCTCTAGTCAATCAGATAGGCCAGAAACAAATAATAAGCGTAATTTTTATACACTACTTTTCAGATTATAAAAAGAAATCAGAAAATTTCAGGATTAAGCCAGCCTGCTACTGCTGCTTTTTTTCCTTTCCCTTCCCCCTTCACTACTATTTTTTACAGTTTTACACAATATAAAAAATTTATAGATTTTAATATTTACATGGAGTCTATAAAAACCTCATGCTACATTATCATATTGCTAAACTTTATTATTTTTTATTACGGCTTTATTATTCTCTCTCATAGATGAAATGGCTGATATTTTATTTTGAATTGTAATTTATTATACAGTTAATATCACAGGGGTATTTTTAATGAAACAATAACTGTAGAATACTGAAAAAATATAGCATTATGAAAGGGGTATATTCAATAGCATGAATGTTAACACAAATAGTAGGGAAGGAAATAGACATTTTAATTATAGTTACCTTATCTGCTTTTGTGCTGAAAGTAGAACGTGTGACCCAAAAAGAAATGAATTACAGGTTAGTCTCTACTGATTTATGGATATGCAGTTCTTTAGTGCCGATTATTTTATGCCCAAGATTAAATGAGTTGACTCCAGGTTTTTGCACTGTTAGTCATATGATAAGAACAACAAGTTTGACCTCATGAACTCTGGGACAGATCTATTAACATTACAGTATCTTTATGACTCCAATTCCTGTGCACTGAAAGACAGAAAAAATATAATGACTGAGGAAATGGAAATAGAAATCATTTGGAGTTGTTTTACATAAAGACAGGGAGCAAAATTTGCTTAGTTTAAGAACCCTTGCATAAGATAATCCATCTCTGGGAAATTGGTCTTCAAACAACCTACTCTACAACTACAGGTACACACCGTATTTTGACTTAATGAACTTTTCCCTCACAATTATGCACAGAATTCCTGCACCGTATAGCAAGTTTTGTAAAAGACAAACATTTGTCTGATTTACTCTTTTTAATCTTCATCCTGGCCAAGGATTAGCCCTGTAAACAAACCTACAGCTGATCCTGACCATCACCTCCTCTAGGAACACAGGACAAGAGGACAGAGAACTACGGAAGCATAAAATTTAGCAGGAATGTGCCTTTCATTGTCACCCCTCTTATAGCACCTACCACATGAGACAGACTGTTTACCTCCTTCATCCCCTTCTTAAACTCCTTTTCTTAGAAAAGTGAAAGCCAAGAAGCCTAACATGGCAAAGGGCAGCTTGACAGGGCCTAGTGATTGGAGTTCGGCAGGGCACTTGACCCTCCACCAAAGTGACAGAGATCCAAGCAGAGTTCCTACCAGTGCAGTGCAGGCAGTACAGCTGCTGAATGAAGATACCTGATGTTCTAGTGGGGGCTCAGCAGTGGTCAGGGAGAATGAAACCATCTTCAGTGCTAATGAAGGAAATGACATTGAAGAGGTCATGGAGAAATCCAGGACCATCTCCATCCCCAGATAGCTTAGTTTCTTACCTCTCACCACCTGTCTGGATCGAGTCAGGATAGAGCTAAACTGCCAGGGAGCAGCAAGGACTGTTTGGTCACTAAGGACAGGGAGCCAAGATCCATGTGCCATGAGGTGGGCATCCCACAGTATTCAGGCAAGGTGAACAGGGCAGGCCTGGAGATGTGTGAATTACTGAGCATAGCTTTTGCCCAGCTGTGAACTTACCAGAAAGGAAACCAGAAGGTAGCCTTTGCTCCAGGCAAATCGCTATATCAACTGGGTGAATGAACTGGCCATGTAGCTGTTGGTTTTATTGGTTTAATACAAACAATATGAATATACCAGCACAGCTCAGACCAATATGGAGTATAAAATGCAAACAATGGAAGTGATGGTCCAAATACAGTAATTTCTTAGAAAGTCCGTCAATAATTGGTAATTAGGAGCTGGAAACTCTATTAGATAACACAAATAATACTAGACATAGGCATGTCCTTTCAGATTCTGCTGAAAACAGAATATAAATCTGATCTGACCTCTGATCCATATTTGGACCTCTTCTGTTCTTAGGCAGGACCTCTTCTGTTCTTAGGCAGAACCTCTCTATCTCTAAGTATACCAAACCATGGAAAAATGAATCAAGGAGGAAGACACAGAGCACACAAAGAGTGCTCGAAGGACATGAAAATAGACAACTCCCTTCCTGAAACTGTTCCTGTCTCAGGAAAAATGTATACATTGTCATAAAAAACAATATTCTAAGAGAATTCTACTGAGAGGGGATGTTCCATTCACCCACTGCGAGTGTGTGATTTAATAATACTTAAAGGAGTATTTATTAAATAATTTATTTATTATTTAATACATAGTGCTTTATCACCTGTTCCATCAGCATCTAATTTTCTGCATAGAAGTATTCTTCTAACACTTTAGTTGGAATTGAGGACAAAAAATTGGCACTTTTAAATTAATATACCAATTTGTGATTTACTGTGAATAAAGTGAATAGTATTGCAAAACATCATCTATGAATTTTTGATGACTAAAGCTATATGAAAGTTCATGATAGGTGAGAGGGTAGAATTCCCTATCTTGCATTCCTGTTATATTTCATAAATAGTCTGGGATGCTCAAGTTTCAAGTACTTGTATATACACAAACCCACTGTGGAGATCTGACCTTTTGAGTGCAGAGACCCAGTCCAGGTTGTCCTCCATAGGGATAAAAATGCTGACATAAGTTTACCTTCTGCCTATATATTCTTAAAGGGAAGTCAGTTCCTAGAACTTTGAGGTTATGGGGTTGTTAGTGAGACTACATTTCTAGAGGCTGAAGCAGATATTAATTAGAGTTGAAGTGTTCTCTGCAGTGAGCCGTTAACATAGTTGTCTAACCCTGAAACTCTACCAAACTTCTATATTTGACAAGGAGAAGAGATTTTTATTATGTACCTGTTTAAAATCAGGAAAAACACACTCTGACTCATACAGGTGAAAAGGTTCTCCAACATATAAGTCAAAAAAACTGTCAACTATGGTTATCTCAAAGATGAGGAATAATAGAGGTGGAATTTTTAAAAATTAATAGGCAGCAGTCCAGAAGGATTAGAAAACATGCATCAGTCCGATAGGAACGAAGAAGCATTAACATTCCTTCCTTTAAGGTACAAAGAATCTGATACCTCTGTTTGTAGAAGCTTCCTTGATTTTTATTTGGTTCCAAGAATGAGTATTTTCCCAAAAAGTAAATTAAATCAAAAATCTATAGTTGAGCAAAGGAGAGAGTTTTGTCTACTGCAGACCTTGCAGTTTCCACAAAATGATTCATTATTCTCTCAATCCTTATAAAAGGTCAAGAGAAAGTGAATCCTGAGACCACTGTACACAGAAGAGCAACAAATTTCAAAGAAAGATCCATTTTGAAGCAGATCCACTGATCACAAAGCAGTCAAAAAAATATTAAAATAAATATCTAATAAAAAGGATTAGGAAGACATGCAAAGGCCTTTGTGCCAGGACACTCTTTGCCAGGATCTTCTTCAAATTGAGACTCAGGAGAAACCAAGACTTCCACAGGCAATCCTAACAACGGTAGGATTTTCATCAAGAAATGTGCTTTTGTCTGGCGAAGGTGGCTTCCTCCTTGAAACAGTCTCTTAAAAGGCATTTTTCTCAATCAGACATAAAATAGGTCTTAACCACTGATTAAGGTGTTTACCGATTTCTCAAGAGACTAATTTGGAGTAAAAACATCGATATATATAAGAAATTACACATAATTTTCTTCACAGTAATATGAATCAGAATCTATATACATGTGTGTACATATATTTGGGTTATTTTAATGAACTGGAGGACAGCACATCCTCTTCAACCTAAATTCCGAGTAGATAAATATATTCTGATTTAGGAAAATATTTAATAGCAGATCTTCTTATGAACTCAGCTGATACAGTAATATTCTTCCTATCTTCATCTAGAACGTGATGTATCATCACTCACAGCCACACCTCAAGTCCAGAGTCACACTGTGACAAGTATTGGCTATATTGGCATTGATACCTTGTGCTTGCTATCTCTCATGTTCTCTCCCCGCCCCATGCAACACAGTTACTGTTTGCCTTTATCAGGTTTCATTTCCTCAATCTCTCTATCTCTGTATCAAGAGGCACCTTCTTATTACAAAATACTCAGGAATCTGTTCTCCCCATCTCAGTTTCATCCTAGAATGGCCTGCATGGTCACCATGTGCAAGAAGAAAGGAGCAGAAACTGCTGTCTGTTGTGATTAATGCTTCCTGTAATTGTATGTGGCATTGAGAGGCTATTCTTTTATAAGCATGTGAAAGCCCTGCAGAAGAGTGAAAGAAAGATTAAATCTACAATACACTGGGTTCCATGAGACCTCTTCCAACGGTATGGTATGAATGTGGAAAAAAAGAGCCCTGGTGCTCAGTATATAGTCGCTGCAGTATTGCAGCTGCTTGGATGGGAGCTCCTCTGGATAATAAGCAGATGATAAACAGGCAGGAAGATCAACTCCTTTTACAACTTAATTCAAATCTCCTCTCTCTTGCCTGCAGGATTCATCTAGTTTTCAGCTCTCTCCTTTAGAACCCTTTTATATCAGATTCTCTCACCCAGGCAAAGAACAAGGTCATTTACAATGGCAATAGAAAATTGATTAGAACAAATAACAAAGGCTGTAGTTTCAGCAAGTTAAAAAAACTTCAAGAGGGCTAAACAGACAAAACTAAGGCAGGATCTGAGTCTGATAGACTCCCACAGTGGGTTTCAAGACAAGCACTTCCTTTTAATTGGGCTCTACATGATTCCTCCACCATAGTGATTCTAGGCTCAAAGTTCACCTTAGAACTGTGCTGTTAAAAATTGATGCACAAAAAGCCAAGCAATTGATTCTTAAAGTGCTTGCAAAATGACAGGCTACACCACACTCACTCCAGGCCTTTACAAGGTGAGCAAAGTAACTAAGTTTACATTCCAAACTCTCACTTCCCCTGAATATTCAAAGTACACATAATACTGGTATTGGTCTTGGTGAACAGGAACAGGAAGGATAAAACCATTTTTTTCCAATTTGCAATGTTGTTTATATTCCCTCTGTAACAGGGAGTTACTGCTAATTCTTTGCAAAGAATATTTCAACCCCTACAGAGGAAAAGAGCACAAGAAATGGATGGCGATGGGCCTACAGCCAGAAAGTTATCCATAGACTTTCAGACAACATCTCATTTAAGCTGATGAAGCTCACTTTCACATGAGTTGTGACATAACCATGGCAGGAACTGACAAGTGTCAAAATCTTGTGGAACAAATAAGATTTCAAGTCCTATTCCTCTGTACCAAAGAAGAGCCAGCAAATACTACACATTTATTCATCTTTTTCCCATGACACTAACTCCTCTCAGCTGCTTCATTGGCACTCTGTAAGCATGTCCAATTCTCTCTTTCACTTAGAATAGCTGCTATTTAAACTGAATTTTTCATGGCTTTCCCATGGAGACACCTTCCTAAATATCACTCTGCTGTGGGGAATAAAGAGTTACTCAATGCTCTGTCATCAAGACTGGGTTTTCTGTGCAGATTCTTGAGCCCAAGAAGCAACGTCAATGTTCTCATGCCACTGTCTTAATAGAACAAACCAACAAGTGTGGACCTGGGCACAAAGGGAAGATACTGATAAGAAACAGATAAATTTAGGTATCACTAGGTCATGGTGTCCATATACCAATGGGGAAATTTCCAGCTTCTTTCCCCTCACAGTCACATACTAAGCATACACTGGTGGATACTGTGATCTCTTGCAACTAAACAGGACCTACAGCCTACTTTTTTCCAGAATAGTGTCTACCCAGTGCTGATGCATAGAGATGAACCACACCACAGGATGACTTCCCGGTAGCCCCTCTCATCATCACATGATGCAGGCACGAAGAGAAGACAAGTGCAGTAGATGGGCCTATATTGCATAAGGAGAAGAGGTGAGAGGGGTTTGCTCTTGAAATTTTGGCACACCCCCAGCTACTTTACAGTACAGACAGGGCCTGGGACCATAAAAGCCCTGAGATGTGGGCAGCACAGGCTCAGACCAGTCTGCTCACTCATCCAAGTAACAAAACACACGGATGATCTGTCTAGGACAGAATGATCCATCCAGGACAGCTCAACCAACCTTCAGTAAATAGTTTATCCAGTGTTTTATCTGCAGCCACCACAAGCAACAGAAATCTCTTCATTAGTTATTGTTAGTGCCTCGTGATTTGACATTTAATTTAAGTCTTCCACTGTGTCTTGCCCAGCAGCTTTAGCATTATAAATAGGGAAGCACTTTCTTTCCCATTTAAGAACTAGCCACAAGGATTTAGATCTGCTTGATGAACCTTTCCGTAAGGCTTGCCTTATGTTGTCATAAATGGGTGATGTTCAGAAGCTTACAGACATCTTTCTAATGAGGAAAGCTACCTAATTGCTGCAGCCACTCTTGCTTCAAGGCATTTATCCATGGGCAGACATGTTTCCTTAGATACTGTAGAGATGAGGAAGCTTTTTGTTTTGTTTACAATTGCAAACTTCTTTACCAACAGCTTTTTTTTTTTCTTTTTTCCAAAATTTTATTTTCTTTCAGTTACCAAAGCTTCCACAGCACTTGGGATACCAGGCATTTTGATACAAAGAGCAGTCAGATTGGCCACAGACAACATGCCCTTGGCAAATCCATGCTGAATAGTGATGATTGCTTTCTCACCTTTCACGTGCTTAGTTATGGATGATGAGCTCCATGATCTTTACATAGAGGGCTTTCACTGCATGCTTTTCTCACTGTGCTTCGCCCTTACTCATGCTGCTTCATCCTTTACAGTATCTCAGATTCTGCATTACATTTATTTGTAGCAATGACAGTAAGTAAACTCACCAGCTCCAATCAGATGGCATTCACTCTTCAGCATAAAGGTGTAAGTCACGTAAACGTGTAGCCTGCATTCTCAAACCAGGAAAGATTTGGATTAATGCCAAATCCAAACATCCTTCAGATGCAAAAATTTTCCAAGAAACATTGAAACAGGCTGTTAAGGCCTAGAAGAGCCTAAAAGAAGCAGCCAATCTTACTGCTCTTCTAAGGAAACCTCTCAGTCCTTTTAAGCATGCCTGGAACCTATCCATGCATCTTGCAGAACCGAGAAGTAAATCAGGCCATCTGCTCTTCAGGCCCCATTGCCCATGTAATAGATTGGCCACTTTGTCAATAATTGTTTTTCAAAGCACCCATAAAAGCATTTCCAGCACTTATGCTTTCATAGGTACTCACTTTAATTAGCATTTGAAACCTCTTTGTCTATATTAAATGCTTATACTATGCTTATTAACATAATGCCTGAGTAGCATAATATATGTGGCCTGGCAATAGGAAAATACAGGCAAGGAGAAGTCCATATATTTTAAGTTCTCTGTGCTCAGCTTTCATCTTCTGACAAGATTTGCACTTTCATTTCTGAAAACAGGACTTGGACCCTGCAATGCCGACCAGACTCACACGGTTAGAGTGCAATCCTGGGATGCAGAAGCTGCAGCATGGGAGATGAGGAAGACAGCTGACAACTCACATAGCTGACACCATCACTGAACTCATGTCTTCTGTCTCAGACTATAGATTGTAGGCATCACAGCCTCCTTTCCTGCCAGCTGCTCCTGTGTAGAACTGAACCTACCAGGCCTGCCCTAGGAGCACCTGGGGGATCAGGTTCCCTGGCTGATGGAGCAGCTGCCCTGAGGGATATGAGCCATTCTGAACTGCTCAGCACTTACCCTGGAGCACATACCGTGTTTATCCGTGTGGCATCCCTGAACTAGAAAAGGTTCCCATACTTATATATACATACTTAATGTTTGTAGATTTTGTGTTTTGAAATGGCTTTATTAAGGCAGCAATTGTGATTACATTTGAATAGCACTGGGAACTCGGTATTGTTAACAATAGCACTTTGGCCATTAATTCTAATTCTTTACTTCTTATTTTTGTTTTCACCACATTTCTTCCAGAAAAAGAAATCATTTTATATTCCTTTAAAGGGAGAGGTATAACCTATTAGTGGCTTATATACTTCATCTATTGTCTTCATGAACATGCTGCCTAGATTCCAGAAAGACTTAAAATTTTCCCTCACATCTATATAACTTGAAAACTGTGTGAACTGATTGAGACTCTTTCGTTTCCCACAGTCTCGAATAGTCTGTATTCCTGTATTCTGAGGTTTTGTTAATATAACTGTACATAGGAAGACCGTAACCTCAAGATCAAATGGAACTCTAACTCAGCAGATGACGCAGTTTTGTCACTTATGTATGCATTTCATTTTACAGAATAATATATAAGGGAACAATTTGTCTTTACCTCTATTTTCAGGCTCCAAAAATCAAAGACCCTGCTATTGACACTTATTTGTCAACTGAAATAACTTTCCATGTTTTGATAAATAAGACTTTTAAACCTAAGGAAAGGATCCTTCAGTGCAGGTTTGTGTTAAATGTCTTTGGAACAAAAAAATCACTTCACTAAGAACACAAGCATAGGCTATTCTGTGACATTTTTCAAGTACCACTGTCTCTACAGCAGAAACTAACAGCCTTGAGAATAATGCTCAGGCTTCCATTTCAGTCTGTCAGAGGCATGTGGCAGCTCAGGATAGGAAATCAAAGAATCAGTGGGAAGCCCAATGTAATAATGAAGACTTCCATGAAGACAAAGAACAAATGGGAACATTAATCCGTTGAGTAGTACTTCTGCTCCTCATTCCTATGGTACCACTCTTGAAGGGCTGAGTCCTGATCTGGGTGAATCCTCTGAGCCTAAGCATTCAAGGCAGGACTGTTCCCTCTTCTGCAGAGTCTATTTTGAGCAGGGTCTCTTTTGGTATGTTTGGAGTATGGAGTAGAGTCCTAGCATAAGCTACAACATCAAGACTGACTGTGCTCACTGGTATAATATTAAGGTCAAAAGTAGAGGTGCCAGTGTGGGGTGGGATCCAGCTGGGGACATTGCTGAGGAGTACAGACTAGAATTTGGATGTGCACAGTGGACGTCTGGTAAGATTTTTGCCACCTAACTCCATTATAGGGAGTTTTGCCATTTTTGGCTTATCTAGGTGGCCTCTTGTTCAAGTGGAGTTACTTTGGAAGTGTCTGGGAATATGTATATCAGTTATAGGCGGCTTGTATGCATTTCTTCTTGGGTGAAATGGAAAATTTAATTATACGAAAAAAATGCAAATTGCTGCCAACTGTGTTAACTGTGAGAGAGTTGCATTATCTTCTAACATAAATTGTCAGTGAATTGAAGAAAAGACGTTTTGGAAGCTGATCTGATTACTGTCAGGGAAAGTGCTCAAACTCAATTGTTGGCAAATGTCCAGTACCCATCACTGAACGATCATCACCTCATCATTCAGTCTTCTCAACTGACATGCAAAACAACATCCAAATATTCATTGCACATCTGTGCTGGACAGATTATGCATTAGCAATTCAAATGAATTCAATGTACAGGCAGTTTCTGTAAAGGCGTCTGTTTGGGTGAGATGCCTTGTTGTCTGGGATGGATAATAAGGCAACTCTGTCTAATCTTGGAGAACAATCAACCCATCTTGAGAAGGTGACTGACTACGTATGCTCTTGCCCTGACAGCACTAGAACAATGGCCCCATAATGCACTTGACTCAGCTGGTAATAAAATCTACTTTTGATTAGCAGCCATGGCTTGTGTCAATCACTGCATGATGTACCATTGTCCTCTGGTCCTGAACACAGTTTATTTACAGAGAAACAAAAGCTTTTTGGATATGGCTGCTGCCCAGAGATTGCAAAATAGATTGAGCTGTCAGCCTCACACACTAGATGAAGATTAATGAGTTGTGCAGACAATAAATATGAAGCAATGACCATAAATATGCTAATAGGTATTATCCATATACACTATAATTGCTACAAAAATTAAAAAATAGTGTAAACGAAATAGGTCAGAGGGTGACAGATAGATAATCTTGGATGCTGAAGATCTTTGGTTCAGTCAGATTCTCTACAGGTTTATTTCCTTCAATTAGACCCTTCAAAAGAGTAATTGTTTAAAAGCTGTTTGAATAATCTCTTTTGAAACAGAGGTTTATGGGAAAATGTTTATGAAAAAGTGACTTCAATGGACATATTATTGGAATGAAAAAGGTGGCTACCAAAAGCAGAGATTAATGTCTGTGATCAGCTGGGCTTCACTATAAGGTAAATATCTCCTAATAGCACACTAGTGGGAACTGCAAGAAGAACATACTGAAGAGACACAGCAGTTTATATCCACACATGCAAGTAATTAAGGTCATTCCAAGCAAAATATAGAAGAGTTGACTGCACATTTGGTTGCATTGGTTTGCTAAGTGTTTGCAACTTAGAACACTTTTTTTTTTTTTTAATTGAAGGTTCCCCATAGCTCAAATTTTTAGAGCATTTCCAATCAAGTCTCTGTTTTTCCAAATCATTTCAAAGAGCACACAGTCTAGATTTTTTAAACCTAAGGATTTCGTTTGAACCCAAAACTCAGAGAGTTAAACATCAAACTGTATTAGCTACCTATTTAAGTGCCTCAGCACCTAAGGCTACTGAAATTGTAGTGATACTGAAAATAAAGACAGTCCTACTCTTGGTATTCATAGCTTTAACTGTCTGTTCTCTCAGACTTAGAAGTGCCACTGAATGCTTTTCAGGTCAGCTCACAGCACCAATCTACTCTCCTCAGATTTTTACCTTCTGGAATGGGGAAGCTAGCTTACCTGGATACTCTCCCATGTTTAATTTACTGTTATAATGTCAGGGTTGGTGAAACACATTAGTTGTTTACTCTTTCCTTCCATACTTTAACTAGAAGTTGCATCAGTTTGGCTCTAAAATTACCACTGCTTGGATTTTTGGCAAACAGTCCACAATCCTTACTGCTTCTGTACCAGTCTCCTTCCGAATACAGCTGAACGTCAACTGTGCTTGCCTAACGTCTTGGAAGTTGCCCTTTCTAATTAAAAATGCCAGTATAACAACGAAAAAAAAAAGAAAAAAAAGAAAAAGAAAAAAATATAGGGGATCATTTAGACAAATATTTCACATAAAGCTGGCAGGTGAAAGGAGAAGCACGTCTTTCTGAATCGGTAGAGAGAGAGGACTCCTGGAAGCTTCAGGCTCAAGGACAGTGTTCTTATTCCCTGTCCCACTTCAGCAGTGACAGTGGGTCTTTTTAAATTGGAGGCTGTGATGTTCATGACACATGTTGACAAGGCACAGCAAGATACTGTCCCACCAAGGGAGGTGAGCCCAGCCGATTCAGAGACGATAAGCGGGTTGAACTAAGAGTCCAAATCATCAGACAAGTTTGTAGAGACAGGTCCAAGGTCAAGCCAGAAACATGAATCAAAAAATCGTGTTCAGGTCTGGTGATAGTAGCCATGGTCAGTAGTGACTGCTGGGCAAGTCTATCCTTGCTAACCAGGCACGTCCAAGGTCAAGCCATGAAGGCATGCTGTAGCTCAGCCTGGATCAATGAAGTATGGCTGTGATGGAGCTGCAGACAAGTGCACTGACAGCATTGTTCAGGCAGGGACTGAAGACCCAGGGGAAGCTGACCACAGCTGTTAACACCTAGTGGCAGACTCAACCCTGACACAGGTACAAGAGATTGACACTGTTTTCATTTATTTTCTTACAAGAGATTGTCCTAAGTCTTCATAATAAGCTGAAAACAAGTAAAAAGCAAACACCTTCCAGGTCAGAATTTCTTCATAACTTATATCTGCTGTGCCACTACAGTAAGAGCGCGGAGGTAAAGCAGAACTCAGCTTAGCACTTAGCAGTGTATCATCTGTGCCTACTCGCACATGCCTCATCCAACTCACTGAACCACATGGGAGATTTAACAGCCACCTCCTTCCTTACCAGTACCTTCCCTCTCCTTATTACACTGAGTTTCTTCATCTTGTTTTCATGAGACTACGAGTAATTTCTTATTTCCCTGCTTATTTACTGATGTGTCCAACAACCTGAATTGCCTTGAGGCACTTTGCTTGCAATAAAACTTGCAAGTTTTAATTATTTTTAGTTAAACAACTTTGTGTGTATCCATTATGAATTGTGGGTTTGGACTGAGTTAAAAGTCGTCTGCAGCTTGTGAAGCTTTCATTTCCCATGGATTTGCCAGACTTCACTATCATTTCCTAATGGGCTTTTTCGAAAATTAAATAAATCATATCAACAAGGCACCAAAATATTTTACCAGTTTTAAAGGAAGGATCTGTAGCAATATGTGGCATTTTTGGTTTTATCGTGACTTTGAAGAAGGCCTATAGCATTCATTGTCCTATTCTTACATGGAATTTTACCTGCATTTAAGCCTCAACTTGAGTTATTTTATAGCATTAAGTAATTAAAAATTATAAATGAGGGACTTGAGAAATTATTGGGTTAGAGATGCATCATAATTACGGAAGACCTCATGCAAGCGGATTAGAAAACAAACAAACAAAAAACCCATTAAAATTGAAGGAAACTAACATTCGTGAATTAAAGAAAAATTGAATGAAAGAAAAGAGTTAAAAGAGCACTGCTGCTCAGGGGTATGTGGGTCAGATATCCTCTTGCTCAAATAAATAGCACAGAGAAGAAGAGAGGGAAGGACTTTGTATACTTTGTTCTATTACCCACCACGTACAAGATATAGATACTATACTACCATGAAACGCTATAGTTTTATTCTGTATATTTCCACTTAGAGAACCATTCCTGTGGTAGTGTGACCTACTCAGATATTCCTCTTTGCCTAAAGGAGGAGGTCTATGGATTTTTAATGAGCCTTATTTAAACTACTGGCTAAAAAAAGCTGCGATAAAGGAGTGTGTGCCATTTGCAAAGGCCTGTTCATTAAAGATGGAGGCTCTGCTTTAACAGGATTTGTATGGGGAAGAACAAAACATCTGTGTCAATCTGCTCATATGACGCAAGGTCCCCTCACAGTTCCTTCCACATAGCAATTAATTCCAAACACCCATTGTTAGCTGGGTTCTGGTTTCCAGCTCTCTGTAAACCAGTAGTTTTTAGGGGTAGCTGTACCACAGCTGAACTCTGGGTGCCATAACCAACTCAAGGTGCAGTTTCTGCATGCCGCCACTTTGCTGCCTTTTTGTCTCTTGGCTTTACTCAGAGTTGTATGAATTCTTAAAACAAGGGGCTATCTTCCACATGTGCAATTCTGTGCAATAGGGTGCAATGCAAAAGGGCGAAGAAACAAAGTTTTCAGCCACATCAGTTGCTCAACAATGATTCATGCACTACTAGTTTCCTTTAGTATCATTTCCTCAGAGGAAATTAGTTGGTTTGCCTAAATTTCAACCCGGCAACAGCAATAAAAAGGTCTATTCATAAAGTTCAGTTTCGTTTCCTGGCTGAGTTTCAGTTTCGTTTCTCGGCTGAGTTTCAGTTTCTATTCTTCCTGATCACTGCAGCAGTTTCATTTCTTCACTGTTAGCTAGACAGTGTATAAAAAGACTGGCTTTGCAGTGAGCACTGAGCTTTGCAGTGCTTCACTGGACTTTCACCACCAGACAGCAAAAATGTCTGACAAGAATGTCCGCAATGCTGGTTTCACTCCTTCTGGGATCTCACAAGGATCGCTTGCTTCATCGATGATGTCCCATGAAGCGAAAGCATCTGGGGGAGGTGTGCATTCTGGAGGCCCCACTTCTACTCTCCAGGAAACGGGTATGAGAAATTCAGAGTGTGTGTGTGTGTGGTTTTGTGGTTCAGTGCGTAGGATCAAACAATTTTTTTCTCCTTGAAAATAAACTTGCCAAATAATCTCTTCCCTCCTACATTCCTGCATTGCACTGGAGATATAAGATTCCTATATTTAACTGTGTGTTATGAGTGCGATGTTATTAAGGGTGTTTTCTGTATATGCACATATGCATGAATGAACGCATACACATGTGGTATTCATGAGGTTTTGGACAGTGTTTATTTAAAGTTTGTGCTCTCTTTTCATTCTACCAGGAATCATCAATAATGTGGAGAGTCATGGTAGCAATAAGCAACGACACACTTATGCAAGAACATGATCTGTGTACCTATATTTCATATAAATTATCAGATTTTCCTTGCTCTTTAATCCCACACATCCATACAGGGAAAACCCGTAAAACCTTATGCAAATGCTATAGCAGAGGGAAATTAGCTGCAGTCCAAGAGTTGAATTCATGAAGGGAGTGTATATGCATCCTTGACAGCACGTATCTAAGTACTAAAATAAGTCATAGCTGCCTTTCACATGAGCTAACTCTGCAGGTGTTTGCTGTTCTGTTGCTGGTACAGAGCAGTCCCTGACCAGATGACTTAGCAGCTTGGCACTTGTTTAACCCCATATCCAGTGGGATTCATGCACAAGGTGTTCTCCCTGCTAGACCTGCCTTTGTGAGCTGATTCAGCAGGCATCCTCAAAACAGGCATGACTCCACAGAGAAGAATGCCCCATGCAATTCTGCTTTACCCAGCAGCACAGTAATTAGCTCTCTGATCTTGGATAAAGGCTTCAAAATTCTTTCTGCCTTAGGAGTCTTGGACCCACATGTCCCATGTGTCAGAAGTATGCCAACTAGCAGACTGATTATAAATGGGATTCTCTGCCATATTGGTCAACCATTGGTACTTTCCATAATAAGCAGGTAGAAATCTCCTGAAGGATGGAGTTAAACATGGCTCCTCCTGCCATAAAATTGGTGGTTGGCCAAATGAGCTGGTCAGGGTCCAGATTTGGGGCATCTTTTAATGGTAAAAAATGTGATACACTTGATTGAGGGGAATAAGTTGGGGTGGTTTTTTTTGTTTTTGTTTTTTCTTTAAGATATGATTTACACTGCTACCAATATTATTCATAGCATGAGGCCCCCTAGACAGTGAGGGAATCAGTGATATAAGGTTCATTTAGAGACATACTGCACATGACTCCCACCGGGCGGGGGGCTGGCTCCTTGGCTGGAATTTCTTCTGCACAACAATCTTCTTTTTCTTAAATATGTTATCACAGAGGCGTTACTATTACTCCTAATTGACTCTGCCTTGGGCAGCAGCAGGAAGTCTTTCCTGGAGTCAGCTGACATTGGCTCCATGGAACAGGGGAAGCTTCTAGCAGCTTCCTACAGAAGCCACCCCTGTAGCCCCCCCACTACCAAAACCCAGCCACAGAAACCCACTACAGCAGGAGAGCTGCTCTCAGGCACCACGCTTCCTTAGCAGCAGAAATCCTGGTATGGGGAGATGACAGTTACTCACCCTAGTCCAGTTACTCTTGTCATATGCTAGAGTCAGCTGCACAAGCTTCCCTTCTGTTACAGATAAGGGTGGTACACCCTCATAACCAGTAGCACACTCATAACCAGTAGCAAACACTTCAGTGGTCATGCCTTATAGAGAATGTGAAGTTGTTGTTTGTAAACTAAAAGACTGAAGACTTGATAAGAGAGAAAAGCAGAGTAAACATTTAACCATGCCTAGTTTTTTTCTTGCAAAGTCTGTATTAACTGTAGACTTTTATGAAAAGCACCATTTTGGTGAAGAGAAATCTGCATGACTCGAGGAAACCTTAGCTATGCCAACAGGAGATACTCCAAAAGAGCTTTTATCCATGTGGAAAATGCTAGCTCTGTAACATTGCCAAGACAGGTGTGAGCTTTGGCTCCCTGCAGCAGGAGAGCTTGCCACACATTCTTTGCCTGATTGAGAGCTAAAAGGGCCTGATTTCATTTCCGCAGGTGCTCACTGAAATCTCTCCAAACACATCTTCTTAACCTTTTCATTTAGACTATAACCCTTCCTCCCCCCAGAACAAACATGCTCGAAGGAGCGGCTGATTCTTCAGCAGGGCATGAGTATTGTTCAGTATCACTTTACAGAAGATGTTATAACAAGCTCATCACCAAAATATTTGAGCATCCTCCAGGAATGCTTTAAGCATTATCACTAACATTTGTCATCACTAATACTTTACGCCTTTCCCAGGAGAAGAAGAGTTTGCAATGGAATATTTTACTTGGGGCTTATTTATACTGAGATGAAAAATAAGCATATAAATTGGCCACTGGCTACTACAGCTTGTGGTGTTTGAATTTTACAGGTATCTATTACAGGTTTATGCTAGTGAAAGTGAAGTGAAAGGAACATGTCTGTCACCTGCAAAAGTAAGTGGTAAGGTCTGCAACAATCCTGTTTCTGTAGGAGTTTGTTCCACAGTCCTCAGGCAGCTCCTCAGAAAAGTGCAGTTTCAGCAGAGGCAAACTGTTCTAAAACTGTTTTAGAGATCCAGGTTTATCAGAAACAATCTATGCAAGAGTTGTGGATTTTCTTTGTGTTCTGGGAGTATCCACAGAAGCGCTGAGAATGTCCTTTGCCAAGGTGGCAGCTAAAATGCAGTATACTGACAGAACAAGTCAAGTAACGAGCAGTCACCTTGTCTTTTGCTATGTTTGGTAGCCTTAAATTTTTCTAAAATATAGTACTTTATAATTATCCTGTACGGTTCCTTCCTTTTTTTGTCAGTAGCATCTCCTTTGTAACTGTTTTAGGTGCCAGAGGTACAACCCATTCATCAGGTTTTACCAGCAGCGGGATCTCCAGTGGATCCCTGGCCTCTAACAAGATGTCCCAGGAGGCCAGATCTCATGGAGGTGGAATTCCCAGAGGCGGTACAACTTCCACTCTCCAGTCCATCTGTAAGTGAGAGTCTTCCTGAGAAAGACGAATTAACAAATGACTTCTGAGAAGTCAGTAGTACTTCAGCTGAAGTGTACATTTACTAGATGAAGGGATGTAAATAAGAGAAGTGGCTGCTTTGCAGCTGAAGCAACATTTCTCCTGTTTGTTGCTTTAAAGTTGGTGGGAAGATGAAACTGGGGAATTAATGGAAATAACTATGCCACAAAGTTGCAAAGGTATGAGTGGATAGCAGAGACAGAAATCTGAAACACCCAGTGACAGAAAAAAAGCCCAAAATTCTCCTCATCACCCTGCCAGGTTAATGCAATGCATACCTAGATCAAACAAACCAAGGTATGAGGGAGCCTAGTCTGTATGTGAATGCATCAGTAAAGAAGCCAATTGTGGTAGTAGGAACATATGGGGCTACAAAGAGAATTGGAGACAGGATTGAAGTTCTTAGTTTCAAAAAAGCGTCTTTCTAAGCATAACACAGACCCTTGATTTCTGAACAGGAAACATTTTTAACCAATGCTTATATAGTCTGAATGTTTCCCTGTACTGCAATGTTGCTTTAAATTGTTCTCACATGTTTCTCTGTATTTGTCCTCAGCGATGGGTGGAAAAGGAGGAAGACGCTGAATTGAAGAAAAACATCAGTCCAGAAATAAGCTCCCCAAGCAGTTCATTCTTTACCAACAGCTTTGACAACTTCTCCTCTTCTTTTCTCTCTTTGTGACATAAAAGGCAAAGCCTCTTCCATGTGCACAAATAAAGTTGCTGTTAAAGTGATGGATTCTTGCATTAAATTAGTGGGGACAGACATGAGGGGCAGTTCCTTCCTTGATTAAGCATCCTCTGAAGCACAGGCACATACAAAGACAAGCCAATGGAAGCTAAGGTACTTTGGACTGCAAGGCTGTCTTAGGAAAATCCTGGGTTTAGCAACACTAGAGTCTCCCAATACAAGTAGCTTGCTTTGTTTATTTTACAAAAAGTCATCACAGTGCAAAAGTCAACCTGTTGTGTGAGAGAAGCATAGAAACACTTGTAAGGGACATCCAGCAGTTCCATTTAGATCTACTTCTAACAAGCTATCAAATTAAATTCTACTTAATAAAAAATACACATAAGCAAATGAGAACAGGTCCCAAGAAATTTCATAACTCAGAGATGCGGTTCATATTTGTATCCCGCTAGTGTTTCTAAGGTCCCTTTCACAACAATTTCAAGTGTTTGTTTGTTTGCTGAGAGGTCTCATCTTCATCCCAGTCAGACTGAAACTACTCCTATAAACTTCCAGTACCTGAGAACAGACAGGGAAGAGACCACCTTTTCTCTGTCACCGTTGGGGCTTTTTCCTGTTCCCCACGCCTGACTCCTTTCTTTCGTATGTACTCGTACAATGATGTTTCCCCAAATACAAATAACATTTTCTGTTACCTACACAAATTCCCATATACATACTACCCCACGCTTCCATATTCCTTCTGTCTTTCTGGCTCCTCATCCTCCCTGCCCTATAACCTCCCTCTGTATTTCTAACAAAACCACAAAGTGCAGTTTCTCCTTCCTTTGCCCCATCCCAAGATGGAGGAAAAGAATCTCACACCTTCAGGCCAGAAGTCGAGAGGCTTGACTTGATTTGTGATGCTGCAGTCAGTGATTTTCTCTAGCGACTTCTGTCACCCTCCTTGAGCACTCCCATCTCAGCTGCATCTCTCCACAGCTGGGAAATGTGTTTGTACCCATGCACCTTATGCTGTCGGATATGGTCTTTTCCCTGCTGCCTAGGCATCTTCCTGAATGGACATGCAGAGTCAGTGCTTGCCTCCAGTTGTAGCAAATTTACATTGAATTATTTGATGAGGGGAGGAATGCTAACAGGTAGGACAGACTGATGAAGAGGGAAAGAACGTACCTTCGCTTGCTGTGCTGTGCAAAGCATTAAAAGGGAAGTGAAAAATAAGGGCTTCATTTCATGTGATGGAGCTGCTGTCCTAGCAGGGAGCTATCTTGGGCAAATGCTTAAATGTAAGCAGGAGTTGAAGTCATGAAATCATAGAAAAATTTCATTTCAAAGAGGCCTTGGTGTGACCAGAATGGGAGCAGTTCTCTAGTCTAACATTCTCCTAGAGGAAGGGTTAACCCTAATGTTATACTAGGTAGCCTGTTCTAAAGTTTCACCCCTTTCACAGTTGAGATTTCCATATGTTGAAGTAGGATTTCCTTTGTTGAAAAGGATCCATTGGATCATTAAGTACCTACTAAATAATGATGTATTTTAGAATTTTCTACTTTAGAGATTCACCAATAAATACTCATTCCTGAACTGGAACCCTCAGCAGTGAAGAAGGGACTAGGAACATCCTTTGCAGATCTCAGTGCCTGCCAGTGCTACTGCTGGGAGCAGACACACTATTCACAAATCACTTACTGTCACATCAACAGGAATGGACATTTTCTTTTTTCCTACACTTTCTGTACCATTACAAACTTAAAGTTTTCTTCACACAATAGCGGTGTCTTATATTTATACATTAGCTTTCATAGTTAAGGATCTTGAACTGTTTTGTTCACTGCAAGGGAAATGCAGCAACATAGTCATACATGGTAATTTTTATAAATATAAGATCAGACATCTTTTAATTTGACTTGAGTGGTAGTTTACATGCTTACACTCATGTGAAAGCTTCCTTGCTCATTTACTGCATGCTGGCTATCTACTGCTAATTGTATCTATCTACTTGTAATATTGCTGTCGTACTCTGTAACACATAAAGAGAAGGAGTGAAGAGCATCATGCCTAGGTAAAATGAAAAAAAACCACAGAAGTTGTTATGAAGTAAAAAATTGAAGTATTCAGGAATAACAATTCAAAAAATTGAAGTATTCACAGACAACTAGACTCTAGGGTCTGCGAATTTGATGCAGAAATGTGGGGCACATGCTCTGAAATCGTATTTTAGATGTAACTTTCAGCCTTTCTTCTAATCTGCATCTGTTTTCCTCTAGTATCTTTCCAGATCTCGGCCACGTCTTTACAGCAATGATTTCCACACATAGAATCATAGGATCAACCGGGTTGGAAAAGACCTCTGAGATCATCAAGTCCAACCTTTGAATGCCCCAGTCACCAAGCACAAGGCAAAAGGTTTGGCTGGACACAAACAGTAGGATCTGGAAACTGGTGTCAACAACCACTGGAGGGGAAAGGGAGGGAAAGGCAACTGGTTTTACTCTGATGAAATTTTTGTTGCAACAGACTTATAACAGACCTGTCTTTCCCACCATACCCACCACAACACCCTCCAATTAAGCAATCCCCTTCCCCTCTTTCAAGCCTCCTCTGAGTCATCCTTGTTATGGCAGCAACCTTGCAACTGCTGCAGGACATCAACAGGATGCTGTTTTCCTCTGTTGCCTTGGCTTGCCCTCTGTGAGAGCTATGTTGGAGCACTTTTGCTGGATTTGACTCTGCCCCACGACCTCAGGTCACCTCTAAAAGAGGCTGTGGCAGCTCTGTTGAAGAGTTACTGAGGTATAGGTTGAGAAAGCAGGCTACATGCCCAAGAGCACAGCCAAATTTTTCTAAGGCACTCAGTGTTCCTCATTAGTGCTGGCTTCATCAAAGTTCTGTCCTCTTTACACAGGAAGAAAGGATCATAAGGTCAGTGTAAGGCAATGGGATTTTGACTGAACAGCTCTCTTTTTTTTTGCCTATTTACTACAGACTGAAGGATGTGGGCAAGTAAAAGGCAAAGGAGAAGGTGCATCCTGTCTTTATTGATTGTTACAGATGACCACTGATGCAGCTTTTACAGCTTTGTCCAACCAGCACAATAAAAATAAAGGCATTGAGAATCCAGATACTTGTGCCTTGGTGCATATATGCAAAGATGGACCCAGCAGTTCACTGATCTTTAAGTCTGGGCTAGTATATGGCTCTAATAAACCATCCTACACTTTCCTCCCAAGATCTAATGCAGCAGCCCATGAAATACAGCAGATCTTTCTTCCCCTCTATGCCCTTAGCACTGGCTTGAGTTGGAGCAAGAAGGTCTGTCCTGGCTTTTTCCCATTCAGAGATTCCCCCATGTGCAAATGTCAAGTTATGGACCCAGAGAACAGCAGGGACCTTGATTCCCACAGGCAGACATTCAAACAGTTGCTTAGCGCTGATGATGCTAAAATGAGTCATAAGAATGAAACTAATGTAAGAATAAGAAGAAATAATAGAAAAAGTCAAGTAATTCATAACTCATCAGACAAACAATTTTGTAAATTGAAGCTGTATTACCTGAGAAAAAATGTGTGACTGTTTCATAGCAATTAAAGACCTTGTTTCTTGTTCAGAGGGGAGAGATTTAAAACTGGATTTCAACTTTAATGTTGTCATTACTTGACCTCAGGTGTTTTTGTCTCATTAAAAAATGACTCACGTTAGTGAGAGCTGAAAGAAGGTACTTATGCCTAAACGAAGGAAACCAAAGCAAAGATCCTTAATCATGTACCATTTCACTTTTCAGCACTGATGTAATTGTGGTGTTACTAGTTTAAATTATTTTCCCATCTTTAGATCTTGTCTTGAGAACTAGCCTAGATAGCTTTACCAAAGCAGGGAGCATCCTCGGCTGCAATTGAATTCCTTTCACTGAGTCAGCTCTAATAGGTCTGCAGGAGAACAAAGGTACAGGAATCCTCCTGGAAGCCTTCCTCGCAGATGGCTTCAGCAAACTCATATGTACATTACTACAAATGAATTATTTACATATTTAACAGAATATAATTGAAAAGGTCAAATAACAACAAATATGGCAATTTGAATCCCTTATGTCTCTCAATCAATCTTTCCACAACAAATAGACAGAAAGAGAGAGAAAGGAAAAGAGGCAGCCGTGTGTGATTACCAGAGCAATAGCGCTGGAGCAAGACACTGCAGAAAACAGCATAGCTGTCCGCACAAAAATCAATTTCTCCCATGGGATGGGGTCGATAGTTGTCTGACAGGACACTGTGCAGGCAATTTAATAGCATTTTATCTAAATGAATCTATTCCTCCCCCCAGCTGGCCTCACAGTTCATAAGAAGTCTCTCTTAGTAAAATATATTTATTTATTTATTATAATACAACAGGAAAGTATTTATCATTGTGAAGCCACTGCCATTGTCTATTAAAAATCATTTATCCATCTAAGTTACTCATTAGCCAACATTACCCAACCATTATTCTAATTTGTTAACTCATGCACGCAGCCTATAAAAATCACTTTCATTTACTCTGGAAAATCTTTTCGTACCCCAAAATATTTGAACCTATAGATCAACATTTCAAGAAAAATAAGCCCAAAAAGGAGGTAAACTCAGTTAACTCAAAGGAGTATTGATATCTGAAATGACATTTTTATGCAAGAAAAAGTCTTATTTTTTTGAGGAATGATTTGTACACAGAGATTGGTTGTCCAGTCTATTTTAATAGTACTTAATAAATAATAAAGTCAATCTGATCCTATTAGTGGGTATCTGTTTTAAGTAAATGATAATGAATTAAAAACCCTAATAAGCATAATTCCAAGGATGGATCTTTGGCACTCTGGGAGTTTGGTATTGTGCCCCAAAGGCTCTTGTAAATCCAGCTGCAGTTCTTGCTCATCATTTAGAAGATTAGGGGCTGATAAGCGACAGTCAAGCCTTATTAGAACAGGCTAAGGCAACAGGAAACATTAATTGGATAATTTAATGCACAAGGAGAAAATAAATTCCTGCATTGTGGTTTAGATGCTGTTTTCTCTGTTGATTTGTTCAAGTCTTGTTCTATGAAATTCTCACAAATTCTTGGAGGAGAGAGTGTAAGAGAAAGCCTAAGTTTAAAAATATGAGAACAATTTTGTTATTTTCCAGGGCTTCCCTTTATCCTTTGTTTTACTAAGGGACCTGCAGCAGCTCTGCTCTTGGAAGCAAAAGAATGAATAATATTCCCTTGTCCAAGGACTCTTCCAACAAGGGATGGGAGAGATCCAAGGTCTAACAGCTATCTGCAATTAAATGCTGCCTCACCATCTTACCTGTGTTATGGTTTCTCCACAGTATGTGCATGCAGCAGGAGCCCTGTGAATCTGGGAGGAATTTCAGACTCTAAGAAAGCTGGGAACACTTAACAAATCTTTCCTCTCACCATTCTGGAGGAGATGTAGAAATAGTTGCTGGACTGATCTTCCTCTGGAAGTAAGGAAGATGAGAGGAAGCTCTTGACATGGATGTTTCTTCCCTGTCCAATGCTAGAATCAATCCACTCATGAGGGTGGATTCACTACATTCCCTCCGTGGCAGATACTAGTTTCTGGAACACTCAAATCCCTCAGCCGTATACCAGTTCCTCATTTGGATCCCATTTTAAGACCACCTGAGGTAACTTTTCCACAGCTGAACAGAAGTGAAAAGAGGTTCTCTTACAGTGGAAGAAATTAAAAATGAGAAGGGGAGAATCTTTCCTTTACTTAGCTGACCTACACACTCTTTCCCTCTCATTTTCTAGCACTGTAGCTTCGGAGATCGGGGGTGATAATTCATGGACACTTTATTTTAATAATTTACTTTTGCAGCAATTTAAATATTAAAATGCAGTTGGAAGGCATGCAAGCATCATTAATTTCAAATAAACATTGTACATTATGCTCTGTTTAACAGCATTCAGTCTCACTTTTTGTAGCCACAGCCTCTCCCTTCCACCCAGCAGCCTGGCACTGTTCCTGCTCCCAGCAAGGTTCCCCTTGTCCATGGCATGGGCTGGGAGACCACTCCTTGTTGCCTGCTGCAGCAAAACTCACTGTGAGGAGAGTACCCCTCCACTTCAAGCTTCT
This sequence comes from Lepidothrix coronata, assembly GCF_001604755.1. Taxonomy (NCBI): domain Eukaryota; kingdom Metazoa; phylum Chordata; class Aves; order Passeriformes; family Pipridae; genus Lepidothrix; species Lepidothrix coronata. The sequence continues at coordinate 1,421,147 of NW_016690220.1, read as the reverse complement.
TCGGGACTGTCACGTTTGAAGTTGGTGTTTTATTGACACCTCCCCATGTTTAAGGAAGAAGACAGCCTCTCTGACTCCATTTACCATATGGTGCAGGATGCCTATTAACAGATCCCCAAAATCGTGGAAGTTTTTGTAGATGGGGCAGGGTCCACCTACATCACAACACATCCTCTCCACCACCCCATTAACCAGTGCTCTGGCTATGCTCCTTACACCTCTTCAAGGACTGACTCAAACACAATGATCCAAGACTGACCACTAGACTAAAACCAGGAAACGTGCACACCTTATTCTTGATATACAGCTTGTTTGTACTTGCACTGAGCACTGTGTGGGACAGCCAGCAGCAATGTTCTGCTGGACACAGTGCAAGGGTGAGCCAAGGCAGAACTTCACAGCTCAGAAGATCTGACAGCCTACCTGGAACAAGACCAACACATTCCTTTCAAACCAGGAACTAGGTAGTCAGTAGCTTGGTTACGAAGGTTGGCCCCTTCCCTCTTCTGGAGAGGAAGACATTCCAATACTCTTTCTGTGGGCTTTCATTCTGCTGGAGTTTTGAGTGTTGTAACCACCATGAAAAGCAATAAAATTTTGGAGGCTGCCCATACAATGGTCTATTTCCTTCGGACCTCATATGTTAAAGAGACACAGTTAATTCCATTTAAATACACAATAATAAAAAAGATTGTAAACACATGCCCTTATAAAAAAAATCATCATCATGATTACAGTAATTAACTTCCTTCTCTGTATCACTTTGGGGGAAAAGTGAACACTGACATATAATCTGGATTAGTACTCATCTAATACAAGCAATATTTTATCTAAGATATCTTGTTTTTACCGATTGTTCAGTGATTTTTGTTTTTTGTTGCTTGTGATGTTTTTTTAAGAATGCCTGGATGTGAAAATAAATAAATAGATGGATTACCCTTAATGTAATAAAATTTCATAGAAAATATCATCCCTAAAGAAAAAAGAAAAGGTGTATGCTACAAAAACAGTTCTTAAAATTCAGATGTTGCTTTTTGCAGCCTTTTGCAATTGGAATTTCCACCCAGCCAAGATTTTTACTGGGCAGTTTTAAGCTACCTCTGCAATTTATGTTTATACATAAACAGCCCTGATTTTAATTGCTATCAACTTCTTATACTTGATAGATGGTCTTAAACATTCTTTGCCTCCTGAGGCTGCTTACTTTGCCAAGTATTGACACACTTTCAAGATTTATACTTCTCTAAGGAACAAAGTTTACAATAAAATATAATGTATTCCGTGGCTGTGAATGGTAATGTTACTAAACAGTCCAAAGATATTTCACAACTGATAGTTATTTTCCTCTCACATCCAGCACTGCACTGCTTTAGTACTACTATAGATTTAGGTTTCTAAAGAAAAATGAGATGCCTAATTTACCTAATCTAATGTGTCAGAGAACTAATATGACTTAATTTATGTTTCCTTCCCCTACAATCATTGTTGGACTAATGATTACACCTTCATTTTTCACAATAATTATTTTAAGAGGGTAACTCTTGTGGAAGGGATTCATTCACTTATGGGTTTGGAATAACCCCTTCCAGAGCTCAAATATCACACTGCAGCCAGAAAAAGGAGCTGTTACAAATGTGTAAACTACGATGTCAAACATAAAAGTGGTTACTAACAACTGGATAGACATAACTCAGTAGATTATTGTAGTCACATCTAGATCTGAATATTTGGATTGGATCCACTCTGCTGGTAGCAATCGTGGGTCACAATGCCCAGAGAAACCCCAGAGGACAAGGGATGGTTGTTAGAAATAATACATCAGTTTGTACCATCTCCATGCAACTGCTGTGGCATTGTAGCAGAAGTAGCATCATCAGGCTCTAGCAGTAGCTCTTGTAAAATCATCTGGAGATCTTCAGCACTGAAACAATTCATGGATGTTACTTTAGTGATAAAATTCAGCTCTCAGCCTTCTAAGAATATCCTTTTAAGAGAGAAGATTTCCTTTTCTTGTTTTATTTTTTTCCAGTCATTTAATCTCTTTAATGCATCTTTTAATATTAATCCATTTTGTGTATTGGTAACTTGCTGTCACGCAGCCTTTCTACAAAGGCAAAACAAAGATGTCTCTAGGTTGGTGAAAGATGCGTCTCAGCAATAAAAGGAAACACGCTCCATGAGTTGCACCATCCATCTTCCTCACTGACCAGGGAATAGAAAGAAGGCAATCTGAGAGTGTCTGCAATTTCTCTGGAATAGGTGATGATGCAGCCTCTAAAAGAGTAATTTGTTGTGAAGTTTTGAATTTAAACATCCCAATTCTTGGTGAGGCTACAGTTCCAGGTTACTTGGCTTTTGCTCTTGAGATGAAGGAGACATTCCCTACAATTTCTGTAAGAGATACTAAAAATTCTAGGAATAATGTATCTTGTCAAGGTAATAATTTCTATAATTACTCATTGGGAGTCCTTGCCCTGGACATTCTCCCTCTCTCACCCATCTGATAGGGATTTTTCTGGAGAAAATAATATTTTAAACTGCAGACAGAATAAAAACTGAAGAAAGCAGAAGAATAAATCTGTTGCTAACCAGATACAGAAACAATGAATTGGAATGATCAGAAAATGGAAGGGACCAAAAAGGAAAATATTCTTTCAGATTTCCACCTGTAGGAGAAAGCAATAGAAATGGAGACCTAATTTTGAATATGATTTAAAAAACATGTAAGTATTAACTTAAGAACTTACAACCTTACTTAAGCATTTATATACAAATGCTTAAGAAGTCTGTCATGTTCTTCACCACGAAGTCAATTTTGACTTTGGCCAGATAGTTTGTGTTGCAAAGATTTTTTTTGCAAAACCACTAGTGAGTTTCCAACAAAGATTTTATTAGGATGTAAATTAAGTCTAGAAATCTATTTCAAGATATAAAACCAATAATTCTTCTGTAGTGCATTTTATTTATTCCTTTTGGTGCAAGAATGTAAATCTGATCATAATTTTGTACCAGTCCAATAGAGGACTTACAAAAGACAGTGGATGAGATAATTCATTTCTGATTATTCATGTTTATTTTATCTTTAGCATGAATAGATCATGAAAATAATCTGTTCCATGGCTGGTGCTTTTCTGACGAATTTTGAATTATACATGGAATATTCTTAAGTAGAAAGATACTGAAAATATAAATTTATTATTATTTTTACTCCTGTTGGCTCCTGTGCTTAAAAATGGTATACACACAAAGAGGTTAATAGCATTGTGATTTTCAGATAATCTCTTTTTAAACTGCTGACTTGGAAACCATGAGATTAATAGCATTGAGAACATCTAAAGGTAATAGGATTACAATTTAATATTAACTAAGTGTTTCTTGAGGGTCTGCTGTAGCAGTGCCTCATCTCTGGCATCCACTAGAGTAATTAGTCTGTAGTGGCATACAGTGGTGACACATGATAACTGCAGCTTTTCCTGACACAGTTAGGATTTTCCATTCACTGGTAACTAGTTTTTATTTGTAATATCCGTTATAAGCAGGCATTAGAGCAAGCTTGCGATGCTCTTGCCCTAAGGTGATGCTGATTAGGGAGAGACCAGTTCTCAAAGGGTCCTTGTCATGATTTAACCCCAGCCATCAACTCAGTGCTGCATAGCCTCACTTCCCCCTGGTGCAATGGGGGAGAAAACTGGAAGAGTAAGCCAGAAAAAAACTCGTGGTTTGAGATAACAGGTTAATAGGGAAAGCAAAAGCCACACACAGAAGCAAAGCAAAACAAGGAATTCATTCACCCCTTCCCATGGGCAGGCAGGTATTCAGCCATCCCCAGGACAGCAGGGCTCCATCATGCTTAATGGTGCCTTGAAGACAAAAGATATCACTCCAAATGTACCCCACCTCCTTCTTCTTTCTTCAGCTCTAGATATTGAGCATGATATTATATTGTATGGAATATCTGTTGAGTCAGTTGGTGTCAGCTGTCCTGCCTGTGTCCCCTCTCAACTCCTTGCGTACCCCCAGCCTCCTTGCTGGTGGGGTGAAGGGCAGAAAAGGCCTTGACCGTGCTCAGCAATAATGAAAAACATCCGTGTTAACAACACATTTTCAAGCACAAGCCCAAAACACAGCTCCATACCACCCACTGTGAAGAAAATGGACTCTATCCCAGATGAAACAAGCACAATCCTATACTGATCCAAATCAACCAGGAAAGATTTGCTTGCCTTTCCCATATAGCAGAATTGCAAATACTATCTGCTGCCACGTCTACTACACTCCAGGACTAGTGATACAGCCTGTTTTAGTCCGGGGTGGCCAGAGGTGATGGATGCTGTGCTGTCTGTAGAATAGAACAAAAAGAGTAACACCTCCTGCTCTACTATCATCAAAATTTCTTCTTTTTCCTCTCATTTTACTGAACAAGTATATCCACGCGAAAGGAGTTGGACTCCTTCATCCCATCTTGCCATTCCATCTGGGATGACTCGGTAATTCAGTTCTGCTGTCATGTTTGATTTTTGATGAAGCCACACCTGAAACACCAGTCACAGCTAATCAGGGCAGTGAATTGAGGGTTTTGGAGACTTTCCTCCTGTTGTAGGAGTTTGTATCAGAAAAAATAAGATGGCTTGAACCAAGTACAAGTGGAAAAAGACCGCATGACACAGCAAAACAAACGCTACAGGACCAGGTTTTATTTGTAAACAGGAGCACAGTCAACAGCAGTCAAGCTTGTTAACACTGAAGAAGGTTTTGTTTACATCAAGATCAAAAGGCCCATGTTTCAGGAAGACCAAAATACAGCTAGGTCAGCAGAGGACCTGGTGGAAAGATGGCAAAAAGGCACCTTTTATCTGGCATCCCTCTTCCTGCTCTCCAAACAATGTTATTACAAGGAATCCAAAATCAGGGAAGTGAAACAATACATAGTAACCCTATGTTTGGTACTTACAGGGTCGGGGGTTAAATTAGAAATGTTCAGAAGCAAAAGATTATCTTGTACTAAATATTGATCCTTAGAAGCTCAAACAGACCAATTCAACAAAGCACTTCATAACATGCAGCCCATGCCAGCCCCAGAAGTGCAGTGAGATCTCTGAAGCCAGAGCTCATCATCTGCCAGGTCACACAGAGGGACGTCTACCCACATTTTATGGACACATGCATCTCACTGCTTCTGTGCAGGCCTGGGAGAGTGAAAAAACAGGCCAGGGTCTAGTCACAATTTCTGTCAAGTTCAGGATCTCTGTGTCTCGACGAACCACATTAAGTTAGCAGATGTGAGCCAACTTTCCACTCACAGTACCCCTGTAAGCCAGAAAATTTTATCTGGAAGCAACTGAATGCATGAGAAACCTGAAGAAACTCCACAGCCACACACCTGGGATTTATTAGGTGGCACTGATATAGACCTTTTTTTTCCTTAGGGAGTCACAGAGGCTCAAAATTTAAAATAATTTAGGTTACATTTAAGTGATAAAGTATGACTAGCGATATTTTGAGTCACTCACGTGACAAGACCCACTGCCTATCCCCACTGCTCAACCCTCCACTCCCTCACTGGTGTGTTCCAGGGTCCATAGGTGATCACTGCCATAATCAGCCCTACCTATGCTGCATTCATACATAGGCTTCCCTTGTTCAGAGTCCTCTATTAGAAACCTGGTCCCACAGTATCAGTTGCACACAGAGGAAATGAAAAACAAATTGCCCAATATCAGTGAAACATACAGTAAAAATATATGACCACCTGCCGAGACACAGCAGCAGAATAAAGAGGAATAGAGATGAAAGGGGTGTATGTTTATGAGAGAAAAAGCAATGGCAGCAAACCTCTGGACTGAAGGGAAAAGAACTCCTTAGCAAGGAGCAGCCATAAGCATCTTCTGAGACTGTGAGGATGGCACCTGAGCACACAGTTCTCCTTGTAACCCCTTCTTAACCCCACTGGGTCATAGAAATGCTGGCCAGAAGGGACTCACTGGAGGTAATCTTCCACTCACTCAGGATGGAACTATCGTCCACACTAGACCATGTCATCGTTGCCCAACCAAGTCTTGGAAACTTCAAAGGACAAAGGTGTCTCAAAACATTTTCACACGTCATGGCCACTGATTTCAACAGAATTTAAAAATTTAAATTCATACAAAAATTTTTGTTTGAAACAATAAAACTAAACAGCTCTTCCACTACTGGTAGAAATAGTCGCTGCTATTTGAAGCCATGATAATTAAATCTCCATAATCTATATTACAGAGTTATCAGCATATCTTGTACAGGCTAGCTTACTCCTTCTGCCCTATGTGAGCCATAGGAGCTTCTGTAGGTGCACCTGTGCATCTGCCTTGTTCCCTGTAAGCCACAGAAGAATAGTGACAGGGCAGCATCCATTGCAGGACTGTAATGTGCACCTGCAGTGCACGAAGAGTTGCTTAAATGGATCCCTTCTCGTGATATCTGCAAAAGCAAGCAGGCAGTCATTCCCTTCACATGGAGGGAGACCAGCCTAGCCCACCCAGGAGTTGTTTTTGACCATTGCTACTGATCATTGCCTGCAGCGAGCTAGCTAGCAAAAGTATTAAACATTGATATATTTCAGTGTGCCAATTGACTGTGCATTTTAAATAGACTCTGCTATTCTCTCCCAGTGGAAAGATTTATTTTGCTTTAAGAATATATAGGGCTGTGCTTTCAGTACTTTTTCTTTGTTTAACAAGCAGCTCTCTTGCTGAAAACCCAGTAGACCACAAAACCAGTCAGGGGCTTTTATCCAGGATGTCTGACCCATCGCCTGACAATAATTAGTTCAGGTTAATTACAGCAAATCTGTAGATTTGCAGCCTGAAATCGTCTCATCCCCTAAGCTGAACCCTCCAGAGATTTCTTTTATGAGCTCTGCATCCTAAGGGTGGACTTAAAGTAATGAATTTGTCTCTAATAAGATTCATAGGTTTGTTCCCTAAGCAATGGTGTCAATTATAGAATCTAACACTGATGGCTTATTTTGCTGAAAATAGTGAAATTGAGAGTTTTTAATGAAGCATGCAGGATTTTTAATGCTTTTATTTAACTCTTTGCATTGTTGGAAAGTATAAAAATACAATTATGTGAAATATCGTACCACTTTCTAAGTATTTCTGTGTGTGCCAATAGCTAATTTCCTTCTGCTCTCTAATGTAAAAGGTTAATGTAATGACTCTGAGATTTCATTTGGAAATGTTCCAGAAGAGTGTCTGAGTATTTGCTGCACTTAATGGCAGGAAGTAATAAGTGAGGTTATGTATTGGTGAAAAATATTTCATGTAGTGAGAAGATTAATACTGGAGAGAGGCACATGGGACACAAGCCTGAGGCTTCCTCCTCAATTCTGACACAATATAATATGTCCATACTTGATACGTGCCCTTCTGTAGTTAGCTCTTAATCATTAACAAAGCAGACAGGAAGTCTCTGGGGAATGTGGTATCGGGAGAAAAGAAGGAACCAGATGTAGGTTTCTCCTCTCTCCTACAAATGAGTGGCAGACACCTCCACCTGGGAACGCCAGACCAGATGGTACTGGTACCAGCAAGGTATCTGCATCGCAAGATAATGCCATAACAACCTGAAATGGTTTGACTCTATCCTGAGTATTCCAACATCTACACTAATTTTGAGGCATTGTTATTGTACTGAGGGTCCCTGGAAAAGGAAGCACCATGTCACAGCTTTTTCAGCATTTTATTTCACATTAAATTTCTTATGTATGAAAAATTTAGCACTACTGCATATGAAAGATTAAGCCCTTTATTTCAATCTTTTCAAATTTACTCTTAATTCCAGTCCTATTCCTGCTGTCTTAGTCCATTCAAGTCACAAAACTAAGGTTTCAAGCTCATGAAAAATAGCGCCATTTATTTATTTTACTAATTTTAATAATTAAATTATCATTTTGCTTTTAATAGTGACTTTTTACAAGGGCAGGTAGTGACAGGACAGGGCAATGGCTTTAAATCAAAAGAGTGAGTTTAGATGAAATATTTGGAAGAAATTCTGTGCTGTCAGTGTGATGTGGCACTGGAACAGGTTTCACAGAGAAGTTGTGAATGCCCCATTCCTGGAAGTGCTCAGGTACAAGCTGGATGGGGCTTTGAGCAACCTGAGCTAGTTGAATATGTCCCTACCCATGGCAGGGGAGCTGGAACTCCCAACCCAAACCATTCTGTAATTCTGTTCTATGATTCTGTGAAAGAAGGGACAATGTTCAAGGACTCTCCACTGGAAAGAGATTGTTGAAGTTGGAACTGGAAGAGGGTATACATTGCAGTAGTCATCACTGGAAGAGTGGATATGGCTAAGATACAAAGTAACTGTACACCTACCACAGCTCCTAATATTTCAAATACAATTTTCCTCAGCAAGGTAAATTGATGAAAAATTTAAACTAACATTTCACTGCTGACAGATTACCGTGAGAGTTTGTTCTTCTCCCTGGTTGGGGGTCACACTGGCAGATCAGTGCAAGCCACATTTTCAGAAACGCTTTTAGATCAGCTGTGGCTCCTCTGCACCTTCAGCTGAGTTGATGAACTTACAAACTGTTGGGTTGGACTTAAGAGACTTGTGTCAGGTACCTAAGACAGATGTCAGACAGGACAGGCTGCCATGTTCACTAGTGGTCTACCTGACACTGGGAGTGGGGATTGAGGATTGTGTATCTCATTGCCTTCCCCAAGTCGATGAGTCTCTGAATTCTCACATTTTACTGAGTGTCATGCATAAGCTGTGACTGATATCCTCTTTAAAGGATGCTTATCTAATGAATTCTATTACAGTGCACATTTGAAACAATAAAGGCATCCATTAGGAAGAATATTATTTAGAAAAGGGAAAAAACTGGAGATACAGGATACTACTTTCTCTAGGTTAAGCACTGATCAGATGCTTGCAGTGACACACTTTTTTGCTGGAAAACACTGAAGTACTGTACTGGACTTACATGTCAAGGTTTTAGTAGCATGAGAGGCTGCATGGTGGCTTCTGTGACAAGACACCAGGAGCTGCCCTCATTCCAGCCAGCTCCAAGATGGAAACAATGCTGGGCAAATTTGAGCCCTTCAGCAATGCCAGTGATACCTCTGTGATATTTAAGAAGATATAAATACACTGGGCAGCATCTGTGAGAGGGGAGTGAGAAAATATGAGAGAAGCATCTCTGCAGACACCACGCTCAGTGAAGGAGGGGCAGGAGGTGTTCCAGGTGTTGGAGTTGAGGTTCCCCTGCAGCCCGTGGTGCAGACCATGGTGAGGAAGCCGTCCCCCTGCAGCCCACAGAGATCCACAGGCTAGCAGAGATCCACCTGCAGCCCGTGGAGGACCCCATGACAGAGCTGGTGGGTGCATGAAGGAGGCTGTGACCCTGTGGAAAGCCCACGCTGGAGCAGGTTTGCTGGCAGAATTTGTGATGCCACAGGGGACCCACTGGAGCAGTCTGAACCTTCAGGATTGTGACCTGTGGAAAAGACCCACACTGGAGCTGCTCATGAAAAACTGTAGCCTGTAGGCAGGGCCCAGGCTGGAGCAGGGGAACAGCGTGAAGAGGAAGGAGTGGCAGAGATGAAATGTTATGGACTGACTGCAGCCCCCATCCGCTGCACTGCTTGGAGAGAGGAGATAGAGGAGTTAGGAGTGAAATTGAGATCAAAAAGAAGGGTAAAGTCAGGAAGAAGGTGTTTTGAGTTTCCACTTTTGTCTTCTCACTGTCTTTCTCTATTATTAATTAGCAATAAATTAAATTTGCTTCCTCAGTTCTGTTTTGACAGTGAGAGTAGCTGGTGAATAATCTCTCCCTGTCCTTACCTTGACCCATGACCTTTTTGTCCTATTTTCTCCCCCTATCCTGCTGAGGATGAGGAGTGAGAGAGCAGTTTGGTGGGCACCTGATATCCAGCCAAAGTCAGCCCTCTGCAAACACCAAGACATAAACCTTCAATGGAAAAATTACTTGATCTCATCTTTTCCCAGCAAGATCTGGTATTGTAATTCTGGAGAAGGAAACCCATACCTAAGAATGCTAAGGATTGATCACTCGTCTCAAATGGCAAATACTTCAATATCAGCTGTCGTTTTCTTTGTTTCAGGGCAGGGATCTGAACCTACAAATTGGGTGTTGCACATGGGTATCCACTCTACTGGAGGGAAGAGAGGGTCCATGTCAGCCTATCTGTAAATCATGTTGCCCTCTTATTCATTCATGCAAATAGAAAAAGACAGGCAATTGAAGACTGTATCTGCATCCTGATGGTTGCAGCACTTGTCTTAAACACAACTTAGACCTGGGGGGAGGTAGGGTCAGGAGGATCATATTAGGAAAGGCTCAGTTTTCTTCTGATTTTGAATAAAATAAAAACTTATACAATCTTTCACGTCTCTCATAAAACTAAAAAGTTCTTTTTCAGGTGGCCCTATGGACTGACAAGTGCTATTAATTACTTAGAAGATTGCTTTGGACACCTCTTTGAAAACGTTTCCATTACAAAGTTATCAAGCCGGGGTTTAGTTAGGGGAGACACACAGTGTGCTCAGTTCTGTTAAACCTGTTAACTCGGCGTTGCAACATATTTTGCCACATAACAATCTCTCCCTGTAGAAAGACCACAGAAAAGCTCAGGTGTACAGAATAGCCGTTGTTTAATCCTGTATTGCAGTCAGAACTCTCCTCACTTAGAACCTGTAACCTGTTAATTGCCTTACCCTCATTTATATGATAAGTGGTTCATTTCCTTTATTGTGATTGAATCCCCTCCCTATATTACAAGAAAACTGGAGCTGCAGAGAGTGCTTGATTGGATTTCATTGCTGTAGGCCATTTCTTAAACAGGTTACAGGTTGACAAACATAGAAGGAGGATCAATATCCATCCTTTGCCTCATTGACAAGCTAATCTTTTCAGTAAACATTTCATCAGTACCTGCCATTTGTATACATACCTGCCTCGTGAGGATGGAGAAAGCTCTGCTTTATAAGGTTTAGGTAACTAATAAATGAAAAGACAAGAATATAAATTGGACAAATCATCAAGATAGTATTTTTAGGAAAATAGCCTTTTGTTGCCTACAGAATATAACCAAACACATTTCCAACCACTCTTAATTTTAATTAGGTTGCATTACACTCAGACCCGGTGTCAGTTTCTGTTTCTTTAACTCAGCTTGTATGGCTCTCTCGGAAAGGTCTGCCCCTCAGCCCCAAATCTCACACTCACCAGAGCTGAAGATATTAAATGAACTCAGCAGATGTAACAGGGGAACTAAAATGTCCCTTTTCCCTTCATGGGCCCTGCCCACCTTTTGCGTTCTTTTTCACTCCAGCGCACACGAGAAGGGCCACCACACTCAGTAAAGTGACATCCTCCTCTCTTATGAGAGGTAACAGGGCTATTTTGAGTGGATATTGAAGTTGAGGCTCTACTAATCATTTAAAATCCATGAATCATACTCCAAAAGAAAGCAAGAGAGTTATGTTTAGTGTGTTTGGAGACATCTTTTTTTGTTTCCTTTCGTTTCACGTGTCGAAGCCTCCTTCCCCCACAAGATGTGGGCTAGAAACTGGCATTGTCTCTGACATAAATTAGGGCCAATTCAGTTACTATATTTAGGCTTCTCTTACAGTCCTGTGTATTCAAATTGCATGGCTGAATGACAAATGCTGCAAAAATTGGTGATGCTGAATTTCAGTCTAACCTGAGGCAGAGAATGAATGCATTCCCCACAGGGTCTGGGGTGAAGGAAAACGAACAGCAGAAATGAAACTTTGGGTTTACAAGAAAATAAGGTAATTCTCTCGTGGATACTTTAGTAATAAGTTTATTATTATCCTCCAGTCTTTAATATTAAACTAAAAGTAGATATTAGTGATGCAAACAGGCTGTAAAGCATGGCAGGTGATTAATTTCTTTTACTGGCCCTTCCTCTGCATCTAGGATTAAAAGCTCCTACAGGCAGTACTAGAGGACTGAACTATTTCCTCTTGCACTTCTGAAACACAGCCAGCAGGATGTACACAGGAAAAAGACTCCTTTCTGGGTAGAAGTCTCCCTTCACTGCTCACTAAGGTTAACAGCAGTGGGTGTGCTGGTGCAAACTGGCCATTGGTTCGTGTCCTACTTTATCTAAGCTGCTTCTGATCACAGTTGCAGAACTTGACATTCCTTTAGCTTTAAGCACCATTAAGGCTTTTAGACCATCTCCATATAGAACTGCCAGCAGATGCTAGGATGGGGTATACTGGTCCTCTGCAGTCATATCAATACATCTGGGATATGCACCAGCTCTGTTTATGGTGCATGTTGTGTTCTTTTGGACGTTTGATTTGCCATCTTTGCGAAGTCCTGCAAACCAGAAAAGCCTCCTGCAATGATTTTGGCAGCAAACTGTTTCTTCAATTTCTCATTAACTTTCCTGCTTCCTTTCTTCCATGACACAAAGAAACTCTATTAAGCCACACAGTAACATTTACCAGTCAAATAAAGTTTGTAGACAGTAGAATACATTAGAGGTGCAGATTTCCCCAGGTTTAACTTTGCTGACACTACTGACGTAACACTAGAAATATTTTGGTCCTGCATCTTGCTAGAGCAAAGTGAGATGATACCAGTACTGAGTGCTTGAGAAATGAGAACAGAGAAACAGCGGGGAAGTGTAAAGGTCAGGAGAATGCATATACAGTTACTTTTCTTCCCAAGGGAGTATTTCAATAAGTCTTTTAAAATACACAGTAACTAACTGCAACACAGCTCGGATGTCTGTTCTATCATCTATATAATGTTAGGAAGAGCAAGTGGAAAGCAAGAGGCTACTTAATGTTCAACAATCTGGGAAAGTCTTTAATGCAGCATTTTTCCAGCATATTGGATGCCCTCTTTTCTCATATCAAGCTGGTCCATGTAGGTCTGAGAATTTTGTTTTCTAGCTTTTTCAATTAGCAAAAGTAGTGTTAGGATACACCTTTTATTTGATGTACAGACTAGAATAGAAACGTAATAGGGAAAAAAATTCCCATATGCATAGGTTAATTGCTAGTAAATGTTGCTCAAGCAATCCTGGATATGTTGATTAATGGCCTCAGTGAGGAGATGAAAAATAGCTAGGCTGCTGGAAAGATCATTAGCAATTTTAACTCCTCAGCTATAGCGATTGGCATAGAGAAACAATTACTAACATATAGAATACATTTTGCTGAGTACAGTGGCACACTAAAACATGTTACAGTGAGGCAGAAACAATGACTGAGTTATTCTTGCATTCAGTTGTATAGAATTTTACAAGACAGAGAGAGAGAAATTTTTTTCTTCTTTTTCTAAATTTTTTGGACACATCCTTGAATAGAATGCATAGAATATTTTATACATAAACACAAATTCTCGTCTCTGTTCATTAGCCATATTATTTGAAAGAGGAGAAGGACAGAGTTGCTGTGTAAAAGCTACAATACTGGCGAGCAGACCATGTTTTACCTTGTAAAGGTACAGCAATATTAAGTGGTGCTTTGCAACAGTGCAAAGCTTGAAGTCCAGGGGGTGAAGAAAAGAATTATAAGCTTTCAAGCTGCCCCTGATCTTTCAAAGCTCTGAATATCATAGCCTCCCTCAGAGCATCCAGGAGACGATGGCGCTTGTGGGAATTCATGACAGTACCTCTCCTTACCCAGAGTAACTGCAGTCCCTGATGGTGTCACAGTGCCTATTGAAGTTTTAGGGAGGAAATCTCTCAGCAGTCAGAAGAGGACATTTCAAAGCTCTTAACAGACCATTCCAGGCCATTTACACTACTTAAAACCAGGGCAAGGTTCCCAGCATCAGCCTTCAGATAGATGTCTAGCTCCACAAACACATAAATTGCCTTTCTCTAAACAAGTCCTCAGTAAAGAAGGAAAGCATCACCTTCAGGATGACTCTTCTAATAAGTCTTCTACATGCTGTAGCATGGCTCAAAAAAACCTGAAGCACTGCACTCAGGAGAGTGGAAGAATAAGCAGCTGAGCTAAGAAGAAAGCTCATAAAAAAGCCACCTGCATACATGGTAGTGGACACTGCTTTGTTTGGGTATGAAGCAGTCTCCAGAAATTATGATCACTTTCCTTGAAATGATGCACCTTTCAGCTGACGGTGTGGTAGGCAGGGCGTATTGGTACACAGGTCTGCCAAAATCAACTCTACGTTGCTGAATGCTCTTTCTAGCCCTAAGAATCATTGACTCGATTCAGGTACAGCTTGGCCATCACCTCAGTCTGCTCCACTGCCTGAACCAGACATACACAGAATGATCCTTTGCAGCCCTGCTGATGTTTTTCTCAATCCTCCCATATTCTTTGGGCCACCTGCCACCTTCAACCCTAGGAATTTCACAATGACTTCTGCCCACCCGATCATATCCCTACTGAAGAGTAGCAAAAGGGTGGTACAACCTCATGAACAGTCATCACTGTCTCCTGGACCAATATTTGGCAAGCCCCGGTCTAGGATATAAGCACTGTATAAATCCTTTATGAGACATCCTTAATGCTCAGAGCCCTCTCTTCCTGCCTCTTTTTCTGTGCTAGCCCAGACAAATTTGTGACACCTACCATTAGAGACTCCATGACCCATATTAGCATTCAAATCCCAGGAGGGGATTATAAAACAATCCTGAATGGCAAGAGAAAAAGAGTGGCAAGAAGCTGAAGGCAATATCTGGCTGATAATGAGACAAGTACAATTGTAGCAGGCTCCCGGAAAGCTCATCAAGAACAATCCCTCACATGGTTTCAGAAAATATGCAACAGGAAATTACAGCCTGAAGGCACTGTGTTCACTAGCAATTCCCAGCTAAGAAAAAGAGAGAACACAAACCAAAATAATTGAATAAGTCTCCTTGAGCTTTACATGTCAGCTCTACACTTGCTAAGGGAAGTGAGCAAGCAGCAAAAAAGGGACACAATATATCACTAATTATCAAATATAGGAGAGAAAAACCCTGATTGTTGGAGCAACAATTCATAGAAACATAAAACCATAGTACCTTTTAGGTTGGAAAAGACCTTTAAGACTATTGATTCCAGCCATTAACCCAGCACTGCCAAGTCCACCAATAAACCATGTCCCTAAGTGCCGCATCTACAACTCTTTTAAATATCTCCAGGGATGGTGACTCAGTACATTTTCCACAATGTAACTCTGTCTGGAGTGAGGCATTTGGTAATGTATCTGTGATGAAAAGACAGGGGAAATCCTGTCATGCTTCTTGCATTGACATAGCTTTTTTATTGAGGCTTCTAAGAGGAGACAGCCTATGCACAACATGGACACAAAGCAAGCAAGGCATTGTAAGCTATTTGTTTTGTGGAAGAAACATACAGGATAGGCAATTGAGTTGTGCAGGTGTTTGCCAGTGTCATAAGGCAAATGAAACACCCTTCTTGGCAATACCCCGTCAACAGCCAGCACACTATTGCAGGGTGTTTCTTCTCTATTTTGTAGAAAGCCTAAATAAATTGGGGGGAGGGGGAGGGGGAGAAATGAAGAAAAGTGGAGGCAGAAGGAGTGGGGAAGCCATCTACATCCCCTATGTGGCCAGGCAGGACATTGCTTTCCCTCAAATGGGAGGAAGCACTACAGATCCAGCCAAGCCACTCAGAAGCAGCGTTCCAGGCCCTGGTCCTGCTACCAGGGGGAAGTGATTTCCCCTGGAGCTGTGACCACAGATCCCCTCCTCTGTGTTCTTCCACTCCCAACACAGTGACAGACAGCCATCAGTATATGTACAGGTATCCAGCACCTTCTTCTCCCTTTGCCCAAGGCCAGAGAGGACATTTAGCCATCGAGTCAGGACTACAAAAAACATTGGGAACTGTGTTAGCCGGGACACTCTAATAAACACAAGATTTTTGTGTAATGATTTTCCATGTTATTACTTTGTTTACTGGCACTGAAGCTTAATGCGAATTTTGGATGCAAGCGTGGATGGAGCAGCAGACCCTGAGCCACAGGTGCAGACTCTGGGCTCACCAAAAAAAAAAAAAAAAAAAAAAGGACTGAATATAAATTCACTCCCCGTTCCCATCGCCACATCACTCTGTATTTTGGATGGGCTCAGCTAAGTCCCTTCCAAACTACGTTTCCAGTCGGATTCATGCAGCCCTCAGGGGCGGCGCGAGGCGGGAACCGCGGGGCGAGGCTGCCCCCTGCCGGCGGGCCGCGGAACGGCGGGAGCGGCGCTTCCCGGGAAAGGGCCGGCACACCGCTGGAGCGGGCGGCCTGCCCCGGGAGTGGTGTGCCAGCCGAGCCCGGAGTTGGGAGGGCGGGGGGGAACGGACAGGGTGGTGGTGGGAAAGGTGAGCGGCCGTCCTCTCGCAGGGTTTTGGCAGGCGATCGTCAAAGAAGCAGACTAAGTGCTAAAGTAAGGGGATATTTGATCGTAGAATCAGAGTGGTTTGGACTGGAAGGGACCTTAGAGCTTATCTAGTTCCAACTCTCCTCTGCCATGGGGCAGGGATACTTCCCGCTAGACCAGGTTGCTCAAAGCCAGAGCCAGCCTGGCTTTGACCACTTCCAGGAACGAGGCACCCACAGCTTCCCTGGACAACTTGTTTCAGTGGGTTACTACCCTCACAGTGAGGAATCTCTTCCTAATATCTAACCTAAACCTACCAGCTGTCAGTTTTAAGCCATTACCCCTATAACTACGTGCCCTGGTAGAAAGCCCTTCTTCAGCTCTCTTGCAGGTCCCCTTTACATACCAGAAGGCTGCTACAAAGTCTCCCAGGAGCCTTCTCTTCTCCAGACTGCACAACACCAAATCTCTCAGTCTGCCTCTTGGAGTGGTACTCCAGCCCTCTGATTATATTTGTGGCCTCCTCTGGACTCACTACAACAGGTTCATATCCTTCTCATGCTGGAGGCCCCAGGGCTGGAAGCAGTACTCCAGGGAGAGGGTATCAGCAGAGCAGAGAAGAGTGGGAGAATCCCCTCCCTTGACCTGCTGGCCACACTGCTTTTGATGCAGCTCAGGACACAGCTGCTTTCCGGGCTGCGAGCGCACGTTTTTGGGTCTTGTTGAGTTTTCTAGTCAAGCAACACCCTCAAGTTTTGTTCTTTTGGGAATATAAAGGAGAGAAGCTGGCAAACTAAAGTGTTTAATACAGACTTCCCTTTTCAGCACCTTTTAAAGACCAGTCCCAGTTCTTTCCCAAGTGCTTTTTTAACCCAGAAGACTGGAAATGAACCTCAGTTCATCTCCTTCTTCTTCTGCTGCTGCTGCATAAAGACCTTAGAAACTATCTGCAGGCCTCTAGAGATAGGTATTTTTCTCTAGTATCAGAGCTGACAGTTTGCCTAATCTTTGTCCCCAGGGCAAACGTGACTTGTATCTGTATAACCATCTGAGGAAGCTCTTAAACATCTTGTTTTGGTCTAACACAACAATAGATAACCCTTCTTTTCTCCTAATTTCCACAACTCTCCAAGATGTGGTAGAGAGTGGAGCAATATACCCACACAGAGTCTTGTAACACAGATGGCTACTAAGTCAAGTGTCAGTGTACAAGTCCCCAAAATCATATGGCTTTTCAGTGAGCCACATCAGCAACATTACCTTTCCCTTTGGACTCCTACATACACCATGGCTTGCTGTGCAGCCAGAGTTCATTTGTAGAAGGTATCAATATCATAATTTTGGGTTATGAAGAATTAAATTAGGTTTGGGGTTTTTTTAACTGTTACAATCATACTTACTTACATGGACCCATTGAGGCTATTTGAGTGGCTTTCTTTGTGCGTCTTCCATGTCTAATTACCTCTGAAGCCCCCTCAAAACGCTCTGTCTAAAAACCTCCAGAAGTTCATTCATCATTATCATTTTAAATAAAGATAACTACAGGCTTTGTTTTGTTTTGTCCTCTCTTTACCTACCTTCCCAGTTCTGACATTAAAATAAAACCTAGGTGGCAGCAGAGAAAGACTTTGACTTGATTCACTCAACTAGGATACATACAGTTTTACATCAACCATTCAAGGAATTACAGGGTCAATAGCATTTTACATCAACCATTCAAGGAATTATAGGGCCAGTAGCATGAATGTAATTAGGATAAAACCAGAGTATTTTAATACCAATAATTTATTTAACATCAGCTTTTAGCTTTACGTCAGTTGCAGTAAGCTTATTGTGTTTTTTAGAAAGTCCTGTTTTCATTCCCATCTCACTTGTCAGCTGAGAGTTGAAGGGAGGAAGGTCCCAAGGCTGCAGTTAGTGAAACACACACGCCTGAGTGGGAGTCGAGTGGGTATTCTTTACTGGCAACACATCAGCCGAGAGAGGGAGCAGCAGAAACGAAATGAGATACAAAGCAGGAGTTTGCGAGAGAAAGAGGTACGCCTCTTCAGCTTCAACTGTTTGCTCAATCTTCATATAAAGGGATGATTTATGATCTGCTGTATGATTTATCCTTTCTTACAAGGCCTCTTTTTTCTTTCCTGGACTAGAATACTTGCTGCTTTTATTTGCCCCATGTTCCTAAAGTAATAATGTCATACGTTAATGTCCTAGAAATTAAATTTGAAGATTATTCCACAAAGAATCAGGTAACAGCAAAGGCTTGAGTAGTTCATATGCAAAAATATTTATTTTTCAGTTGTTCATGGTATGTATTAAATTCTTGGTTACAACAAAAACTTGTAACAAACAGCATCACAGTGACGTATAATCAAGCCATAACAGTGCAGTTTATTATAACTGTGTAAACAAAAAAGTATTTCTGTAATGGCACTCTTCATGAACCAAATTATGGCATACAGAATCTTAGCAAAAGTCAAAAGAAACATTTAAAGAGAAAAAAACAAACAACAAATTGAAGCAGTGTGTATGAACCTGGCCAAAACAGCCCAATCCAAATTTCATCAGAGAAAAGAGTGTCCTCAGCATTTTTGCTTGGCTTGTTATTAAGGAAATTAAGTCTTCATTTTTTTCATGGCATCAATCCAGCATGTGAAATATCACTATTATGGAATGATATGCACAAAGAGCAAACATCTCTTAATTATAACCATGTGAATACCTCCTACTGTGACATTATTAAAGGAGACGAGATGATTTGAGAATGTTATTGTCTGTAAAGCACGACACCTGTGAAAAATGTTCCTTAGGAAATAAAAATAAGTTACTGAGAAATAAAATCCAAAGTGCACTGTCAAAGAAACTTTTTTTTTTTGGTGTAAATATCAAAAAGAAGAATCTTACTTTTCTGTAACAGAAGTAAACAATTTGATTATAAGACAAGGTACATACTGTAAACTGTAAGGTGGACTTTGAATCTGAAGTACACTCATCTCAAACATATTTTATATATTAGCACCTAAAATGGGATTTAAACAATTTTGGTCGATTTCAGTTCATGCATTAATTATGGTTTGCTTGACGGATAAAATTTCTCAGCAACCTTTTAGTGTTCTGTGAGATCCTCTTAATCAAAACACACAGGTCTGAATGCCACTACATTTTACACGTATACCTTTCATACAGGAAGTCTGCATATGTTCCATCTGCAGAGAAAAGGTCCCACAGTAGCAGGAGGTAAAGACAGAGGAAAGAAGTTACAGTTATTAAAAATACTGGAAAACTGAGAGTATTCATATAATTCATAAATATTGAGAGTAATCATATAATCACAAGCTGGTATCTTCAGTATACAGAAGGCTATAAATTTGCTTGTTTAAAAAAAATAAAGACATCCAACATGTGCCTACTCACATGCTGACATGGAGTTCATGCAAACTATTAAAAAACCCCCCACCTTATAAATTTTACCCTTCAGAAATGCTGCATATACTTCATCATCAAATAAACTGAGGCCCCCTCAGAAGCAATAGGGACTTAATGTGCACATTGACTCAAGCAACATGTAATTGCTTCCTCTGTAATGAGAAGTGAACAGCAGTATCAAACAGGAAATTTCATTGAATAGTACTTCATTTCAAACACTGTTAGGTCCAAATCCGGGTTCACTTGTCATTAAGCAATAAGACGACCTTAAAAAAAAAAAGTTATTTTCTTGGAGGAAGGACATTTTCTTCATAATAGCCTGGATTTACTACATTTCCAGCTGGATCATATCTAGCCACCACAAACGTTGAGCCATCACTAGCAGATGCTTTTCCGACTCCCATCTTTTTTGTATTCTTCCAAACCATTGCTGTGAAGTGACCTGAAGAAAGAGAGAGAAACATATGCATTCACTTTAGGTGCTAAATCTGTAACATCCCCTTTACCATGTGAAGTGCCAGGAAAGAAAAAACCAATAAAAAGCTGCTTCTTTTTCTAACAGGTAAACAAACCAAGGACATGAAAAAGAACCCTACATTTGCATTTTGTCTTGAAAAACCCTGATCCATACTGGTTTCCTACTACTATTCCCATTTCCATGTCCTATATCCAAATAAGAATACCCACTTGGAGAATCATGAAAGAAGTAGTTTGGGAAGTATTTGACATAAAATTCAACAAAGATACCATGGTCTTTACTCTCTGCAGTGTGAGCAGCAATTCTGAGAGTGACTTATTTTTCATTTGCTTTAACCACCTCATACTCCCCCATGTGTTTGCATGTGCAACTCTTCAAAAGAACACTGTTTTTGTGGCTTCTTCTGCCTAGTTTAATAACCGCCCCTGCATTCTGCTGCTTCATCAGTTGTTCCCTCTATGCATAGACAAATCCCGTGGGAGAAAAACATGATTTTCTTCATCTGAAACAAGCTCAGGCATCTCTCTTGCTTGAACATAATTGCAGGAACGATGTCCTTAAGTTCATTCCACACCAGATTGTCAATATGCAGCCAATGGCCTCTTCTTGATCTCTAAATTTTAACTCAAGTGATCTCTGTGAGCAGAGTGATATCATTCAGTAGAGGTCACATGTCAATATAAACAACACCACAGTACATTTGTAAGACATCTATATGATTCCAATTTAGTACTTCCTACAAAATAATTTGCCTTAAAAATAAGTTGCCTGTTAAAAACTTAGGAATTGGAGGAAAAATACAGTACTAAAAAAACTCACTAGATTTTGCTAACTTTCTCATTTCTCAGTTTCCTTTTACCTTCTGCCAGTTTTTACACAAAACTTTGGGGAAATTCTAATTTTTTTCCCTTTCTAATATTTTTTCTAAGAAAAAAAAGTAGATTTTTTAAAAATATCAAACAAGTTAGCTAAGCAACTTCTTAAAATAGCTGTGTTTTTGAAGAGATAGTGCCCAGTTTGAACTTACCTGTCCCAGAAGAAAACCCTGGGTTTTGAAAGCTGTAATTTTTTATTTCACTGTACCATCTGTCAGCCACATCCTTTCCTGAAAGACAAAACAAATATGCTGTGAAATCATGACATAAACACAGAAGTGTAGCTCACTTACAGCCTGGCCAGCAAGATCTTCTGTTAAAAGCTGTCAAGAACTTCTAGAAACATAGAGGAAGTCCTTTTACTGAAAAGAGTTTTTGAAATGTAGGTAACGTGGCAGTACATAAAAGTTACCAAGTGTTTATTGTTTCACAATAGCTGTTGCTACTTTTATCACAGAATCACAGAATAGTAGAGGTTTGAAAAGACCTTTAAGATCATCAAGTCCAACCACTAACTCAGCACTGTTAAGTCTGCCAGTAAACCAGGTCCTTAAGTGTCAAATTTTCCTCATATCCAATCTAAATCTTCCCTGGCACAACTTGAGGCCTTTTCCTCTCATCCTGTTGCCACAACCTCCTTTCAGGTGGTTGTAGAGAGTGATAATGTCTCTCCTGAGCCTTCTTTTCACCAGCCTAGACAAACCCAGCTCCCTCAGCTGCTCCAGACTCTTAACCAGCTCTGGACACACTCCAGCACTTCAATGTCTTTCTTGTAGTGAGGGAACCAAAAGTGAACAGGATTTGAGGTGAGGCCTCATTAGTGCCAAGTACAGGGGGATGATCACTTCCCTGGTCTTGCTGGCCACGCTATTTCTGATACAAGCCAGGATGCCACTGGCCTTCTTGGCCACCTGGACACGCTGCTGTGTGGTCCAGCCAGCTGTCAACCAGCACTCCGAGGTCCTTTTCCACCAGGCAGCTTTACAGCCACTCTTTCTAATTTATTAATTTAATAAATTACTAATTAGTCCAATGCTTCTAATTAAGCATCTCATGCCACCAATGCCATCAATGATTTGAGTTCTGCTTGATGCAAACACAGTCCATCAGTTTCTCCACTGGAGTACCAGGGAACCTGTGGCCAGCAGAGCCTGGCTCAGAGCCTGGGCAGGCAACCCATGAATCAGCTTTAGAACCAGGTAGAGTTCATCCTGTTGAGGAAAGATCTCTGCAGCAAGGCGCTCACCGGGTAGGACAGAGCTGATGATGAGTGTTATACTATCACCAACAGATCAGGAAACAGGACCGTCCATCAATTCTCATCTGCTGTTAAAACTTTTCAAGGTTGAAGTTATAAAATCCTTTGTACAAGAGAGAACTGCGTGGCACAGCATTTGGATCAAAATGGTCCAGCAATCCCTTTAGTCCTCAAAGAAACATCTGGAAATTTTAACACATTGAGTTTACATTTTTTTTCTGCCCAGAATCTTCTCTGACTTTCAGCTTGAAAGGTAACAAACACATATCTCCCTCATCTTGGATGAGTGCTCCTCTCATTAGGTTTCTACACACAGCTTTCACCAGCTCCTTCTTCTTGAAATGTGTTTGAAAATGCCAGATTTTCTAAGCAAAGGGTACAGGGACTTGTTCCACATGGAGGCCTCCCACCTGTGGTGCATGAAGATACTCCCTTACAGCTCCAGATAAACCAAAGAAAAATTACACTTCTGAAATCCTCCAGTTTCCCATGTTCTCATCAGCACTGAATACTTCATACTTCTGAGTGCATTTATTTTTAGTTGTTTTTATTTAGCATTTCAGCCACTGTGAAGATCCATCTTGAGACACACTAACTCAGGGTATACAGCCAGAAACCTCTAATAGACATGCTGCATCTGTGTGGCAGTCCATGTGTCTCAACCCATCAAAGGCTTTCACTGATAACAGCTGTATAAGGACATGACTACATCCAGGGATGTAGCTCAGACCAGAATTTGCAGATGCTTTGCAGTCAAAAGTCAAATGTTACTTCTTTTCCATTACTGGTTGTTAGGAAATTGTTTTGTCAAACACTGGGCGGGGAAGGGGGGGGGGAGGTTTTTCCCTGAGCTACATCAGTAATGATATTTCTGCTTAGCATTCCAAGATGTATCATCAACACAAGGCCAGTAGATTTCATAGCAATGTGCCAATGCTGCTAAGCCTACCGTCATGAAGAATGCTGGTCCCTGGTGGACTGTTGGCTGCAGAACAGCAGTGACTCATACTTTGCTATTTCCCAGCAAAAAGCCTTAAACTTGTGCAGTTCTAGAAGTCAGACACTGTGTTAAAACTTCTTTAAACTTCATTTTCATATGATTGAAGCTAAAAGGATGATGCTGCTAGCCTGGCAAGCTGGTTGTCAGAGCTGTCATTTAAAGGAAAATATTGAATGAAATGCCATCTCTTGAGAGGTTTGTGAACTGGAAGTCCCACAAACTTATATGCCACACTTAGTTAGGAATAGTGCTTAGTAGAGTCAAATAACATTTTCTTCATAAAAAGGTAGCAAAACCTCTCTTGCTTCTCAGAGGGGAATAACAATTGGTTTCTTCTTTCCCTCTCTCCCTGCGCCAAACAAACTCTGTAGAGCTGTTTTATGGCTGAAGTATGTAACACATTTATTTGTTCACTTGTTACTCACACTAAAGCTAAATGAAGACTGAAAAAAAGTGCAAGGAGCAATCTTTATGCAATACACGGGAAAAAGAAAAAACACATAGTAAAAAAACCTGCAACAAATCAAGCAGATCATCCTGTCCCACTCCAGACTTGAAGGCTTTGAATGACTTAGACACGTTTGTAGTAAGCTGGGTGGAACAGAAGTACAGAATGTGATTGCTGACATAACTGGCCTTATGAAGCCCATGTATTTTATGTGTACAAGTGCTGAAGTAACTACACTATACAAGTACTATTTTTACAGATGTAGGACTGCATTCCCACTGCTACCAGCACTTCATTCCCTCTGTTAATGTATCAGTGTGATACAGCATAAAGAATATTTAAAGAGAAAGTCATTCCCACTCTGCTTACTGTAGCTCTAAGAAAGAAGTGTGCTGCATGTGACAGAAAAAAATCTTCATAATGGAAGTACTGCAGGACACATGGAAGTTTTAGCAAACACAGTATCTCTTCATAATTAATTTGCTTTTAATTTAAAGAACACTATCATGTGAAAAATTTTTAACTTTTTAATTCAAGGGAGGTGGCAGTGCCATCAGGTAAGACTACCTCAATCCTCTACCTGAAAGACAATGAGCATAGCTGGACAGCATAGCCTATGATGTGCTAATTCCCAGACTTCAAGGATGAAAACTTGCAATTTACTGAGGCCAGGCAGTGAAAACCTAGAAATTGATCACTATGCTCCATTTTTCACGTGCAGGATCAGGTTATCATTTTATGGCATTGCTGTTATCATCCTTGAATTAAAAGAGTCATGGCATCATAAGCTGTGAGAAAATAAAGTAATCCCACTGAGTGAGTTGCTGAAAACATTCTAATAAAATCACATAGGACATATTTCTCTGCAAGGACGGGCAGCGCCTTCATAATCTACTTAAAAACTGGGTTATCACAACATTCCTTCCACTAGTCTGAGGGGAAATAAGGTAGAAGAAGATTTAACTTCACCTCAGAAATAAAATATCTACCTAGAATAAAGTCATACTAATGGGTTTTGGAACTAATTATCTACTTTCAGCATTCCTCATGAAGATCCTTATTTTATTTTACTTTGTTTTATTTAACAGTATTGTATAAGCTTGGTGTTAGACAGGGCTGAGGCAGATGGTGCCTGTGCTGCTCTGCCCACTAGTCCTGATCTGTAGGAGACCCAGGTTTTTCCCATAACAGGTTTGGGTGATAAGACACAGTGGATTTCTCTTATAAACTCTCTTAAATCCATAAACTGCAGTGTTTTCATAGGCAATACAGCACATTCTTCACGACCACACCAGCAATCCCAAACAGTATTTAGACATCCAGTGCTTGCCTTCATCCTCCTGACACATGAAAAATGAGATGAGGCATCCTGAGAAGCCTGACACACTACAGCTGCCAAGGCAGGCTGTGGCCTCTTGCATTAGTGGCAGATGACAGCTCACTTATTTGAACACAGACAAAGAGAAGTCTGCCACGAAGCAGTTCCTGCAGGACTAGACGGAGGAAACAGCTGTCAACTATTTCTTGAATTACAGGGATAAACATATTTCCAGCAACAGCTTTAGGGTATGTAACTCTAAAATCCTGAATACAATTCAAGGTATTCTTGTACCAGGAGAGGAGTCAGACTAGAAGGCTTTATAGTTCAAAGCTTAAATCTTCTCTGAAACAAGAAATGCATCTTCTGGCATTATTACAGAACTCAGTAAGAGCCAAAATAAACAGTAGCATCACTTTGTGAGAGAGAATACAGAGTATGTTAGAGGTTTATTGAGTTTTGCTTTATCTGGGGAAGAAACCGGAAGACATTGCCTGCCTTTGTTAAGCCCATGAATGGATGCCTTAATCCAAATCTCAGCCTCATTGAGCAGGATACAAATTAACTATCCAAAGAGAACTATATGAGAAAAAGAGGAAGAATGAACTAGCTCCACAGAGATGAAAAACTTAGCCCAGAAGAGAAAATAACTTTCTTTGAAGAACTAGCTTTCTCATTCTGGTACTTTGAGTGATCCTGCTTCATTGGAAATGTAGAAGTGTTTTACAGAACAAAAGAGGATATAGGATATATAAGGCATTCCATCCTGTAGATTAAAAAAACCAGCAAAAGTGCTCAAAACTGGAAAGTTATGTATGGAAACAGTGCATTGAAGAAAACAAATTGGATCCAGAAAAAGACAGCCATTATGTAGAAGGATTTGTGTGTTATATTTCCAGCTCTCTAAATGGGAATTCTGTGACTTTAACCTAAGGGGAAGGAGTGCAGGGCATTAACACAAACAAGAAGAAAGAAGTAAGCTCAGTCAGTGAGTCATAGCCACTATGTGAGCTTTGCCGTACATCTGTGTTTTCCCATGCTGCTCTGAACCCTTGCCTCACACTTTTGCAAAGGACAGAATGCCAAATATGAGTAGATCAAATTGTAGTTTTCCACAATGGGTTTCTTTTTCAACAAGAAAAAGTACCCACCTGGGACTAAAGTTGGCACTTGAAGAGGAGCTAAACAACGTCCCTGAGTCTAAAACTCACTAAAATTTCCAGGTCCTTCCAGCACAGCCTGCAGAAATGAACTTTTGTTTCCTCAAGGCTGTGCTGGAAATTCCAGAGGTAGATTGGAATAAAGAAAACAAGTGGTCACTTTTAATACATCCCACCTGCTGTCCCTGCAGGCTGAGGCACTAGCCCTGCCCACTGGAGGAAGCAAGGAGGGAAGAGCCTGCCGAATCTCTCTCCAAGGGCTCACTGCAGGCTGTCAGCCTGGCGAAAATTCAGCTTCTGGGGCATCCAAACCAAAGGCTGCCAGTTACATGTTACATTTACAATCAGAAAATATATGGAGTAATTTTGTCTTCAAAAATGAAGGCACAGAAAAGGGCTCAAAGCCTGTTTGCTGACAGAGTGGACATACTAACATAGTAACACTGTCACTCTGGTGTCCAGTTTCCCGGTTTTGCCCCCACAAACAGGAACTGCTGTATAGTGCGCAATAGACGTTTTTCCACTTTCCTCACCACAGCCGTGGGCAGACCTCTCTTTGGCTGGGACAAACTAAGGACAAAGGTGAAGTACACAGCACTGATGTCTTCCTTCTCTCCTCTCATGGACATACAAGTAGCACTAAAGACAGCTCCACAGCAGGGACATATGAAGCAGCCTAGCTGGCAAGTGCCACCTCCAAAGGAACGTAACACGCTACCACAGTCCCTTAACCCCTCTGTGCCTACATGTGCTTCTTGCTCTCCATACACACAGGCGATTGCAAACCACCATCCTGCCCCCAGGGAGCCTGGGCTAGGCTGGGCTGAGCAGTGGTGGATACATTTTTGAAATAGAGGAAACTCCAGCACCCTGGCAACCAGATGCTCTGAGTTCAAAGTACATGAGACAAACTATTCATCTGGTGTCTGTGAGACAACAAGAGAAGAAAACTCACCTGACTGGTCATAGGATGCCCATGCTAGGTTTTCGCCACATTTTCCATTAGCAGACTCAGAGCTGTGCTTGAGGACCCTTGTGGTAGCCAGTTCTTCTGCATACCTAGCAAAGGAATCCACACATTGGGTCAGGGACCATAGCTGCAACGAGCAGCGAGGAGGAAGAGAAGGAGATGCAAGCAAGGAATTTTGCTGGAAGATGATGGCTTTAAGTCAAATTATCAGGTTGCAAAGCCCTGAAGCCAGGGATGCTTTAACCTTACATAGATCTATTAGTTAGGCAAAGGGAAGGCCCAGAGGCCATTTCCCTGTCTTTTTTTAGGAACTTTTTTACACCCCTGAAAAGGGGCGAAAAAAAAAAAAAAAAAAAAA
>NW_016690220.1:1383432-1393500 GCF_001604755.1 Lepidothrix coronata | reverse complement strand
TTTCATGAGCATCTGTATCACTGCTGAGAAGGGCCTAGAAGAAATCAAAAGTCAGGTCTCCTCCCACCACATTCTGCCCATCACCTGGAAATCCACTGGCCATCCTTAGCTGCAGCCACTGGTGGAAAGGGAAGTACCTGTAGCAATTGCTACAGGTGTCACCTCCTGACATTTCCAGGCTCCTCATGGGAGTAAACCGTATGTTCTCAGCGAGATTGGAAAAAAAGACAGAAATGGGGATTCAGTTAAAGCAAGCATAAACCCCCTACTTAACAAATGGAAAAAAAAAAAGTCAAATGCAAAAAAACAACAGTGTGCCAGGCAATAGGATGGAAGAGGAGACCACCTGGAGATTCTGAGGCACCAACTGTGTAAAATGACATAGGGATAAGCAGCAGTCTTTCGGTAGAAGTTGACACGTGTGAGAGCTGTCAATATTTTACTGTCTTTCAACAATAGGGTTAAGAAGGACATCAGGAGTAAACAATTATTCTCTTTATTCAACATTGGAAAGGCTTCAGTAAAAAGACAGTGAAATTGGAAAGACCATTTGTTATTTCTCATGGCACAAGAAACAGGAGGCAACAGGGAGAACCATCAGGTCACAAATTTAAAAATCAAGTGAGACAAAGCACTCCTTCCACACTGTGGCAGAAGTCATTGCCACAGGATGATGCAGACACTTAAGCCCATGTGGGTTTGAAAAAGAGAAAGACAAAATTACAGTGTGTGTACGTGGGGGAGAATCTTCAGGACTTGTAAACAACAGCACCAAATAAATGAGGAGACAACCTACTGCTTAGGAAAACCACAATTTGCAGGATAAATCTGTAATTTCCAGGAGAAGATAATGGGGGAAGGATCACTACATTTGTTTTGTCCTTCTACTCCTTTCCTAATCATGAATTACTGGCACCTGCCAGAGAAAGGAAATTTGTCCAGCTGAACATTTTTGGCCCAATCTAGTACTTCAGTCATTGGGTTCTAATTTCCTTCTGTCCTAAACCTCCCATCAAAACAAACAAACAAACAAGTATTTAGCTACATCCATTAATTTAGAAATAATGAAAAGTCAGTTGTCAGTCTGCTACGGTCCGGTCCGTGGGGGAGGGGAGAAAGACCGCAGCACTGCACAAAGGGGTCCGACAAAGTTTGAGGTTGTGATGCAATGCCCCTTTAATGGGGGTGCACAAGGGTTTTATAAACTCTGGCGTGGAATGCACCAGAAAATGGGGTGGAGCACGAGACAGACAACCAGGGAAACGAACAGGGATGGGGACACAGGTGAAGAGGGAGGAACGAGGGAGGAAAAGATGAATGATAGCTCTCTCCTCTCTGCAGCTTCTTCAGCCAATCAGAGAGGGAAGCAGGGAAGCAGGGAGCAGGCATGCCTGGGCAAGGCCGGGAATTATAAATCTCGGGGAATCATACAGTGCAAAACACATAATACTGTAATAAAGTCCTTTCAATCGCTGTATATCTTTTTCCATTCCTGAAATCGTTCCCATTCTGATCCTTGCTCCTTCACATCAGTCTGCTAGATCCTGAACTGAGGATCTCTGGATGCTCCTTCATGCCATATATCACCACAGTCCCGTAGTTTTTCTCTTCAAGGATTCCCACATCCCAAGTTAGAGGGAAGACTGGAACAAAGTACACATTACAGATGGATGAAGCTGCCAAGGATGTGAGACAAAGGGTGATTAATACACTCCAGCTCAGGCTGGAGACTGAAAGCATGAGATTTTCATCTGAGATCATCACCCTATGCTTCATTACAGTCAGAGATAAACAGACACCTGCTGAGGGTGACTCATCTCATACTAAAGTAGGGATCCATAGTCAGTTCATCTAACCTGTCACCATTACTGGAACAAAAAATAGTAGAAAACAAACCATTTTCAACACAGATAGAGAAGCACAGAAAAGTATCCAGAGATACACCAAATACATATCAACAAAGGTATCAGATGCACCTAAAGAAAAGTTGTTCTTCTTTGAATTTAGGAATATGCAAAATCTGTCTTGACAAATACGAGACTTCTTAAATTTCATGTCTTTTATTCATACCAAAGCATTTCTGGTTCTTGGTATCAACCAGTTTTACCAGTCTCTGAATATGTGTCTTTTAATTCTTTCAAGTTAAGCTACAGACCACAACCAAACAAAGGTTTCCTATTGTTATTCATCACGGCAGGGCAAGTCAGCTGAAACCAGAGAAGACTGTGAGGAATTTCTGAAGGATCTAAAAATACCCTGCAAGGGCAATAGCACACTTAGAGATAAATGTGGAGCAATGCATATTTGATAGAATAATCTGAACTATTCATACAGGCTGACTTGTTCAAACTAAGCACAGCACTTCGGAGACATAAGAAGTGCTATTGACAAGTCAATGAAATCTTTTCTTCATTGTGAGCTGTCACATAAAACAGAAACAAAACAAGCCTTAGAAGAACAGAAGAAAAGCCCCAGCAGATTACAAAGGTACATGGATGAGTCACTGGCATTCCATCTCTTAGAAATACTGCATCCAGTTATCATGGTGTCTCAAGAAAAAAAAGTGAAACCCCCAAGATTTTACTTGCTGCCAAGGTCATGTCCTCATGCCATGTAGACGGTGTGTTGTACAGCACAACACCTGGCAGAGATGACTGGTCTAGGAGTGTGGGAGCTAGTGCATCTGTGTGACAGTACAGCACCATGCTGGGACAGTAAATCAGGTTCTGCAAAACTACAGCCTCTCTGGCTCCCTGCCAGCCAGCACAGAGAAGTCTGAATAGTCATGGTAGAAAGCCTAATGATCTTTTACCTGCAGGGATCAAACTGGCCACTGTTTAGCTGTTATGGGAAGACATTTATTTTCTGAATAGTTTTATCAGCATTTACTCCTTCAGTTATATTTCCTTTGCACTGTGAGGATCATCCCGAAAAAATTGAAGATTTTTAAATCTACTTTTTGAAAAAGGTTGCTGTAAAGTGAAAGGAATTAATCTGGTTGTCGTAACTACAGTAAAAAGGACAGACTCAAATTTGCCTAAGAAAGACTTAAGTCAGAGAGCAGGAAGATAGATTCACTGTACGTTAGACTGACAAGAAGCTGTGCAGTCTTCAACACTGGCGAAGAGGTAAGATGTTTCCCTCCTGACAGAATGGAGAATGTATCGTGCTTTTGCTTTTGGGGCAGGGAGATAGATAATTAGATCTGATTCCTTCTGATTCCACTGATCTTAGACCAGTCACCACTTCTTACCATGAAGAAGTTCTTTATCTCACTATTTCAGCAGCTGTGGATATTCTTCTGCAGATGATAATCCATCATCTGACAAAACTGGTGGTGAAGCATGGTTTGGGCAACTACCAGAGGAGACATACCAGTGCAGACCGACACAGCGGCGTCTGAAAGTGGGTCCAGGAAAGATTTATACAGCTGTGACCACAGACATGTCCATATAACCAGCTAGACCTATGTGATGGAGAAAGAGAAGACAAAAGAGTGGAGTCCCACACCTTCCACCCAATAAGTCTTCACCGAGTACCAGCATGTCAAAAGGCATTTTTGTAGGCACAGTCAAACCTAAAAGATAAAAGTGTCACAAATCTCTTTAGAGAAAAGAAAGGACTGAACTCACTGTTGGGCTCCTCTGTTTAACTTCTTGCAGAGTTTTAAGGGGGGAACTCCGTGTTTCTTCCTGCAGTCATTGTGCGCTTTCAAGACTTCTTCAGCAAATTGTTTGGAAGCTGAAATCACATTAAAAAAATTGGAAAGGTCTGTCAAATAGAGACATTGGTGAAGACAGAAAAAGCATACCCTGTAGCTAAGACACTGGTGCAGGCTAGACAGAACAGAAGAATACCACCCTCAGTACCTGGGAGTAGGATGAAAGGAACCATTAATGACTTCCATCCAGAAATTAACAGACACTCCCATTGGGATGGTACAGACTCACCAAAGGTTGAAGAAAAATGTGATCCTTACTGCTTTCCTCAACAGCAAGGGGATTTAAGGTTAGTCAGTCAGTTTGTCAGTTCAAAAGAAAAGTCAGTTTGACTTATTTTAAGATATCAGTGCTCTGCATCATGACTTCAGAGTCTCAGAGTAAGTGACAAATAGCTCCTTCAAGGAGACGCATTAAAAATGCAAATTATGGTCCACAAATTACCTGTATTAGTCAGGACACCACCTAAAGGAAATGAAGATACTAAAATGTTCAGAACTATGCAAGTACTTTGAAACATGTACCATTCTTCTTATTCATTATATAGTACAAATTCATAGAAATCTCAAAATACACCTTTATTTGGCTCAAGACAAATAATTGTTCACAAACAGCAAATCCAAGGAAAGAAACAACTGCCGGGGATGAGTTTTTCCCCCTGTGCTAGAGTGTATTCAGTAAACATCTGAAAAAGCAAAGTTTTAAAACAGCTTATGTTTGTACCCTGGTGAACTTGAGGCTTTCAGCAGCACAAGCAATCAGTCACAGTGCAATTCACTTTGACAGCAATTTCATGTTACCTCCTTTTATGACTTTGCTGACTTTTCTCAAGACTCAGAGGGGAAAAAAAAGTCTGCCATTGGTCACTCTGTGGAATTTGCTGCCTAAAGAGAATTTTGGAACCTGAAACAGGGTATTGAGACAGTTAGAGAGGTATAGATAGCATCTTCAAAACAATTTTCACTTTGTCTTGTTGAAGCTTCTAAACCGGGCAAGAGAAATCTTTAAGTATTTAACTCTGCTTTTACCCTGACACAGGTTTTTACATTTATCAGTGAATCACCAGTTTCATTTCTGAATATCCTAACTGCACAACTACCATCATTTTCCCTGTAAGACACTTTTGAAGCCCAAACAGACCTCATATTTAGAAAGTGTTTCCAGTTATTAACCTCAGATTTCTCAACTTCCTCTTTACTACTCAATCC
Organism: Lepidothrix coronata; assembly: GCF_001604755.1. Lineage (NCBI taxonomy): Eukaryota > Metazoa > Chordata > Aves > Passeriformes > Pipridae > Lepidothrix > Lepidothrix coronata. Next base: position 1,388,573 of record NW_016690220.1, on the reverse strand, counting down.
TAACAACTAAAATCAATCATTCTCTGCTTTATTAGCAAGTACACTGTTCTGTTGTTTGTAATGATGCACTTTCCCCATAACAGAGCTGTCAGTTTGCACATACTGCTCTCAGAACTTTTTCCCAAGGTGATTACCCAACTCACACTCATGTTTTAAGCTGTTCTCGGTGTTCTCTCTAGTTTCCTCAAGAGCATTAGGATAATGTGGCAGTCTAAGATAATCTCAATATCCAGTGCACGTAGGAAAGCCATTACTGTTCCATGCAGTATGTTAGACCTTTAGAGCACAGTTTGAAGTTGGGTTGACTCTTTCCTGACCAAAGTGTCATTGTGGACATATACCTAATATATTCTCCATCAGTATGCTTGCAGGCTCTTTTTTTTTGTGGTATCAAGTTTTTGGTATAACACAGCAACCCTTTTGAGTGAGATGAGATCTGCCCACTGCACCTTCCTCCTCTTCAGTTCTCCTTCAATTTTGTGTATCACAAGTTGCATATCATCAAACAAAACAGGCACCTCCATTCTGGTATTCAAGCACATCCTCCGCATCCCCTCCCCGCCATCCCCCCCCCACTGCCTTTTGCTAATTAGCCTGTTCCATCACTCTTATTACCATTGCTCACAGCTCACTGATTCTATCAGGCCAGAGTCCTAAACCTCTCATCTGCTACATCCAGTGAGGTAGATAAGGGTAACCTATTTGTACAACATGTATCACAGAGGAAACAACACCTATTACTGAGGAAGGCAAGCCCACAGCCAGTTCACTTAAACTCACTGATGAGGGGGTCCATACTTCCAGCAGTGAAATGTTAAGACACTCTGGAAATCAAAGAAGTTGAAACACACAGCTTTGAAAGTTGCATCACATACTTCAGGTTACATTTTTTGTCATGAGACCATCCTAAAGCTTGTGACTGTCATCACCCGGACTTAATATCCCATCCGCTCAGCATTGAATAGTAGATAAACAATCCGACCTGCAACTATGAAAATTTCTATTCAAATTATTTGCTCTCAATGACAATAACAAATTAAAATTTAAAAAAAAAAAAGTCAACTGAAATACAGATTTTATCAACAGTCAGTCCATCCATTAACAGAAATAATTCATAATTCAGCTCTGTACTAACATTCTGATTTACATAGATCAACAAATCATGAACAAAACTCAGCTGTTTCTAGTTACAGCAGGCACTGCTATGCTGTCCCTAGAGAACCTCCATCTTCCCCTTCCCTCAAAGTGGCTGCTATAGAAATACTTATCTTCTGTGACTCAAGCTCATGTGCTAACCACCTCCCTCTGCACAGCTTCTCCCGTGCCTGATGATGTGTGGAGAGGGACGCCCAACCGCCAGATACATTTCAGATTTGTTTCAGGAGGCATGTTAAGTTTTTCCATTTTACCAGTGTTCCATACACTGAGAAGCCAGACATTAAAAGTGAGAGTAAATGGGAGTTTTCGGGCTCCCACCCAAATGGGAACAGCTTCCCCAACAGCTTTGGAGACGTACTTTTTTCCCTTCATGTAAGCTGCTTAAGCTGCTAGAAAAAAATTATTTCCTACTGCCAGGAAGTTAGGTTTGGTCATAAATCATTACAGAGCTTAATAAGTAAAACAACTAAAGGTGTTAGATACAATTGCTTCCTCCTCATTATTCAATTATTTACCTCTATTTTGTATTCTTCTGCAACATTGGCTAAGATAATGACAGCATGTGACAGTAAATTTCCAGGCTATGATGTGGTACAGAGAACACCTTGCAGTTGTGCTTTTGGACTCCCAGATTCATTGATTAACTTTGTGTGATCACAGAAAAGTAAGCAGAGGCATCTGGGTTGCCTTTTCCCATCAGATTTGTTTTTCCGAGTATTCTTATTTCTCTATTCTTACTGTTTCTGACCAATGCCAATCTACTTAGTCTCTCTTGGGTGAAGAGCTCTTCACATCTGAGTCCCATCCTGCCTCTTGTTTGAACCCTGTCTTCTCCTGCTGTTTCTCCTTTAGTTTGGACATCAAAACAGAAGCGAGTTACCTGAACATGTATTCCACAATACAAGCTGCTCTGCATCACCTTTGCAGCTGTCAATTGGACCTACTCCACTGGTCTTGCAGAGCTGCAAGATGGTATGGGGAAACAGTAACAATAAATTATTCCACCAAGCACCTCTCTAATCCCAACACAACAGAAATGCTCATTGCTGGGGGTTGGACTAGATGACCCTCAAAGATGTCTTCCAACACAAATTGCTCTATGGTTCTATGAAACAAACCTCATGTAGAATCCTACACAGAGGAGTACCATTATGTCTGTCTCAATTGCTCTTTGAACTGTAACAGAGGCCTCAAACTTTTCACCCAATGTTTGCATTACAGGTAAATGGAGATAATGACCGCCCCCTTTCAATCCTGCCCCCAAAATAACTAACTAGAAATGTGCTCATACAATAGCAGGACACTGCATGTAACTTTCACACTCTTTACAGCCCAGAATCCAGGCAGAAAGAAGCCAAGTGCTAGAATACATGGAGAGAAAACAAATGCAAAGTAGTTAGAAAACATATAAAAGGTAACCAAGTAATTTTTTAAAGACTGAGTATAGCTCTGCTTTGATACCGAAATCTTTTCAGTCTCCCCTCACTCTGCAGAATTGCTCTACCCTACTCTGAGAGCAGAAACGGGGTGTGAAGTAAGAATGCAGCAAATACAGCTTTTAATATGTCCAACAGGTTTGTGGAAAAAGTAATTAGAGGCTTTAGGGAACTGTAAAGTAATTGCATCAAGAAGTCCTTTGTTACTGTCCCAGATAACTGAATATACCTCTATTTTGACAAACTTCTCCAGTCCTCCTAAAGGACTGGACAAAAACAAAATTCTTGAGTAAAAAACACCCCAGCTTATAAAGATGATATTTTCATCTAGACTCTTCTAATAGACCTGACATTTATTATTAATAATCTTTATCCTCATTTGCAATGTTATTCTCTGGAAATTAGCCTTAGCTGAATCTTTTACACTCTGTCTTCTTAACATTTCTCGTATCAGTTAAACTATTCTCAGTTATGTTCTACTGCATTTTGACTCAGCACTTTGGTTTGAAGTCACAAACGCTTCAGGGTGGTCTTGCGCTGGTTGGCCTCTGCAGTGACAGAGGGAGTGAATGTTCCATGTTTCTTTCTCCATTTATTTGACTGCACTTGCTTGCCCCCACATTTGGCACTGTAACATCTCCCAAGACTGGCCCTTAATGCTATTCCTAAATACGTCATTTGGGAGCATGGACCTGATACTCCAATTCATGAATCACTTTCAACCACAAAAGCTGATCTCCCTCAGTGCCAAACGTCCCTGCTCTCTAACAAAACTGGCTGACTGCTTGGAAATACACAGAAGAAATGAAATCACATATAAATCTTGGAGGAAAGGAAAGATAAAATCATTCAGTGTTCAGAAATTATTATGTCCTGGGTGGGGTTTCCTTGGCTCCTTTTTTGCCTTTGAATCAAGAATTCAATAAAGGGGCAATGTCTCCATCCCATACAGTAGGCATTTATGAGGGATATCATAATTGTTGGTACATTATTTCCCTTAGAACCTGAATTATGCTATAAACTTACTAAAATTTAGAAGAGAAAGTATTGCTTATCAGAATTAAAGGAATTGGGAGTTATAATTAGAACAAGTTTGAATGGGAGTAGTTTCCTGGAACGTTCTTATGTTTGCTGCTCAAAATAGCTTTCCCTTCAGCTCAGGAGATCCTTTTTAAGGGAGGAGTTTCTGTGATGTTTTTCAGCATTCAGTTTTGCCTGAACTTTGTTCACACACCTGCTTACCACAGGGGTGAGCTTCAGGACAACAGTAAGATGTCTCAGTTAATTGAGTCTGATGGACAAGGACACCACTCATTTTTTTATATGGGCTTAGTCTACAGCAAACTAGCAACTTAAAAACCTTGCACTACCTGTGCCATATGATGTAACACACTCTTTTCCCCCTTACCCAATTTGAGGTATATGGCATGAGAATAGGAAGTCAACGCTGTAATAATGTTTCAATGACATTAGTCATGTCACCTTTTGATTGCAAATCTTATTCTTGCTATGATAGACACTGTTGATTACTTCCTCACTTAAGGCCTTTTATAAACTGTTAGGCAATTGACTGCCCTGATTAAAAAGGAACACCTGGTAAACTGGAAGCTGCTCAGCTCTGAGAAGCAGCAGAGCCTTCCATGATATAAGCATTTAAAAAACAAGCAACACTAATCACCAGTCTTGAGCACTGACAGAACCAAGTTTTAACTTTCACTGGAGGCAAGGGTGGGAGGAGAAGTCCTCTGCTCATAGTCCCTCTCCTCCAAATAGACCCACAAGTCAACAGTCAGAACAAGCAGTCACTACCACTGAGTGATTTTCTCACATAAGCTGGGAACTGACCGCTCATCATATCTAGAGCAGCCAGTCTTGGCTTTGCATAAAAGACAATAAAAAATATTATTTTTTATTACTATTCTGCCAATCAGGACAGGTGAATATTGTAATCATGCCACACACCCACAGACACAGCTCTAGTAGGCATTTAATCTGTATGCTGGTAACCCTTTAAAAAGATTAAGGAGACTCTCCCATTTGTAAGGTCTTCTATTTGTAAATCTAATTGCCGTGCAATTCCTATGGCACATACACTTCCAAATACAAAGCCACAAGTGACCTGCATGTGTTAGAACCACACTATGCAAGAGAAGAAATTCAAGCAAATTTCTCCATTTCTTCTCTTCTTCTGTCCTCAACATTGTATCTGCTTAGACTTTATAATGACAGTAATTTCTGAAGAAAATAAGGTGCAACTATATTCACTAATGAGTAGCAGCAGAAAGTGTTTTGAGTAATCGAAAACAAGTAATTGAATTAAAATTGAGTAATTTTTACAGGTCACCTATTCGTATTTTGGATGCTGCATGTTCTTATGGGATGGGCAGCCATAGACAGAACCTTGTTTGTACCCAGTGCCAAGTTCATTTTACATAGCACTGTGAGTTGTTTGGTGCCAACCAAAGACTTTGCGAAGTGAAAAATTTCGCAAAGAAGAACTGAAAAGAGGTAGAACAATCCCATGTCTCCTGGGATGTGCTCTGTCTC